>NW_028277113.1:41300000-41632500 GCF_059951505.1 Python bivittatus | reverse complement strand
AAGAATGTTTGCCAGGCCAATTTGATATCCCAGGAAGAGGCCACCTCCTCTAGTGTAAATAGAAGTCCACCCACAGGAGCATGGAATACAGAGGCAATTGCTGCTCCTGCACCAGCTGTAACAAAATTCCTTCTGTAACAAAGGTGAGAAGGGAAAAACATTTTTTTTAATTATAGCATTACATTACATGATATGACAATTGTGCACTTCCTCTTCAACTTATAAAACTGGGCATCTCAATCCAAATGTTAACCATGGACTTGTGAGGTAACCAAAGAAAAGGAAAAGGGAAAAACGTAACTCCAAGCCATCTACTTTATGTTAAGTATATATTACAGTTAAGTTGAGTCCAGATATTTAAGTAAGTTACAGCTAACACAAAAGCAATCTTGTTCAGAATTAGTTTGTCAAACTGAATCAGATCAAGGCCTCTCGGGAACAAGGGTTAAAGATCCAGTATGTTGGCTGTAATGCAGATCAGGTAGAATTAAGTTTCCATGAGGTCTTAAGTGAATGTACAAAGATATTTCTGAAGTCCACAGTATTGGTCATGGGCCAAATGTCTTCCATAAGTAACAGCTTAAGAAACACATCCCAAATTTATTTCACAAATTGCTGAAGCAAGTTAAAAGACAACATGTATTTTGTTTATTTGGGCTGTCAAGTTGTCCTTGGGCCACAGATAACTTGTAATAGCTTTTTGTTTGGAGATACAACAAACAGTATGGTCAAAGGTTTGGATTTTATTTACATATTTTCATAATCCACTGTTTTAAAGCAATAGAACTTGATCCTTCAACCCTTTCCAAAATCTGAGCTTGACATGAACAATAACACTAGCAAACTAGATCTTGTTTAAAATAAAACTTTCTGGGTACACCATAGATTTACAAATGCCATCATTTTACAAATAAAAGATAGTGCTTGAACTCATATTCATACTGCAATATCTGCTGATTTATCACATCCAAATATCTTGAAAACTTGTTACTTCATACAAAGCTAGCATTCTCCTTGTCACATTGCACGAAACCATTTTATGCAAGCTTTATTCATTTAAAATCCTGTATCATTATGAATGGAAAATTTTCACGCCTGATCTGTAATATGATAAGCCAACCACTATGTCAGTTCATGACAGAAGACAATCAAAAATCAGCTCAGAAAAGTTAAACTCTGATATTCTTTTATGCATTTGGCTTGGCAATTTTGTTATATTTGTCCATGCTCTCTGTACTCTAGAAGTACTATGCTCAAAATTGTGGCATGAATTGATCTCTCTAATGCAAAGTAATCTTCCTCCCCCCATTAAAAAAAAAATAGGTAGACATGTTGCCTTCAGATAGATTATACAATCCTTCTCTAGTCTGGTGTCTCAGAAACTGTTCTGGTTGTGAACTGAGGCTACAGCTTTGGAGAAGCTCAGGCTGAAGATCTGTCATACAACCCAGTCTTCCGATGTATGCTTACTTGGAATAAAAACAAGCATGGGGTGACAAAAACTCAAGATAGTGGTCACAACCACACAATTGAAGTCCTGACTCTTTTTTGTGTACAACACACATAGGACACATACACCCTTTTTGTATACAACACACATTTGGTGTACAACACACATAGGCTTTGATTGCATGGTTGTGGCCATCATCTTGACCTCTTTCTCAGTCCCCTCCCCCAGAAGATACCCCTGGATCCAACCAAAGTGATGTTGCACATGCATTGCACAAACAGCTATTTATTGCTGTATTTCCTCCAGTGGAGGTGTGAAGATATTGAAGAAAGATGGATCCTGAATGTTCACAGTGCATCCTTCCAGATTCATAGCCACTACAACCACCATTCCAAAGACAGGGGATAATAAGTCCATCTTTCACTTCTGGAAGTTTTTATGTTAAGAAATATGGAGAAGTGAAGATGGGATTGGAAGTGGAAGATGGTATCTAGATGCCATCATTAGATTTATTTTTTATTTTTTATTTTATTTTTTTTGGTGAAGGCAGGACAGTGGTAAAGTGCACCACCACTTGAAAGTTATGGATCCTTACTTCTCCCAAAAGGAAGTGTTTTGTGCATTTCCATTATGATTATGTCATACAAACATATTATGCTTCTGTTATAGAAACATAGAATCTAGCCTTGGAAAGGACCTTGGAGGTCTTCTAGTCCAAGATCCTGTCTGTGCATACCATCCTTCATACCATCCCAGACAAACGGCTTTCCAATATTTAAAAAAAAAAAAATCAGTGATGGAGCACCTACAAATTCAGAAGACAGGCTATTCCACTGCTTAATAGCTCTCACAGTCATGAAATTCATCCTTATTTCATGTTTGGATCTCTCTTTGTTAGGCTTCCACCCACTGGTTCTTGTCTTATCCTCAGTTGATCTGGAGAATGAATCCACACCCTCTTACTGTGACATGCCTTCATGTATTGGAAGACTACTGTTGTGAATTACCTTAGCCTTCTCTTCTTTAGGTTAAACATACCAAGTTCCTTTAACCACTTTTCATAGGATTTAGCCTCCAAGTCACTTAGCATCCTTGTCATTCTTCTTTGAACTCTTTCCAGTTCCTCAGCATTCTTTTGGTATTGTGGTGACCAGAACTGGAGACGTATTCCAGATGAGGTCTGACCAATGCAGCACAGAGCAGCACTATTCCCATGATCTTGACACTATATTTCTGTTGATACAGTCCTTCTTGCAAGTATTGCTGCTAAGCCAAGCACCCTCTATCTTGTATCTGTGTACAGTATATGGTTTTTCCTGCCTAAGTGGAGAGCCTTACATTTCTCATCACTGAAGAACATTTTGTTGACTAAGACCCAGTGCTGAGGTCTATCAAAATCCTTTTGAATATTGAGCCTGTCTTTTGGGGTGTTAGCAATCCCCCCAGCTTTATGTCATCTGCAAATGTCATGAGTGTCCCTTCTGTTCCCTCATCTACTTAGAAGATATTGAAGAGTATTGGACCCATGAGAGAACCCTAAGGTACCCCACTGCATACCACCCTCCATGCGGGCATAGACCCATTAAAAACCACAGGTTGGCTACAGTTGTTCAGCCAACTGTGAATCAATTTGGTAATGGGACCATCCATCCCACATTGTTGCAATTTATCAAAAAGGAGGCTATGGCCTACTTTATCAAATGTCTTACTAAAGTCTAAGTACGCTAAATCCATAGCACTCCCTTGGTCCACTAATCACCAGATATTTTCATTCTTATTTTTATACATTCCATTATCTACATTGATGCAGTCATTTTATTTCAGGAACAATTTAGAGGTATATAGTTGATAAGTTCCCATACCTGTCAGCTGTATTCCAAAATCTGATGGTGGAAGGAAAATAAATTCTAAGGATCTTTGGTTTAAAGTGGCTCAAACCATATCCTATGATTGCCCTAGAAAAAAACATTTGCAAACATGACTTTCTCTATTAATTTGCATCACAAAAATAGACATGACCAAATTATAGAGTTACTTATGTTCACTTTTCAGATTATTGATTATATATCCATTCACAATTTAGAAGTGGAATTTACAGTAAAAGTTGCAACATAACATGCTTTTGTTCAGTCAACTGGACTTGTTTCCATTCTATTTTTCCCTTGCCCCAGTTTTTCTTCTGCCCTCCACTTAGTTCTGAATTTGTGTCTGTTAAATATGATAAATTTTCATTAGGCTACACCACATTCTGCTGGTCTTTATCAGAAAGTTTATAGAACTTATTTAAATACAAATTATTAAAGCTTAGTTGTTTTTCATTAGAATGAGCTGCACTTTGTTAGAATGTGTATCTTGCCTTATTCCACATGCCAAATGAGAAAATTGGATACTCTATCATCTTGGGTAGATTCATGCATTGATTGTCATGAAATTAGAATGTTTTAATGAATGCAGCATTGCTTTATTGTTCTGCTAATATTCAGTTTTTAAAAGTATAAATTATTTACCCCAAATGAATCATAGGACCTTCTGGTCCACAGAAGAGTCCAGATGCTACCGCTAGAACACAAGAGCCACATGTTCCCACAAAAGTCCTAATATTAAAAATTTGTTGAATAGAAGTTCCATTCAGAAAACCAATGACTTCAGGTAATCCACTTGGGGTACCTGTCGGACAAAAGAACTGCAAAAAGAAAAGAAGATTATTGTAGCTATCATATTCACACTAAAAACTAAGTTCTCATAGCTCTAACCAAAGTTTACTCGTTTTTGTCTATGAAATAAGATTATTTAACATCATGCTTGGTCCTAAAGAATCCTGGGAATTATAATATCTTAACAATGCTCTGTCAGGAATTTTTAACCAACTCTAAGACCTATAATTTCTATGATTCTCTCTGCTTATCCTGGAGCTACCAGATCTAAGGTGAAAAACCTAGTTGGCAGCAAAGCAATTAGAGAAAATTAACTCTCTGCTATCTTCTAGTTGTCATGCAGATTTTCACAGTCCAAATCTGGTAGCTTTAGTTTAAGTTACAAATTTTTACCACATTACATTATTGATAATATAATAAATTATCTGGCAAATACTGCCTCTTGTTGAAGGCTGTTTTCAAGGAGAACAGCAAATTATTTTTTAAAAATTACATGAAATTAATGGAAACAAAAACGTTAAATTCTATAAAAGCAATGATAAAAATAATGTAATAAATCCATTCATTCTTTCATGTCCAATGAAAGACATACCTTTACCTGGATACAAAAAGAAAAACATGCTTTTCATGATGAAAAGTATCCTACCAATAATGATTCCAAGTTGATAAACTGGTGGACTACACGAGTTTGGGAAGCAGAGATCAGTTCTACCAAACTTGTGTGTGTGTGTGTGAGAGAGAATAGAATAGAATAGAATAGAATAGAATAGAATAGAATAGAATAGAATAGAATAGAATAGAATAGAATAGAATAGAATAGAATAGAATAGAATTTTGGTAAAATCATAGGAACTTTAGAAACTTCTCAGTGGTAGAAAGGTAATATCCCAAATCAAGTTTTCACATAAAAGGATACTACTACAAAAGAAGATTTTTGAAGCCCAGATATGATAGCCCTAGTGATCAGCTAGTTTAAGAATAGGACATTGTCCATTATAATGTTGATGTTAAAAATGTACTTTCTAAAGTATGGTAGGGTAAATGGTGAATGTTCAGTCATTTGTATTGAGGTCTCATTCTCTTTCTATATAAGGAGAGCATGTCCCATCTTTCAGAAATTGTTTCAAGTTGTTAAGCAAGATATTTAACACTTACCACAACCAGTCCTGATGATAAAATGATCATTGCAAGTCCAATTCCCAACATGTAGATCCAGGTCATGTGAAAGTTGCCTTTCTGTCCATTTTACAAACACATGTAAAGTGATAGAGAAATGTTATAAACCTTGTAACATTCATTTGCTGTACATGTTCTACTGTCTCATTGTATGGCACCCTAAGGTTTAGGATTAATCTACATAATGCCTTTATCATGTGAAAAGACCCTCATAATGGATGAGGGGAATGGAAACTGGATATCTTTTAGCCTAGAGAAAATACATGCTGGAGATTTGAATTCAGCAGGAACCCTTGTTAAAGAATATGCTCCTGTACAAACACAGAAGAATCCTGAGAAATTAAATAACAGGACACCCCATTAAAACATGCTCATCTTCAAAAGGAATATAATTTCCTTTGGCACAGAGTGTGGACTTACCCTGTTAATGCCAACAGACATTCATTGTATTTGAAGTTAGATTTATTAAGAAGTTTATGAAGATAGAAAGGCTTCACTTCTGCGTAAACTACATTTTGAAGTCTATGATGAAGTCTGAAGGGAGGGAGGGAAGGATAGAGAATGAGAAAGGAAATTGCCTTATCGCTTAAGAAAGAGACTCATCTAACTTGCAAAAGGACAGGAGAGAATTAGATATAGGAATAGTATGTGAAGACCCTTATCTATGTTTTGTCATTGGTTCTAGTGGTTAAATAGGATTGTAGGTGCAAAGATATGGTCCAGTCTCCAACAATATGACTATGGAGGAATATAAAAGTATTATTCAGTTACCTCAAAGGGTAACACACAGAAGAAAGCCATGTCCTGTTTTTTAATATCTCAGAATATAAAACAGGGAATGATCTTAAGTTTCAGGAAGATGTTTCAGAAAAAAATCATAATGAAGGCAGGTCAACAGTGTTTTATTTATTTATTTATTTATTTATTTATTTATTTATTTATCAACTTTATCACTGCCCATCTCTTTAAACAACTCTGGGTGGTTTACAAAGCAATTAAAATCAATTAAAATTACAACATTACAACAATAAATACAAAATGAAAAGATCCAAAATAATTGGCGATCACTTAGGGAGCATCATCGAGGTGCTAGCCACTCTCAGGATTGGGTAGAGTTGTTATCCCCCCACGCAAGCTGGCAGAGCCAGGTCTTCAATTTTTTCTGGAAGGCCAGTAGGGTAGGGGCCTGCCGCACCTCTGAGGGAAGAATGTTCCAAAGGGCGGGAGCAACAGCAGAGAAGGCTCTCCCTCTGGGCCCCACCAGTCGACATTCTCTCGCTGACGGGACCCGCAACATGCCCTCTCTGCCTGACCGGGTGGGGTGGGTTGATGTGATGAGGTAAGATGGTCCCTCAAGTAATCTAGACCCATGTCATGTAGGGCTTTAAAGCTTTGAATTGGACCCGGAAGCAGACTGGGACCAATGCAGCTCGCATAGTAAAAGTGTTATATGCACCGTTCTTGAGGCACTCAGAATTATCTGAACAGCCACATTTTGGACCAGCTGTGGCTTCCGGATACTCTTCAAAGGTAGCCCTATGTAGAGCTCATTGCAATAATCTAGCCGAGAGATGACCAGGACATGAATGACTGACTGGAGAGCCTCCTGATCCAGGAAGGGGCGTAACTGGCGTACCACACAAAGATAGGCAAAGGCTCTCCTGGCCATGACTGCCACCTGCTCCTCGAGCAGAAGTCATGAGTCCAGGAGGACCCCCAGATTATGCACTGGGTCCATCCAGGGCAGTGCAACCCCATCCAAAACCAAAGATGGTAAATCCTTGGATACAGAGGGGCCTCCAATCCATAGCCACTCCATCTTACCAGAGTTCAGCTGAAGCCTGTTGCACCCCATTCAGACCCCCACAGCCTCCAGGCACCGCGAAAGGGTGGTCACAGCATCACTCACCTCACCTGGGATGGAGATGTATAACTGGGTATCATTAGCATATTGATGATACCTTATCCCATGGTGACAGATGATCTCACCCAATGGTTTCATGTAAAATTAAAAAGGAGCGGAGAGAGTACCGAACCCTGGGGCACCCCACAAAGGAGGGGCCGTGAGCTGGACCTCTTGCCCCCAATCAACACAGATTGGGATCAACCTTGGAGGAATGAAGAGAACCAGCGCAAAACTGTGCTGCCCACTCCCAACTCCCCAAGTCGACCCAAAAGGATACCATGGTCGATGGTATCAAAAGCCGCTGAAAGGTCCAGAAAAGCAAGGATGGATGCACTACCCTCATCCCGCTCCCATCCATGAGTGCGACCAATGCCGTTTCCAGTGCATATCCAGGCCTGAACCCTGACTGAAAAGGGTCCAGATAATCCGTTTCCTCCAGGATCTTCTGGAGCTACAACGCCACCACCTTCTCAACTACCTTCCCTAAAAAGGAGAGGTGGGAGACCAGACGAAAATTGTCCAGTATGGTGGAATCCAGTGATGGTTCTTGAGGAGGGGGTGCATCAGCGCCTCCTTAAAGGCAGGTGGAAACACCCCCTCCTTCAAGGATGAATTCACCATTGCCTGGAACCACCCACATGTCTCCTCCCAGGAAGCTTTAACTAGCCAGGAGGGACATGGATCTAGGTGACAGGTGGTGGCATTGACCTCAGGTTCAACAGGATCAAACTGTTCCCAGATAACAGGGTAAGAACGTGCCATGGGCATCTCTATAGACCATGCCTCATGCTTGGTATCCAACTGGAACTGGATTCCAGTGATTTTATCCTCCAGATGCCTAGAAAACTCTTTTGTGTGGCTGTGATGGAATGGTGTTATGAAGGCCACACTCGAGGAGATAAGCATTCCCTTATCCCTCAACAGGAGCATGGGAAGTTTAAGAAGGTGAGACTGGCACCACCCTAAGGAATTCATGGTGTTGTGGGTTGCTGGCTTGGGAACTTAGGTTCAGTTTGAAGAGATTTCTGTCCTGAGGTGGAAGCTAATACATGCAACAGAACTATATTGCATTGTCTCGTGGAGTTCTTTGGGCTGAACCTGACAGTGGCCCTGTAAATGGGCTACTGAGCCCCCATTTTCCCAAAAGAGATCAGGTGATCTTGAACAGGGCCACCAGCCAGCATTCTGCGGATGCAATAAGAGCGGAGAAATATTGACGTTTTGCTGCTCTTACCTCCACAAGGTAGGCCTTAATAGCAGCTCTAGCTTGTGTTTGGTTGGGTTCAGTCTTTGTTTTCCTCCAGCGGCACTCTAGACATATTTTAACCCTTTTCAAAACCCTCAACTCCTCCGTAAACCACTGGGAGTGTTGGGTTCGATGGGTCAAGAGAGGTTGCACAGGTGCGATCTTGTTCAAGGCTCAGCTGCTTTCCTATTCCAGGTAGCAGCCAAGGCCTCCACTGGACCGTGCAGCAGACTCTAGGGTATAACCCCCAGCTCCCTTTGGAACCCAGCTGGGTCCATCAGTCACCGGAGGTGGACCAATTAAATGGGTCCTACCTCCCTGCGAAGAGGAGTAGCATAAGAGAATCTCAAGTCCACCAGGGCATGATCTGACCATGACAAGGGGGATAGCTGTAATTCCTCCTTCAGATCACATTGCCACTGTTCTGACAAGAAAACCAAGTCTGGTATAAGAGTCGGGTCAGATAATCTGGGATAGGCCCATGGCAGCCATGAACTCCTGGACTGCCTCTGGGGCACATCCCAGGGGCAGCAGATTGAAGTCCCCCAAGACCATCAGTCTGGGGAAGTCCACTGCCAGCTCCGCAACAGCCGCTAGCAGCTCAGGCAGGGAGGTTGCTACACAGCAGGAAGGCTGGTACAGTAACAACAATCCCAACTGTATTCACAAACCCAACTTCAGGAACAAGGTCTCACAACTAGCCACTTGTGGAGCAGCACCCCTGACGGCCAACAGTGTCAGGCCCAGCCCAAGAACGACAACAAGGCAGTCCAGTCCAGTATAGTTCCTTTATTAGCTTGTACCTAATAGACAGAATCTCACCAGACTAAACCTATGCTAAAGCAGCTAGTGGCTATACCCCATGAGACTCTAGGGAGGGGCCAGTCTCAGCTTCTTCACCTTCCCACGGTCCTGTTGCGGACTGAGGAAGCGCTTGCTCAGGAATGCTCCCCCTCCCTCCTGATAACCTTGATCCTCCATTCCAGTATCGTCCTCACACATGCCTTCCATTACAAACAGAGATTCTCTGATGATAACTGCTACCCCTTCTCCCCTACCCTGGGGTCTCAGCTGATGCCAGACTGTAAACCTGGCAGGGCACATTTCCGAAAGGGGCACCCCCCACTTCAGGACCCAACCAGGTCTGTGATACACTCCAGGTCAGCCAGTTCCTCAGTGATCAACTCACATATAAGGAGGGCCTTGTTGTTAACTGACCTGGTGTTAAGAAGCAGCAACCAAAACCCAGGGTGTCTCCAGGTCTGCTGTCCAGGGCCTGGGTCTAAGTCAAGAGGGCCAGAACATCCCACCGGTATTAAACACCAGGGGTGTCTTCCCCGAGAGTGGCCCGCCCTCTGACTCCCATCAAAATACCCCTCCCTGTCACCACCTGAATAGTGCAATCCACCCTAACTTCCCCAGAGCTTCCATTCCCCCCCAATCCCAGCCCTCCAATTTCCCTGGTTAGGGGTCCCTCCATCCAGCCAAACAACATCAGACACACCCAGTCAACTAAAGGGTGATGGTGGGCTCCACAGCACTTCAGTTCCTGCTTTCAGCACCATTGGAACCCTAACCATCACCCTACTCATCCACTGTACCCCCTTGCCCACCTCTCTCACTAGTTGGCTAGAGGCACCTGTTCCATTCCTACTCCCACCCCAACTCTCAGTTGGGGAAAGGGAGTTCACTATCACACTCATAACACACTCCATGCATCCGCTCTCAGCTCCCCTTCCCTGTCTCTCATCCTAGGGGGAGGGCACCTAACCCACTTACACTGGAGGGACCCCAACACCCCTCTGCCTTCTCTGGGCCAATTGGAGGGACCAGTTGAATCCCCTCAACTCCAATCCCTTGACCTGCTATTCCAGCTGCCACTCAATCACTGACCAGGCTGTTCATAATTCAGGGCATTGTCCAGGCTGCTGTCACCACCATCACCCAAGTCCCTTCTAGGTCCAGGCTGCTGTCACCACCATCACCCAAGTCCCTTCTAGGTCCACTGCTTGAGCTCCCACTCCATGGTTCCGTCAGGGCCCATTTGCTGTTCTGGCAATCAGCTGGGTCATTCCAGTCACCAGCACCACCCAGGCTTCTCCTCTGGCTGTTCGGCCTCCTCCAGTTGATCGGCCTCTCTGGGTACTTCCTTGGGCCACTTAGCTGCTCTACCACTGCCCACTCACCAATCTGGTGGCCATCCAGACCTCCTAGACTGTCCAGGCCATCACCGCCATTGTTGGGGTGCAAATCCCTCTTTGGGCTGTTGTCCTCACTCTCTGGGTCATCGCCCTTGGTCTCTGGGCCACTGCCACCGCCAGGATGTAAATCTGACTGATTTTCAGGCCATTTGGGCCATTCCCGCTGTCACCACCATCCCAGTGGCCCAAGTGCCAACTCAGCTACTTCCCAGGACACCGCAATCCAGCTTTCTCCTTGGGCATTCTCCTGTCAGGTTTAGCCCAGGGAACTCCAGGAGACCATGCAGATTCAATCCAGCAAGGTTTATTAGCTACAACCTCTATCAAGAATCTTCCCAGACTGGAACCAGTTGCCAGGGTCAGTCAGTAAACATAGCCTGCATTCCTCAGGGAGGTGCCAGCCTCATCCTCTTATCTCTTCCCCGCGCTTCGGGAGATGAAAGAGCATTCTTCACTCCCCGATTCTGGCCTCCACAATTCCAGTCCATCACATCTCCAGGCCAATCAGGCCATCCACTGCAATCATGGAGCCCCACCCAGGCTCTCTGGCCTCCTCCAGCCTCCGCGGAGCTCCATTGCACAACGGACTGCGGCACCCCCAGGATTCACAGTCCAGTGGGGGAGGAAAGAAGAGAAGACCCTCCAGGAGTGGGGGGAAGAAGAAGAAACCCTCCTGGGCACTCAGGTGAGAGCTGGTAACCATACCTCCCACCTAGGATTCGCTCCCGTTTGCTATCTTGGATCCCTGTCCAAGTTACCAATCACCCTTCCTTTTGCAGGTTGTTTTCAAGGAGAGGTCAGGTAGAAGAGTTTTTAATTTGCAATCCTGCAGAGAGCAGGCTTTGAAATTGGTTACTTAAATTACCTTTCCAACTCTGTTAGAAAGGGATGGTCTAAACCCCAGAAACATCATTGTCCAATTGATATCAGCAAATAGTAACATCATGGTCATGAACATCTATAATGAGATTATAATGAGGTGCTGAGCAATTGACTTTCATCATTCAGTTTCAGACCTATTTCTGTTCACAATCAAATCCACATGACAATAGTAAATTGCTAGCTCAAAACAGAGGCACAACCGCTGATGTCAACAGCTTGTATGCTGAGGCTAAGCATATATTTATTTGTATAACATTCACTGCACCTCTGTCTACCTCCACTGCTATCTTTTATAATTTAAAAAAAATGAATTCCTCCCCCCCCCCTCAAATAACATATAGCAGACCCTAGCTGTTTCATCTAGTAAGCCATCTCATCAGCCTCCAACCCCTATGATAAAAATGTAATGCAACAGTGGATTTACACACACTTACATAAGCAGAAAGCCATCTTAGGAATTTCGGCTTATAAATTTATTTTTAAATAGGTTGAATAAAATGCATGCAAAATTGGCCTTATTGTTTAAGCTAAAAATCATAGCTTCTGAATGTTACACATATTATTACATATGCTTAGTATATAGTGTTTATTTACTTTAATGTTGAAAAGATACTCATTTAATAATTTCCTCAGTTCCTACAATAACAGCCAATCACTGCATTCCTGAGATTGCAATTATGTTGTAATTCAGCTACATCTACAATTACCATTCCAACTAAAACAGATTATTTCTAAACCTAATACCACTACTGCCAACTTCATATACTAATATCCAACTGATTTGATACAGAC
This sequence comes from Python bivittatus, assembly GCF_059951505.1. NCBI lineage: Eukaryota > Metazoa > Chordata > Lepidosauria > Squamata > Pythonidae > Python > Python bivittatus. The sequence continues at coordinate 41,620,193 of NW_028277113.1, read as the reverse complement.
TGGGTTATATTTAGAGCAGACTACTGAAATCAGTGGGGTTTGGTATCCATACTGGCATAAATCCCATCTATCTGAGTATAACCACGAAAATTTCCATCCAACTCATTGACAATATTAGTTTAGTGAGTACTTTATAAAATCATCATCACAGAAGCCCATGCAATATGTTTTCCACTCTACATCTTTTGCAAATATCCTTCCATCTTCCATCTTACAACTTTTTTTTTTTTTTTTTTTTTGCTTTTGATTGCGTTGGATTAGCTGGAGTCGTGATGTCTGGAGTGCCCATCACAAGTAAATTGACTCCCATGCTTTTGCAAAAATGTCATGGTGCTGAAGTTAGATTCACTTGTGGCTAAATGTCAAAGATGCCTCAAAGATGAAATAGTTCAGCAAGCCACCACAAATTTCCTGCTGTAGCCTCAGGTCAGATCTTTTGACTGTAAATTGCAAACATGTGGTACTCTATAGTAATTCAGGAAGACCAGATACATAAACCTGAATCTACCACTTCACAAATTAAAGTGGTAGTTACCTCAATCCTGGAAATGTTTCCATGATTTTCTCAAGTTCCCTTACATATGATTTGTAGAGTCAGGGTTTTAACAAAAACGAAACACAAAAAAATCACATGGACTAAAATCTGCTCTAAGTCTTTGGTACAGACAAAGCCATTCTTTATCATCTCTTAGCATTAACAATTATTCACACCCCAAGTCTAAAGAACCCTTTTTGCTCTATAGATCCATCATATTTGCTACATTGTGCATCATATTTTGATATTTATATTAAGTCACAGTGGTGTCTCTGCAGGCATCCTCTGTTTTGGAGGCAAGTAATGTTATCCCTGTGGACATCCCTCTCTGCACTCATGGTGCTCTGCCAATACCCATGATTTATGGTATTTCTTTTTTAACAGAAATCCACTAAAGGTAAACTCTATCCAGAATGTTAGTGGACCCCATATAGGCCCAGAGACAGCCCTAGGAATTAAGAACAGCACTTCCTACATCAACAGTAGAGGCCAGCATTCAGCTTGAAATGCTCCTGGACATTCTCCCCTATAAAAGAAAGGTATTGACCCTATTGTCATTGACTGGAAAGGAGGAAGTTTAGTGGTAGAGGCTGAAAGCAAAGAATCTGAGACCAAACAGGACTATGATCAAAACCCAGTGTAGGCATCCTCTACATCCAAGGAGAAGAAATGAGTGACATTAAGAGCAAGGAGAGGTAGAAGATTTTAAATCTGGACTTTCTTTCTTTCTTTCTTTCTTTCTTTCTTTCTTTCTTTCTTTCTTTCTTTCTTTCTTTTCTTCCTCTTCTTCTTCCTCCTCCTCCTCCTCCTTTTATCTTCAATAAAAACAACTTATCTATCTGATCTTAGTCCAAGATTCTGCTACTGATAGCTCCTGAATGCTGCTTGAGTTTCTAGAAAAAGATTTATCACTGTGCCACAGGTGAAACTACGGTAAGATTAGCCCTCATCTAGTGGGAAGGAGAAAATGGAGACCTGAGCTGGGTTATGCCTGCCCTAACTGGAGGAGTGGAAAACAAAAATACTAAGACAAGAATAGTGAGATTTATAAAGTGAATGGGAGGATTTAGGGAGAGAGACTACAAGGCAACAACCTTTGTTAAGATCTGGGCTGGAGACAGAGAGAAGGAAAACTTGGTGGGGGGGGGGGGAATGGGAAGCAAGAGTAGATATTGTGTGTGTAGAGTGTGCGAGAGCTTGGACTGATGATGAATGTGAAAAAAAAGAATGGTGAGTTCAAAAGTTACAAGTCATGCCCAACCTCGATCTCATATTCAGGATTGTGAACAAATAATTGCACACCTAAAGCAGTTGGACGGAGGGAAGAAAAGAAAGCCTTTCCCCTTTCCAAAGCCTGACTAGCCTAGGAACCACAGAGAGCAGTAGAACTGCATTTCCCAATCCTTCTTTGTTCCTGAAATTATTTTCTTGGGCTGCTTCTAAATGGATCTTTTAATGGGCAACATGCACAACCCATTAAGACTTTTATGTCCTCCTCTGTAAGGCATCAGCCCATGTTTAATTTCCTTTTCCTTCTTAAGGTAGATTAACCTAAATTAAAAATTAACTCCAAAAGGTGTTGAGAAAGTGGCTTTGACATCAGTGGGGACACTTGTTGTCCCTTCCCTAATTTTCTGAATTCATCTAAGCATGTACACAGATGTTGCATGTTTATTTATAGGCCACCCAACTTCCGGTGACTCTGGGTGGTTTGAAATGCACTTTTGAAATGCACTGTTTAAAACACCCTTTTTTATGCTGGAGTTCCAGAACCCAAGATATTAAAATGCCATTTTGACAGTAGCTTTATATCTCAGCTATATTTTTCAGCGTACTGCTTATATTCAGAGTTCTAAGAAACATTTTCATTTATCAACATAAAAAGCAAAAGTCTACTTGTAGCACACTTGACTTTTTAAAGGATCTTCTTCTGCATTATTAGCAATAAAATAATGCTTGTGTATTCACTGAATTCTGGAGTTCTTACATGGAAAAGAAGTATCTCATCTCCCTGAGGCAAAATCTGGTTTTGAGGGTCCATCAGCCCTCTAGAACTGATTTTAAGAGTAGGTAGGAGAGCAGCAAAGAGTATGGTAAACAGCAATAAATGCTGTGTTGCTCATACAGTTTTGGACATCAGCCATTGATTCTAAAATAAGTAATCATATCCAAAAAGAGAAGATACACTTACTTAATTTTACAGTGCTCTATTTTGTACTTTTAGAATCTCAGAGTTCAAAAGTTTGGATCAAACAACAAACAAGATATGTAGAAAGCTACCAGAACAGAGACAAGAGAATGGAAAAGGAGATGAGATGGGCATCACATATATGTATATATATGTATTAACCCAATTATATCTTCATAATCTGCCTCCTGACATGGGTGGTATACTGCAGATTTCATTGAAACAAGCACATAATAAGAATGAATCACTGGAACTGTCCATTCTAATACTTAAGGAATAAAACAAAAAAGGGAATAATATAAAAAGAAGACTTGTGTCCAAGATCAGCCTTCCCTAAGCCAATATTCTAGATATATTGAGAACCATGATTCCATCACCCTCAAATGCCCTAGTCATGGCCAGTGGATATTTTGATTAGGGATTAAGGGAGTTGTAATTCAGGTTCAGGAAGGATGTGTTAAACTACTGAGAAAAGGCTATTCTGCAAAGCCTGATACTTCGTTGAGGACCCAAAGGGCCTTGTCTTTGAAAGCTTCATCAAATTACTAGATTCAGTGAGGTGATGCATTTTATAAGGAGGCAAGATGAATAGGGCAACGTGTTGAAAGGTAATTGTATGAACACCGGAAGTGTGGCAATTAAAATCTTTGCTGGGTAATAGAAGAAAATACTAAACTTTCCTGCTCCTTTTCTCCCAAGAACTAACTAATAAAATAAAATAAAAATATATTGTGGTCATGCTTGCCTTCAATCTCAGGGCACCAGCACGACAAAAACAGCACCTTCTTCCTGCAACTTAAGTAAGCCCTATCATGTTTTTGATTATGGCCAAATTCAATGGCACAAAGACAGATGCCCTTTGTTTCTTCTGGCTGCTGCTTTTAAAGATATTGGTTAGAGCCTTCATTTGCTTTCAATTTCATAGTAATGTTTTTAACTTCTGCCAGGTTAAAATAAAGACCAGATGTGCTGAACTACTTATCCATCAGGCCTCCTCTGCTGACAACTGTGTCCTTGTTGTCAACACATTCGATAATATGCAGATTTCTTATGGGTTGCCCTGCTTCAAGCATTCAGCACTTCTCTTTAGTCTGGCCCTCAGTCTAAAAAAACAGAAAACCAGGAACTACAGTATGCTACATTATAGGCAGCAGTGGGTCTCCAAGGCTACCTGCCATTTTTAAATTAGGTAATGAATTTTTCCAAAGTAGACCATGAAGCATCACTCATCTTATTAGATTCAGTGAACAAGCTTTAAGAAAAATTGGGGGAAGCGCTAAAGAGGGCTAGTATGCTGCACAGGGTTGCTTTGGTTCCTGCATGGAGGAAAGAACTCCAACTGGATAACTGGACCCAAACTCTTCTATTCATCATACCAGGTTCCTGAGCCAGATTAGATGCCCTCCCCCCGCACCCAGGGGCATCCACAGGGGGAAGGTGTCAAAAAGATGTGACTGCATGAACAAAGCCCCAACCCTGTTTTGATCACACAATTATGACTACTATCTTAACTCTCTTGGTACCCCCTCGTAGACACCTCTGCCCTCAAACTACCTTTCTTCCCGACACATTGTGTGTGTGTATGTGTGTGTGCAGTTACTTCATTACCTTTTGGTTGCTATCTACTGTCATCCAGATTTATGCAGCCCTGATATAGTCACATGTAAGCCTTTGAAAGTGGTTCACATGGCTGCTTCTAAAACTGTCCCTGCCTGGTTGAGTTGAATAGGCACATGTGCATATGCAGACAACAAAAGCCATAAATAAACAAGCCACCTTATGGAATAAAACATACAAACCCTATCATAACTAATTATGGGTTATTTGGAAATCATAGGCTATTACCAAGCTGACCTCTATCATCATTAGTTGTCCTCATTTTGGGGCTGAAAGAACTCACCTAGTATTAAGTAAATAGGAAATTGACCTTGCTGTCTTGTTATATAAGCAAACTGGGACAAAGAGCTTTTTATAGACATGGGCAGTCTTGTGAAGAGAAAGTATGAAGTATGCAGTGATTGGCTTCATAGATCTTACTAAGCCATGGTTTGCTTAAGCATGTTGATGGATGAACCGTATTTGGTTGGATTTGTATAACTTGCTAAGGCATAAACTTCATTTATAGGCTATGATACCTGGGGCAACACAACATGCTAAGCAAAACAAAACAAACCGTATCATGGCGTGACCCAGCCACAATTTAAAATCCCCAGGCAATTGTATTTTCATTCAGTACTTGAGCAGGGAGAGAGGGAGAAAGATAATGAAAATGGCATGATCCTAATATCAGACAAGAACATTTCAGCTGAATTTAACTTTATAATAAAAGCTACATTGTATAATTTTCTGTTATTTACCTGAAGATAGTCTTCCACCAGGCCCCATTTTAATCTGATGAGGTAATCAATTATTTGATGAATCAGGAAACCCAGAATTCCTATTGCTGTTCCAATGGTGCCCATCACCAACCATCGATCCCAATCCGTTCTTTGAAAAAAAGAGGAGGAGGAGGAGGCAATTCCATATCAGTGGCAAAGATCTCATGGGGTTAATTAGCCGCTTTGGAGCAAGAGCTCTACAAAACTTAATTAGTTAATGCTCAGGCTAATGCCATCTAGGTTTTAAAGCTAAGATTCAGTGGCTTATTCTGAGGCTTGTAAGAAAATCTCCACTAAGAAAACAATGGCTTCGATTGATTCTACTCCTGTTTTGTTCCCTTTTTGCATCGCAACACTCCTACAGTCTAAATAACATGTATGAAATAAGTCACTCTAACCATTAAATCCTAAGGAAAATTTCAACTTCTTTAAGAAAAATTTCAACAAAAGCAAATTAGTTTAAATTTCATAATGTATTCTAATCAGAATTTTTGAGAAATACAACCATATGCTTTTGAAGATATTATTTAGGGGTAACATTTAGCTTCTGTTGTTATGTATTGTGGCTACATCTGAACCAAATTTGCACAGATGTAATACCTCATTCTTGATTGCTAAAATGTGAAAACAGTTCCCCAAATCCAGCTTCATTTCCACCACCACCACCCCTAGCCCAGAAACATTTTAAGTATCTTAGGAAGTTCAGTCCCAATTTTCCTTAAGCAATAAGAATAGTAGTCCATCAGTGCCCCTGGGCGAAGAACATATTTTTCCTTACAATGTTTTTCAGGTGTTATAGGTTGCAATTCTTCAATAAAACCACAAAGAATTATTATATATTAGGTAACTATCATAACACATTTTTTCCATTGTTTTACCACACTTCTCTTTTTAAATTATATTATTATCTTCAGGAAAAACAGCATAGAAATAAGCATTTTTTAAAAAGTCTATATTTTTGGCTCCACATATAAATGACATTTTAAAACTTTGCTCATCTTTGCTCGTAGCACTTGTTTCCCTATCCTGATTGTTAGGCATATTGTTTGGTTCTTCTAATGAAGGAATTTCTCAAGTATGGATATGACTTTTTTTTCCTAATAGACTAATACGATTTATCTTCCCAGTACCAATAGAAGACAATATGCATAGCTCAGGACTGAACTGTGGAGTCCCTGGAGTTCTCTGAGCTTGGCTGTGTTCTTGCAAACGTTTCATTACCCGGCTAGGTAACATGTTCAGTGCTAGAATGGAAAGGGGTTTGCTCTCTGTTTATACACTGTGGCATGCCTGCCAGTGTTGGTGGGGGTGGGGGTGGGGGTGGGGGTTTTGTTTTGTTTTGTTTTGTTTCCTTCTGGTAGTTCCTTGATTAGGGTATTGTTTACTGCTGATTGTATGTCTGGTGATAATCTTGGTGTTAATCTCTGCTTATCTGGGTGATGATTGCTGGTGAGGAGATGTTCTGGTCTTTTGTTTTCCTTTTTATTGTCTCTTTTGAATAGTGTGTGGATGTTGTTTATCTCTATGTGCCTGTAGATGGCCACCTTGTCTGAATACCAAGCTTCCAGGAATTCCCTTGCATTTTTGGATTTAGCTTGGTCTAAGATGCTGAGTTTCCCAGTTGAAACTATGGTTAAGTCTGTCCATGTGTTGTGAGATTAAGGAGTTTTCATTGTGTCTTCTGACTGCTAGTTGGTGTTCATGGATGCGCTCTGCTAGTCTTCTACCTGTCTGTCCTACATAGGGGTTGTTACAGTCCTTACGCTGTATGTTGTAGATGACTCCTGTTTTTTCTTCATGGGCTACTGGGTCTTTTGGTTTGCTTAAGATGTTTTGGAGGGCTTTAGTTGGTTTGTGTGCTATGGAGATGCCATGTGGTTGTAATAGTCTGCTGGTAGTTTCTGAGACATTTCTGATGTATGGCAGTGTTATCCTTTTCATAGCGTGTGTTGGTTATGTTGTAGTAGGTTGAATGGTCAGGCACTTTTTGATAAAGTTGCAAGGATATCCATTTTGTTGGAAGATGTTGTATAGGTAGTGTTTTTCCTTTTTCTGCTGTTCTGGGTTGCTGCAGTGTGTTTGTGCTCATTTGAATAAGGTTCTTACACAGCTCCTCTTGTGGGAGGTTGGGTTGTTACTTTGGTAATGGAATACTTGATTAGTGTGGGTTGTCTTCCAATAGACTTGGGTTTCTAAATTGCTGTTGTTTCCTCTGCTGATGAGGATATCCAGGAAGGGTAGCATGTTGTTTTCTTCCTCTCTGGTGAATTTTATTCCTTTGATAGTGTACTAGTTCTGAGTTTATGGATGTAAAGGGTGCTGTGACATTGAATGAGACCATGATTTCATCCATATCAGTAGTACTACACAACACACCCAACCTAACCAAATACATCCAGATCGAAATACCCAGAATCATGGACCTCATCAACCTCTGCCTCACTACCTATTTTCAGTTTGATGGACATCAAAAAGTGCCTCAGAAAAAACACAACACAAGCTATGAAAGGATAACACTGCCATACATCAGAAATGTCTCAGAAACTACCAACAGACTATTACAACCACATGGCATCTCCATAGCACACAAACCAACTAAAGCCCTCCAGAACATCTTAAGCAAACCAAAAGACCAAGAAGCCCAAGAAGAAAAAACAGGAGTCATCTACAACATACAGTGTAAGGACTGTAATAAACACTATGTAGGACAGACAGGCAGAAGGCTTGCAGAGCGCATCCATGAACATCAACTAGCAGTCAGAAGACATGATGAAAACTCCTTAATCTCACAACACATGGACAGACTTAACCATAGTTTCAGCTGGGAAACTGCCAGTACCTTAGACCAAGCTAAATCCAAAAATGCGAGGGAATTCCTAGAAGCTTGGTATTCAGACAAGGCAGCCATCAACAGGCACATTGAGATAAACAGCATCTACACACTATTCAAAAGAGACAATAGAAAAGAAAACAAAAGAGCAGAACATCTCCTCACCAGCAATCATCACCCAGATAAGCAGAGGTTACCACCAGGCACACAGTCAAGCAGTGAACAATACCCTAATCAAGGAACTACCAGAGGAACAAAACAAAAACCCCACTCCTACCAACACTGGCAGGGCATGCCACTGTATATAAACAGAGAGCAAACTCCATTCCATTCTAGCACTGAAGATGTTACCTAGCCTGGTAATGAAATGTTTGTCTTCCCAGTCTTTCTTTCAGGAGTTCATCTCCTGTCTGATCTGCATGCATGCTTCACTTTCATCAACAGATGGCACTAGAGCACTTTGTAATCTTTGTGCAGAGAAAAATATATAATGGAAGATATTTTCAAACTATGAAAGATATAGGGTCTCAGATGAGACAAACTCCTCTGCCGCTGTGTTCTACTTGCTTGTAGGAGACTATTGATATTTGATACCTGTAGTTTCCTCCATATAATGTTTTAAGAGGCTGGATGGAGGAATCCCCTCTGCCCCATTATTATCTATCTACATCTCTGTGATTAAATAAATATCAAGCTTAACAGATATACAGAAACAGAGAAAATTTGAACTGAGCATATCTCATAATTAAAATATTATAAGTATCCTGGCTGTGTCAGTACACTGCATGTACTGTACCTGCTGATTGCTGAGTGATTAATTAGGTGTATATCCTGCCTTTCCTTCAGGAGCTCACGTTATGTAGATCATACAAACCACTTCCTCCTTCCATTTTTCCCCACAACAGCCCTGACCTAAACTCACCCAGTGAACTCCTGTAGCTGAAAGTAGACTTAAACCTGAATCTCTCTAGTTCTAGTACAACACTTCAATCTCTACACCACACTGGCAACTGAATGTTCATTTGCAAGATAATCACTAGATTAGAGATCTTAGTTTGCATAGAGTAGCGTGAGCATATTTGGGCTTTGGTTGCGCTTGTAGTGTAAGGGCCAAAATGTGCCAGAGGTGGCTCATACTGTTCAGATCCTTAGCAAGGCACATTGCCTATGGCATGAGTATGACTAAGGTACTTAATTCTTCCCTTCTCTTAGAAAAAACATTATGTGAAAGCCTCAGCTGACCAAACCATGCTTGATGGCAGAGGTCAAAGTTTATGAGCTATGATAATGACTATTGAAGCTTGGGAGGTAACAGGAGTTAACAGTAAAAGAGCAAGAATGCACGCATGACATGAAAGAAAAAAATAGGTGTGTTTATAAAACTAAGAGAAAAGGGAAGGCTATGATAAAATTGAAGATGGTCTGATCCTGTTTAGTGGAGCTGACAAATACACACATGGATGTGAAGGTGTAGATTTAATTATGAATGAAAGTGCTGAAATATGTCAGAAATTATTAATTGGTGTTATATAGATTGGTGTAGATACCTACAAAAGTAGGAATATGTAGATTGACAATGCTTATGTTTACTTTGTAGCTGATGAAAGAGTAAGAAAAGCTACATATTCAACTTGGTATATCCATGTTACATATTGTATATCTGCAAGACTGTGTTCTCCAGGTAGAATCTATCCATCCGATGAGATCCAGTAGGGAGGATTTGCTGCAGGCCCCAACTCTTAGGGAATGCTGTTATCAGAAACTCTGAGAGTCAGCCTTCACTGTAGGAATTCCTATCCTATGGAACAGCCTCATCCAGAAGATGATAAAGTCCTTGTTCTCTTGAATGGCCTTTGGGGATAGTCCTGATGCTGTTGTGCCAGAAAATTGTGTATTGTTTGTTCTTACTCATATTATAATTTAACCAGGCTATTGTTCAGATTTGGTTTGGACTGGAGTGGCATATAAACTCTATAAAAAATAAATAAATTGCTGGCTGAGAATTATGGCCATTGAAGTTCAATGTATCTGGAGAGGACCAGACTGAGATGTGCATATTTACCTCTAATTATTCTGGGGGAAATTGACTATATAATGAATGATTTTACAAGAGAAGCAAACTAAAATTTAATCAAAAATTCCACCAGTGTGCTCTGAATAGTTTCAATTTTACCTGCTGAATCATTAAGAGCAATTACAAATATCTAAGAAATACAGATGCTTTGGTTTTGTTGTCATCAATTTGTAGATTAATTCTGCTGCAAACATTAGAAATATTTCATGGACTGAATGATCTGACTCACATAAATTCTTTATGAAGGATAGGACTTATGCTGCTATATTTAGCCACTTCTACTCCTTTGATTAGCATTAGAGAGATGAACAGGTGCTTCAATATAAAACGTGCTTAATTTTAGCACGATTGTATACCTACATTTACAGTAATCCTGATTTAACTGTGCGACCATATGTCATTTGACTCAGGAACGAATCGTACTGTTTTTCTGAAGTTTACTTCCAGACTTATAGTGCAGTGTGTTCTTGAGGCTTGCCAAATGTGCCCAATTAATTCCCATAACGGCTTAGGAATTTATCTGGTAGCCATTATAACTGGGTAATTTTAGAAACTGATATATATCTGGATGCCATTAGGTTGGACAAAGCTGCCTAAGTGCTATCTTAATTCACAATATTAAAATTTACGTACTTCATCTGGACAAGTTTTCTGAAAGAGATAAATTTTGCTTGCTTACTTATTGCATCAGATTCAGGATTCCTCCATCCCAAAACCATTTATTAATATAATATTACTTACTGATACTTTGTCACTGTCTCTCTGAAAGGCATTTTAAACCACATGAATATGTTTCATATCAATGAATTCTTATGTTCATAAATGCATACAGGTAGTCCTCACTTACTGACTACAATTGGGACCGGCAAACTCCATCGCTAAGCGATGCATTTGTAAAGTGAAATGTCATGTGACCACACCTGACTTACTTCAGTTTATCAGTTCTGGTTGTGGTTGTTAGGAGAATCACTGTGGGTCATTAAATGCAATGTCATGTCACTTCCTACCAGCTTCCCCACTGACTTTGTCGGAAGCCAGCTCTGACTGTGGGATGCTGCGACCGTCATAAATGCGCACCAGTTGCTGAGCACCTGAATCCCGATCATGTGACCATGGTGATGCTGCAGTGGCTGCAACTTCAAGGACTGGTTACAAGTCTCCTTTTTCAATGCGGTAGTAACTTCAAAGTTGCTGAATGAGTGGTCGGTAAGCGAGGACTACCTGTATTGGCAGTTCATTATTAATTATATAATCTATATCCTAGCAAAGTTCCCAATTCTGAGTGCTAGTCCTATGAGAATAATATCCAGAGTCCTATAGTTTCAAGACTTTCTAAAATTAATTTGGGAGGTGTTCTCAAAGTTTGTAGTACCATGCCCCCCTCCACTAAATTCATAAATAAACATGTGTACCTCCCAATGAATAAAACAAACAACTTCTTGGGATTATGGTTGGGCAAGAAGTAAATACATAACTTCCTTTTAAAAATTAAATTTTAATCCATGTATTAGAGGAAACTGTAAGCCAAGAGTAAGCTCTGATACTTTGCCTATGCAAATAATTAAAAAAAACACACATTGAGACCACCCTGGGGGGCCCAGCTCATAGTCTGATAACCCTGCTCTAGAGTAGAAGTTAGGTAACCCCCCCCCCCAAATGCAGTTTAAAGAAGACCAAGCTTGATCAGTGATCATAGAATCCTAGCTGACTACTGGTGGGAAGAGGGAGTTGCGAGCTTAAGTAGGAGGAAGTATGCTGAAAATAACCCTCCACATTTGCCCCTTATAGTAGCAGTTCTTAAGATACGTATAAATATAAACTTAAGTCATGCACTACACCTGGTGACTTCATGGACAGATCCGTATTGTTTTCTTGCCAGCAACACAGGAATGATTTAATACTGCCTTCTGCTAGGATCATTTTTGACTTTCCAGTCTAGCCTATAACTCTGGGAATCTCCTGAGAAACCTCATCCAATTATTAACCAATACTGACCCTGCTTAGCTTCTAAGTTCCAAATAAACTAAGCAGCTGATGAAACCTAAGTAGATGGGGGCTGTTTTTCCCATACTCAGGAGTCAGTATAGGTGTACAGAAAAAGTTGGAATTTCTTAAAAGCTGCTCAAATGCACTGCTTATTTACTATTACGGAAACACGAGCCCTTCAGAGTATTAGGGTAGTATTAGGTTTTCCATTTGCTTCCCTTTGGTCTAGAGCTTAATGAAAAAAGCAAAGATAATGGCATGTTTTACTGATAGCTCAGAACCTTGGATCCCAATTTCCTATCCTTCTAAGTCCCTTTCTGAAGTTTAAGGGGCTGTTGTTTTTACACCCTGTAAAAACCTTTGACATTGGTTAATTGGACTTAGAGACAAAGAATTGATTGTGAATCATATTAGCTCTCCTGCAAAAATATTTTAAGTTTGAAAGGGGCAGTCATCCAGGAGTGAAAAATGGGAGGTCTCTGTCACACTCAAACCCCATACTACCACCATTACTATGGAATTGATTTAGATAATCAGGGATAGTTGGCCCAGCAAAAAATCTGAGCTTTAAACAATTCTGCCTTCTTAATCTCCCTCTCTTGGTCCCATTGTCAGTACCCATTTTCAGTATATATATTGAGTATACCTTACCTGTAGGCTTGCTCCTGCAGCCACATCTTATAAATGTTACTGTGTGAAGGCAAGTAATCCAGACTTTCATGGACTGAATGCTCATCTCCCTTCTCTTGAAGACTGCCTTTTCTAGAGCAATGGCTATTGTTAGGGTTCCCTTTCCATTGGAGATCAAGAGACTCAATCAAATCAGGCTGCTCTTCTGCCAGCAACATCTGATCTTCACCATCACCTGTGCACCTCTTGCGAGAAAGAAGGGTTGACATTTTTCAAAATCACTGCAGCTCACAAGAGAGATCTCAGCCTGTGAAGCTACCCAATAAAATGGGTGGCAAATTCTGCAGGAAGGAAGAATGTATCTGTACAAGAAGAGCTTGCTGATGTTGTGGGTTGGATTATGTTGGGGCTGCGGCACACAGATCCAACGTGTTTGCGGTGCCTACAGCCAGCCAGAACCAGATCTTGCTTTGTAAGGTAGCCTTTCCACTGGAAGAGACTGGCATGCAACACACTAGATGCTGGTGTTTTTTTTTCCCCCTGAACATAGGTCACTTGAAATGATAGATTTAGGAATTAAGCAGCCATTACAAATAATTTGTCCACTTAATACAAAAATGTATTACTTTTGATTATTAAGCAAAACCAAACCAAAACTCAAAAGGCTGCAGAAACATTACATAACAAGGCAAATGTCAAGGACTGTTGTATAAGGCAAGCGGTAAGGCCCACTGTCAATATCCAAATGTGCTTGAGTTCACTGCTGCTCTTCCTGTGCTATTGCTGTTTACTTTCTCTAAATAAGAGCAAAAGAAGCCCTGCTTTTCTCTTCTCTCAAGAGAAATATAAGCATGTAGGGAAAATGATGATGAGAATTCTCATGTTGCCCTACCTGGAAGATTCATAGTGAATGCCTTTTGAATATGACTAATTGTGGCAATCTGGATCTGTTACTTGTGTGACCAAGAACATAGGCATTTTCTCTCCATAAACACACACATCATATTCTCAGAAATGACTTCTGTGCAAGAATGGCACCTATCTTAGCTGAAAATAGAACACATGAAATTTTCCATAGCTTAAAATCTTGAGATATTCTTGCACATCCATCATGGAAGAAGGTAAGATTAGCTGGAGAGTGGAGTATGCTATTTTGTATGTGTGTGCGTGCACACTAGCATCACACAAATCCTTATGAAAGTTAGATGAAATATGAATTGCTTTTATATATAAAAATAGTATTGATAGGTGATAAACATAAAAGTAAATAGTAGCATACAGGAATGAAGGAGATAATCCATGACAAAAGCTTCTGAATAGAAACTGCCAGTTAATGTTTCTAAGAAACACATTTTCTTTCTTCTTGTACCACTATGTTTACTGTAAACTGAAAAATAGTATCAATACTGTTTACATAACAGGGCTTGTCAAGTCACCAACTTTAAAGTTTTGCATCAGTGCCATTATTTGTGCAGCACAATGGAGGAACACATATCACGTGGAGTTATGTTTGCTTTACAGCAGGTAGGAATAGAAGGATACATTTTAATTACAAGCTAGACTGTAAAGGGCATAGCGTGAGTTATAGATTTTATAAAGAGCAGCATCTTTGGTATCTGGAATAGGGTGGGAGGGTGACCTTTCCTCTGAGGTTTAAGATAATCTGAATAAACCATCAGAAGGATTCTATCAAACTGCCAAAAAGGTAAATAATTTTCTTTGGGTATGCTGCCATTTGAATATGGCCATCTTGGCAGTGGAAACAAGGCAAGCAAACTTATTTTATTTTTGTCTGTAAATAAATAAAATTTCTTTCCAGGACAAATAGCAGACACCTGTGTATACAACCTAGACACTACCATTAAACAAATGTCCTATAAAGTGTTTATTGGGCTGAAGTGTAATAAAGTTATTCTGCAGTGTATAATCCAGCTCATTTTCCTGCTCTGAGACAATACCAAATATAATTTTTATATTAACTTAACCTACAATAATTGAGACAGAAAAATATTAACCTTATCCTATAATACCCAAACTCAGGGTCAGCTAAGTACATTTCCCAACTCATGTCCTTCACTCAGTAAAATAAGTGTTGGAAATTTACCGCTACAAGATGCAGTGAGGCTTAATTAGCTTAGAAAAGGACAAGCCAGATTAACGGAGAAAGTAAAGGGCTTTTGACCCTGGCAGCCAGGTCGGTAGTAGTACCAGGTGATAAAATGCAGTGATGGTGAAAAGCTGCAGCTTCCCTGGAACAGCCAATTCCTAGATTCAGTGGACCCTGCACCTGAGTCAGGTGGGTTCTCTTATACTCTTACAGGCAGAGACTGAGTGCTGCCAGTTTCAGAACGCTGTTTAAAGCAGTGTTTAACCTCAACAACTTTAAGATGCGTGGACTTCAACTCCCAGAATTCCCATACTGGCTGGGGAACTCTGCGAGTTGAAGCCCATGCTTCCTAAAGTTGCTGAGGTTGAGAAACACTGGTTTAAAAGATGCCTCTCTATTTTGTGAAAGTCTGATCCTAGCAGTTTCCACATTTGGGGAGTTTTGGGGGGTGGGGAAAGCAGATTATTCTGGTTTCTTTTAGACGCATGCTGGGAGATTGTGGGGAGGAGGCTTCCCCATGCAGATGTTATTCTTTTTCGTTTAGGCCTCATAGCAGCATGATTATCTTTGAGCAAATATACAGCTTAAAATGGCATTTGTTCCAAACATTTATTATAGGTAACTACAGTGAGACAGTCAAACAAACACTGAGAAGCCAATGCAGTCAACACACATCAGAAAACAGAACACTAATAATGTACTATTCTCAGTATATCAGAATGAGTCGGTCCCTCAAAAAATAAAAATAATTTTCAAAGATCACTCATACAGAGCCAGTCCAATACATTTTGCCGCCTAAGGGAAAAGACAAAATGGCATCCCCTTATTCAACGGACATCAGCTGACCAGATTGATGGCTGCATTTTTCTTCAGCACTACCAACAAGACAGTACTCATCATTAACACCAAAGGCAACCAGAACAGCTTAGGGCTTGCAGCCATCACTTGGTGCACACAACCCTGACCTCCCAACACATCTTCTCAAATCCTTATCCCTCAGTATTTGCTGTCTGAGGCAGCTGCCTTGTTCTTTTTAATACCAAGAGTAAATCTGAACACACAGAGACTGGATTCATACAGCACTAACCCTATGCCATACGGTGATTTTAGTTTTAGCTTAGTGTGGCATGTTAGCCCAGCAACTGTGGTTTATAAAGCATGATTGATGGCTTAGTATTGCATATGAACCAGGCCATTCATGGCTTATTAAAACAAGCTATGGCTTAGCACTATGTGTGAAGCCTGAATTGTGTATCCCTCTGATGGATTCATATTTATTAAGTAACAATAGAGTTTTGATTTTGTATATTGTGACTTCAGCAAATTGTGGCTTCTTCCAGAAACCATGGTTAGAAAATGGCTTAAGTATAAACTTAAGTATATTTACTTAAGTATAAACCTATTCTCATACTTGTTAATTATCCTTTAGTAATACCTTTATTTCCAAGCACATATTTTAGACATTATTGTGCGCTGGTATTTAGGAAAGAAAAACATTTTTGCTTGCCTTATTTTTACTGTTGTCACATATACATATTTTGCACCACCAAATAGTTGATAACTTAAGGCTGATGTCAAGTTGTCCTGTCTACACATGGCTCTGTGCTAAAGGATTTTGTTTTTACAAACTTACAAGTATCATTACCCTGAAAAGTTGCCAAACTTTAAGGGGAAAAGGCACAAAGTGGCTTTAGGGTGATAGTTCATCAACCTTCACGGCTCCTCTAGATGGTTTTTGCTGCTGCCCACTCCCAGACATACTGTTCCACACTTTTTTGCTCCTGGCACATCAGTTTGGGTTATCTAAATCTTATATGTAGAATGACGTAGTCACATATATACTCCTAATTTATCAAATTAATTCCATTACATATAGAATCCTTATCAAGGGAATGGCAATTTTATGTATCAATAGATGATAGTGGAATGGAAATGGAACACAGCAAAAGCTAGGGAAGTGTACCTATCAGAATTTTTCCAAGAGAAAGCCTTCTTCATATGATTAGAATATCATAGTGGAAGGGTTTTTTTCCCAAAATGGTAGGAGCTATGCTAAAAGAATGTACGCATGTGCATACACATACACAATAGAAGAGAATATGTGTAGCTCAGGGTTGAACTGTGGAGTCCTTGGGGTTCTCTGAGCTTGACTGTTTTCTTGGAAACGTTTCGTTACCCGGCTAGGTAACATCTTCAGTGCTAGCAAGAAAACGGCCAAGCTCAGAGAACCCTAAGGACTCCACATACACATACACACACTCAAAAGTTCCATTACATTCAGAAAGCTCATGATCTAGCAAAATACATTTAGGAACTCAGCCCTGAGGCTTACTTACCATGTGTATATTTAGGGCCACTTCCCATAAGATATTTTGTAAGATAAAGATATCCAACTATAAAACATGTATTAGTTATGAAGACCACATTCAAATCACTGTTCACTTTTAATATATCTACAAGTATGGATCAACCCTTTCCTGATTTCCATTTATTCTGAAGGTAGTTGCTGCAAACTACACTTCATGAAACAAAAAAATGTTAAGAGTTTCCTAGCACAAAGCATCCTTTAAACTGTTCCCTATTTTGTTCATTAATTCAACAGGAACAAAGAAAAAGGAACTTATCTCTACATTAATGTCTCCTCTTCCCTCATGTGAAGTGAAGTTGGTGGCATAAAAAAGAGATTTCTAAGCTTAACCTTTATACCCTGAAAACAAAATTTGGCTGAACTAGTAATTATCCATCCACAATGACTACACAGATCAAAGGCTTCTTGTACCTTAGATAGTACCTTAGTTCCTGGCATATGAACAACAGACCTCAATTTGTTGGAGAAGGGGTTTGCATGCACTGATTGTGTAACACCTTAATCAATATGAAAAGAAAAGAATTCTAAGGCAGAATGAATTTTCAACAACCTTACTGTCCATCTAGGGCTCCTGAATCATCCAGTAGCAATAGCACAGAATTCAAATGCACCTAAAAACCCAGCCCTGACATACTTGCAAGGAGTTGTATCTTTCCCCATCCTTTCATTTTTAATACTATACCTGCTAATAGTGAAGAGAGTTCAAGAATTCAACATACAAACTGAACATCACAAAAGCAAAAAGGTTACAATTAGAGGGCCGTTCAGTTTAAAATTAAAGAAAAAGAATTACACGTGCAGAGTCTAATATAACTGGTTCCGCTATAATTGCCCCAGCAGCCTAAGATACCAAGAAAAAGAGAGTAATTAAGACAAGATTAGGAGCAGCATTTGACTTCTCAATCTTGCAAGGTACTGCCAGCATAAGTTTAGAAACAGCACAGCCTCAGGGGATATTTTTCACATTTTATTTACATTTGAAGACTAACTTTATTCTCAATCACATATCCATACACCTATTTCCTTTTTGTTTGTTTCACTAAAACTTAAATGCATGGTTTATTAGAACGAAGACTGTAAACAAATATTTGCAATGTCCATTACATGAAACACACAGGAGCTGCTTAAAAGAAAATCATTCCCCCATTTTATAAATACAAGTATCAAAACAATCCTGACCATATTCTGAAACACTACTAGCAGTCAGCACCCACACATTGCAAAAATTAAACAAGTTGAGCAATGGTATTTGCAGTACCTGCTACTTAATTGTTTTAATCTGCAGCTCTTTCACTAAAGCAAGATGGGTAAAGCATGCCATTAGTTTTTTTTTTTTCTTCTTGAGAAAAAGTTTCTGAAACATTATTCCACAGCAACCTGACACTTCCCGTCATGCGCTCATCTTGAAACACTGGAGCTCCAAATTTAGGCTACTTCAGGCTTATGCTTAAAATGATAGTGCTTGGTAAAGAGGAAAAAATTGTGCTGCCTTTTTTCTCTGATTGTGCCTGAAAACATATGGGGCATACATATACATATATATTCTTTCAATGTCCAGATCATATACACCAGCAGAAACTCTTATGTGTGGGTGGTTTGCATTGTGAAATTGAATCAAGACATTAACATAAGTAGAAGTTGTTTAAGACAAGTTTGGGATTCAGCTAAAATTAATTGTTGTATGTTTGCCCTTCTGGAGGTTGTGGAAGCTTCATATTTTCTTTGGACATCATTAGACGCCTTAACTCTTGAAGTACAACTTTAATGCTATAACAATTTTGCCATTTTGCTAACACTGGTATGCTTCGTGCATCCACCTATAAAGAAAGAAATCATACATTTAAACACAGAATGCAGAATCATTGATTCTAGAATGATGTCAACAGCCAGCATGTATATTTCAGAGAATATGAACACCAATTTAAACCTATGGCTTGGTGCTAAAACTGCTGCATTCATTTATAAGTGCAAAAAATGGAGACTATTGATCATTATAACATGAAAGAAATCATAGCTCACAGTGTCTCAAATAAGAACTTTTGGTGCCCTTTGAAGTGTGTTTTTTTTAAAATCCAAACTACAGAGGGATGCTTTCAAGACATGAAAATAATTTTTGCTCAACAACTCAGAAATGGAAAAGCAGATGAAAAGCAGTAAATCATTATGCACTGATATACTATCACATTCTTATATTGTCATATTCAGAAAATACCCTTTAACTGTCAATATGCACCAATTAATTTTTCTGGGATAGTATAGCAAGCATTCAATGATATTGCTTTATCTTTAAAAAAAAAATACTGAGCAACTGCATGAAATTTCAGGCACACGCATAACTGTTGGCTTTTAAAATAGAAATTCTTATGTAGTATTCTTCAACAACTTGCAGATACAATCTCATTAATAGTTTATCTATCCATCCATCCATCCATCCAGGATGGTCCAGTTAGATCTGTACATTAAGGGGATTATCAGAAACAAACATCTTCAGCCGTTCCTCCATCAGTCCCCCAAACACTCTGCTAAATCTGTAGTCTGACTTTAGGAAATTCCCATGCAACAGCTTATACTATTCAGCAACAGTGAACCATGGAGACTGTTGGAGGCATTGTGCAGCTCCCACTAGTTCCCTTCACTGTGGACTTACCCAAGTTCAGTTCTGTGTTTCACTAGTCTGTGACAGATAACAAATAAAATGCTACTACTAAATTAAAAGTTTTAAGTTTTACTGTTAATTACTGAACATCCTACTGTGGGCTGTTTTATATCTGAATCAAAATTTTAATTCTGTGGTGTATTTACCAATATGCATTTTTTTAAAAAAGTATTATTTTGTCTTTTAAATTTGTAATCAAGTTATCTCCACATTATTTTGGCAATAAATAGTTATAGTAATCTAGATAGTTACAACCAATATATGACAACTTATAAAGAAGTATATTCCTTAATCACAGGTATGCCCAACCTCTCCTGCCAAGCAGAATCCTTCACAGCTTTTCTGCCAAATTAAACTAGTTGGCTCATTTTGCATCCAACTTACCATTCCATTGGAATTATTTATTCCATTCATATTAATTTTAGTTACAAATCTAACTGTTGGAGGTGCTTCAGGATATTTAGGCCCACACTCTACTTTCAAGCTGTATATTCTGTTTTCATAATTTGTCTAGTAAATAGAGAAGACAAAAAGTTAATCATAATGAAAGTTAATATGCATTCACAATTTTAAGAAAACAACTAAATAAAACCACCCCTATTTCAGGGCTGGTAAAGTTTTGCTGATTAGATGCAGCAGAAATTGAGGAGTGCTAGGGATATAATACAATATTCACTTCTGCTAATCAGCTGATTAATAGATTTTAGGTTTTTAGAAGGAGCTGCACTTACAGCCATTTTAAGTAATTGTAGAATTATCACCATTCCACAAAGGATTTGTTTGAAAACCTGGTTTCTATTCCACTTGAGAATATGCATGCATAGCAACCCTAACTAAATGGGGACAAGTAACACAAGATTTTCAATTTGATTAATAAAAGCATGGACGCTACAGGATTATCTGTTTGCTTGGCATTATAGACTACTTTAGGCATATTATATTAAAGGATTTAGCCAAATATTATTTTCAAAAAATACATCAGAGAAATTTAAATACATTTACTCCTACAAAAGAAATTCCTTGTAATTGTTCAAAGAATCAATTTTACACCGAGAATGTACTGAGCTTTGAGAGCTGCATGCAGGCCCTAAGATATTTGATGTGGTTCTCAGTTCCTCCAAATGTTATCATTTGATTATATTTATTAATGTGATGGAAGGGGAAAATTATTAAATGCATGTGAAGTAATCAATTTCCTTGACTTTAATTAAAACTTAAATAACTATACATTTAAATTAAACTAAATCAAAGTTAGCTTTTGTCCTGCCACAGCAATTTCTTTGTTCTAAACCTGCTTAGGTTTTTAAATGGCAGCCCTGGCATGCCGTGATAGCTCAACTGTAGCTCTTGATCCTAAAATAATGTGCATACTTGTCACAGAAGAAAATAATGGTGGCAGAATACAATCAATAAATTAATCACAAGTCCAGAACTTGCCAAATAAAACAAAAGTTAACTTAAGATCAATTTCAGTAAATTTCTAACAGTTTGAAGATAAATACCAAAATGGAGGGAGGCTAATTACACTTGCTTTTTCAACTTAACCAAGCTATAAGGGTTTTCCTTACAACCCAGTTTTTCCCACTGAAAACAGTTTGCTTTACGCTTGTTACATGTACATGATAATTAATAATGATAATCTCAAATCCTGGTGCTGTTATGGGGCACTTAAGATGGATATGGCCCTTCCAGTTCCCAAAATTCATGACTCTGTGCAATGATTGGGCTACATACAAATTTACAAAGCAGGTTTCTCCTTGTGCAACGGTATTTCCTGATCTCATTTAGAGTGGTTCCCTATCCTTTTATAGCAGATTTGAGGACCGCCTAAAAATGCAAAAATTAAAAATAACCAGAAGATTACAACATAAGATTCAACCCATTAAGGTAGAAAGGTTCTTCACACCTGCTTACTTCCATTTTTCCATATTTGCTCAAGAAGCAATTTAGATTTTGAGCTAAAACAACACAAAATGACAGCATTTAGGGCACTGTCCTAACTTGAAAACAATGGTTCTTTTACAGCTTCCCACTTACAAGAAAGTAATTGCCTCCTTTATTATTTTTATTATTTCAATGGAATTGTTTCTGTGTACAAGTAAAAAGTAAAGTTCCTTCAAGTCAAACTTGATTCCTGGTGACTTAATGGATATACTTCTCTCTGCAGCAATATGAAGTGGTTTGCCAATCCATTTTGTTTGTTTTTCACTTTTCATCTGGTCCAAAGCCCTGGGAATCCTCGCAGGTTTCCAGTCAAGTACTAACCAGGTCTAAGCCTGCTTAGTTTCCATGCCCAGATGATGATGCTATCCAGATGCAAAGTAGTATGTAATTATTTAATTTCTATTTGGCTTATTAACAATATACAATGACTAAATAAGTCATTAATTAGCAAATGATCTGACTACGAATCAGAAATACATACATAAAACTAAACTGAGAAAATTGTGGGTTTACATCAAACTAATCATCAGACAGATGACTGGAGATTAATCTAAGAATTAACAGAAGCTACAAAATAGGATTGTCAACTACTTCCTTGAAGAAACATATTAAGCAACTGGCAATAGGAGTTCAGCCTCCTCTCCTAGACAGAATGGCATTCAACATAAGGATTACAGCTTTGGGTCCAGATCATAACTAAAGGTATGGCTAGGATGGTACTAAGTTTAAGCTAAGTGCACATTGTGTCTGTTCCTTGTAACATATGGCCATAGTAATAAAGACCCTAATTTCTTCTCAGCTATATTACTATTAAAACATTCTAGATAAAACTGACTCTTAAAACTTTAGGTAGCGAAGTTGCAAATAGGCTATTTACTGGACCTAGATATTAAGGGCTTACAGTTCCTTTATTTCCATATTTATATCAGTATCCAATTTATTTTTAAGCCCAAACTAATCTTTAAAGCCTATGCAATTTGGATTCAGATCACCTGAAATACCATTAACTCCAACACTAAAATGTTAAATATAAAGTTATATAATATCTAAATATATGTATAGGTTTCAAAGAAGTAAAACCCTTTATGCCACCAACATGTGACAGGTTTGGCAAAACAGGGAGGAGTCCTTTTTAATGAGTAACAATTCTACTATGATAGATTCTTCATTAATTTTGCTGCCACAAACAAATATTTTCTGGAATTTTGTAATAGATATATGAAGGCTCTGTCTTTAAGGTCTAATTATGATTTTCTAGATGATCGCTGAAATAATATACATGAAGAGCTTTGAAAATGTAAACTCCTTAATACTAACTATAATAGTCCAAAATGAGTCCAGTGTATTTGTTTAATGCTTTTACACTTATGAAAAAGAGATTCATACATTAGGCAGATGGTAAACCAGGTACAAAGTCTTTATTGTGATGATGACTCAGAGACATTTGCTTACCATCAAATTAATTAATCAAATTAATCTTTTAGATGCCAAATTGAAACCTCTTCCTGATCAATGACTTTGGACTTTTAAAAAATAATAATTTAATTAGAAGTTTTCATTATAGCTGCATTTGAAACTATATCAATAATTTTAAAGATATGACTGGATAAAGAATATTATATAAAAGTCTCAATTGAAACCTAAAAGAGTTTGGGAGAAAACTGTAGAAGTGTTAGTATGTCCTTCCAGAATGCTTACTTCTGGGCTTCTTCCCTTGTGACCATTCTAATGAATAAAAATATTTGCAGATGAATTATTGCTTCTTTTTCAAAGCAGGAGGAACTGTCAACAGTACATTAATATATGATTTTCTATCATTAATCCTGACTGAATCTTCTGAATCAACCAAGTTCAACCTACTGGGTTCAGGCTGAAAAATATTTATCACTCTTTCAACAGCACTAAACAAATCCTCAACCTTCTCAGTGCTGGGATCTCCATTCTGTAGAGCTTTCTTCAGCTTAAACTAATAAGTGGTACTTAAGCAATAGATTGTTACTTTTAGAAAATTAGATTAGAATACTTATGTCTGATTTAATCTGAGTTACTACCTGCTGATTAAAAAAAGTCTTTAAAAATTGGGTCTTTTGGTCCCCCAGTGGGCCCCTTGATGGCTTTCAGCTCAAATAAAACAAAATATAACAACATAAATATAATACTCTAATTAATCAAGCATCATATATGCTAGAATTATAAAAAGAAGTAAAAGCGTGCTAGTATAAGCACCATCCTATTTAAAGATATTCTTTTACACCAAATTTCAATTATTTGGTTTGCTAGTAAACAAAATTCATTAAATTGTGCTCAGCAAATTTGTATCAAATAGCAAAATGCTGCATAATATTGATACACAAAACTAACAAGGCAGTAATGTCTAAGATAAAGCAGGCACAGTGATTGACATTGGGATATATAACAAGAAATTCATACTCCAAACCCAGCAACAGACAATCATCTAGGAGGTCTAGGAGGGATGCAATGGATAGAGAGGAGGGTGGGCAGCAGGTGACAGACATGATTTCCATTTGGCAGTAGCTCTCATTCCCTTCTTTTACTTTATCTCAAATATCAACATTGTGGGCAAATCTGCAGGCCCACAAAATAAAGGGAGGAAAAGCAATACATCTTTGGATTCTTTAAGGCCAACTGACCTCTTGCCACTTCTCTTTCCAGCTCTTTGCCATTTTCAATTGCTGGAATATGGGCAGATATACATAAAAAAAAAAAAAAAAGAGTGGAAAGAAGGGTGATCTGCAAGAAAACCTAACATGGACAAGATTTTTTATTTCTGAAAATCATGTCAATTTCTTGGCAAATTATAGCTATCTAGTATCAAATTCAATACTACCATGGAACAGGATAATATATTTCAGTTGGGTCGCTATTGCATAGTAATACTCCAAATTCACGTATGCTTCACATTGTGCAATGGCCATCAGGAGGGACTATCTTCTCAATATATGTTCTCATTACAGAGTTAATAAACATATACTATATGAAGATATTTACCCTTATTATTAGTGTGTTGCTCATGTCTTAGTCTGGGCATGTAAGAAATATTTCTAATAATATCCAAGAAGGGAAAATAAGCTTTTGTAACTTTTTTTTTTAGATTTTTTACCCACCTTCATTACTTTTAAAAACAACTCAAGGCGGGGAATATACCTAATACTCCTTCATCCTCCTATTTTCCCCACAACAACAACCCTGTGAGGTAAGTTGGGCTGAGAGAGAGTGACTGGCCCAAAGTCACGCAGCCAGCTTTCATGCCTAAGGCGGGACTAGAACTCACAGTCTCCCACTTTCTAGCCTAGTGCCTTAACCACTAGACCAAACTGGCTCTCTTCTCAACTTCCTCTGTTAGTTAAAAGTCTCATGACAAATACCACATTAAGATTCAAAGGAAGACCGGAACATAACTGTAATTAACTGCCACTGATCATGTTCTCTTTAAAACATGTCCCAAATGTTTCTTTTAAAAAAAATATTTAACTTGCAGCACCGACCCTTGGTGGTCCAATAATCATGCCTGTCCACCGTGTAAGTGTCATGTCTTCATCATCTTCCAGACCCCAGCTTACTGTACCATCTCCTACTCCTTTTTGACCCTCTTCAAGTTCTTCCAACAAGCGAAAATTACGAGGGACTTTAACTATTGGGGAGAAATGAAGTAATATTAACAATATTAAAAAACAGTATTAAGAATTCATTTAACCTATTAATAAATAAGTTTCATCCAATCCAACCATTACAAATCACACATCAGAATGTTTGTATTTAAACAAGAACAAAAACATCTTTATAGTAAACATATTACATCCCAAATAGACATAAAACCATTATACATAAAATAGGTGTTTCAAATTATGTGGATAAAAGTTTAATTCACTTTCTTATAGGTCTTCTTTTAAATGGTAGATTCCAAATTAATCTCAAATTTCATATTTGGAAGTCAGACAAGTCAATTTTCTGCATCAGAAAATAGTTCTTTTGATAGCAAAGGTTTTTTTTTAGTTCATATCCTTCATAGTCTCAATGAAACATTGTCAGATATGCATAATCAAATCTTGACTTAATACTTTGTTCTTTCCAGAACATATAAAACTTTCTTTCTCCATAGCGAGGCACTGAAATTAGAAAGATGCTAACTACTAGTTTTAGAACAAGCCAGGATATGAAACCAATTTCAAACCATAGTTTATAGTTTCTGATTTGTTGTGAAGTTGATGGCTGTAGTTCTGTGATTTGGACAAAACAGAAAACTATGGATAATTAGAGGCCTCCTGATTAGTTTTATTACACTGAGGCCAGGTGCAGGGTGGGTGCTCTGGAGGGCATGAGGGAGCGTGGCAGGAGCGGGACCGATTTGCAACCTTCCCTGCCAGCTTGTGGGAACCCAGCAGGGAAGGCTGCAATAGTGATCACGTGACCATGGGACACTGCAACCATCGTAAGTGCAAGCTGATTGCCAAGCATCCAGAGCGCAATCAAATGACCGCAGGGGTGCTGGAACAGTCAGAACTTCGAGGACCGGTTGTTAAGTACCATTTGTTCAGCACTGTTGTAACTTCAAATGGTTGCTGAATGAGTGGTCGTTAACCAAGGACTATATACGCACCACAACTGAAGATTTTCACTAATCTTGGTGATAACCATTATTATCTGTATTACTTTTAATATAATAATGTTATTTTATGCCTACTTTTTACTCATATCTATAATTTTAGATGTATGTGTTTCTATGTAGTACTTTCTAGCCTTGTAATAAAGGTTTGTTAACCAGATACTTACTCTGGGGAAAGTATCTGGTACAAAGTAAGTTTATGATACTTCGTTTTCTTATCAATAAAATGCTCCAAATCCAGAGACTATACTGGTTGCTGAAGCTGGTACCCATATCAAATTATTCATTCAAATGTGGACATATCTGATTCTTTGTGTATATTAACAATTATGCAAACATGCAGTGCCATTTAAGATGGTTTGTTCACATCCCTAGTTTTTGGAGACAAACTGAGGAAAGGTCTATGGGTATTTAATAGATGATACCTGCAGCTCAAGATCACTATACTTGGCCAGCACACACTTATTTTAACCAGATGTAGATGTATAAACTTTTCTGATATATGTAAGCAGGAGTACTGCCATTGCTTCCCACAAGATTTCCTAAATGCACATGGCTTTAAAAGAACAGATGGATATACATTAGCATTTGTCCCATTGTAACTGTTATCTACTTACTTATCAAATATGTTTAGAATATGCTTTAATGTGTACATACCTATCAGCATGTTTTACAGTAGCTAAATACTATAAGCAATTTCTGCTTTCTCAAAAATATATACTTTTAAAAAGTCTTGTTAAAACTGTGCCAATCTCACTTCCGACTAAGAATGACAGAAGGCAAGAGTTGCCAGGCGAAATCTGTTTTTAACTGGAACCACCCACAATATAGCCATGTATTACAACTTAAATTTTAAAAATTGCCAAAAGTTTATAATTGTTGAACCTATTGCTTTAGTTGCTTATTGTCTTTGATTATAATTACATCTTTATCAAAATGTTGAATGTTTAATAATACATTAAATTTACCACAAAATTAAATGGCTCCAGACTTACATTCTCCATCATAACATAAAGCAAAGAAAAACAAATACATCCAACATCTAATAAAAGTTAGAACAATATTTTCACCCTTCATACAGAAAATGCTCAATTTGGTTTTGACCAATGTATCCCTCCTCCAACACACTAAGCCACAAAAACTAATCAAGATTAAAACTAAGCAAGGTTGGTAATATATGAATATAGTTGCCAACCTGTTAACTGATTCAGATAGTCTATTTATTTCTTTTAAATAAACTACTGCACTTTCATTTTATAAAGCAAAGTATACCTAGGAGTGCATACTGTACTTTCTTGGGAGAACTTAATTAAGAATGCCACCAGTGTCTTACTGCAACACGCTAAGGTTCACCTAAGTCTTTGTAAAGAATTCAAAGCACTAGCAGATATTTGATGATCTTCTGGAGACCTGTCAGCTACCAATTTGGGATTACATACAATCTAACTTTTCTCTAATTGTTAGTTATTTGTTATACAAATATGGCACTATAGCTCCCAGACAAAAACTAGCAAAACACCACAATTACTAACATTGGACAAAGTTGTATTAATTCAGGGAAACATTTGGGTTTTAACCTGATTAATTTGCTAAAGTAGGTTTTAATCAGGATATAGGTTTTTTCCCCCTCCCCTGTTCCTCCTGATACTTTCATCTGCACTTCATTGGTTCATTTTTGGTTTTAATTTTAATATTGTATGTTTGACATTATTGCCTATCCTGAATGCTGTTTTGGGAAATGTGAGATATAAATTTAGTAATTAAAATAATAAATTTATTATTTATCACTTATACCTCTAATGCTAAACTGATTTCAGGTTACAGAATTAACATTTTAAAATCCTTATTTTTCAATAGAAACATTGCTCTGTTCTATGAGATGCAGCTACACAGGGTAAATTCTACCATTAACAACTTGAATGTATAAAAATTACTATCTCTCTCAAAACATCCAGTCATCACACTTTTTTTTTCTGTATACTGATTGATTCATCTATATCCTTTAAATGCAAGGATTTAATAAAGATTTTATCAGTGAAGAAGAAGCCTTTATAGAGCAATATGATCTGTTAAAACTACCAATGCATAAATCATTTCCCAGTAGGCTTGGATCATGAAACCATGTGTATCTTGCTTACTTAATGTGCATCCTGCATGCCTGTTATTTCCCACTATATGATCCTAATCACATAATGTCTTCTTAATTCAGAACTCCATTCATCTCAACCTCTTAAGCAGTACAACATTATGTTATTTGGAATGACTTATTTGGACAAGGTTTAAATGTTCCAGGGTGGAAGTGAAGAATGTTTCCTGAATAGCAGTTTTGTATCTGTTTAATTTCCATATAATTAGTATAACTGATTTTAAAAAAAACTATGTTGAAATGAATGCATATAGCAGCAATTAAAATATATTTCCAGAATACAGAAAAAATAATTATTTTAAGATTATAGGAATCTATGGTTTACTCATCAATGACTACTATGCATTATAAGTAGTCAAGATTAGATTTCTGTAATGCATTATACACTGGGCTATCTTTAAAGGCAATCTAAGAGCTACTGTTCATGCAGAAGGCAGCTGTCAGAATGTCAGGTGAAACAGTTAAGCAGAAGAGACTGACACCCATCCTAAAAAAGCCCATAGACTACCCATGAGCTATCAGACACAATTCAAGTATTTAAAGCAGCACCTCCACAGGTATTTGAGATCCCACACATTGAGGCTGGCAATTAAGACTTTGCTTGTAATTTCACTACTTAATATAAATCCTACTGTAGTGGCTCTTTTAGTTAGTATATACCACATACCAATTTCCCTCTTAGGAAAGGAGAGCTGACCCCATTTTGTCAAGTTTTAAATAATAATTAAAAATACATGTGAAGTAAATAATTACTTCATTATTTGTGAAGTAATACTAAATATTTTGATTCTTAGTATTACTTCACAAAGATATGGTAAACATGTATTTTTTTTTTACAGATGCCTGTTGTTAAAACATTTGTGTAGATACAAATCTATAGCTTTTTAATTTTTAATTAAAATATTTTATTTTAAATTAATGATAATTTTATTGCTTTATATACTGCACTGGACTCTTAAAAGGGAAATACAAACATAAAAATAATAAATCACTTACATTGTGTGCAAAACATCCTGTTTCAAAAGAAACAATATTTACAGTCTAAGCAAATAAGAATATAAGAGCAGCTGCCAAAGGCCTACTTGCCTTATCATGACAACTGGATGCCCACAGGAAACTCAGAAGCAAGTTATGAATACAACAGCATCTTCCGGGTAACTATGATTAATGTTCACTGATTTAACAATCTCATCTATTATCAACAATGGATTGAAGTCACAATAATTCAACAGCCTAAAACATCATATTAATGATGTAGCAACACAATCTGTAACATTAGAACACTTCAATAAATACAGAGCTGAGATGCAATGAGGTCATTTTATGAACCCAATGCAAGTATTGATTTAATCCATTTTTTTTGGATCAATTCAGAATACTACAAAAATAATTTATGTCAATATAGGAAGATTAATGCATATGCACACTGGATCATTTTTGTTTTATTTTTCCACATTCACTGAAGTACCACACCATCCTTCAGAAGCACAGGGTGAATTTCTGGTTAACCTATATGTCTACTCCACAAACAAGAAAAAAATCTGTTTTTAATCAGTGTATGAACAATGAGGAGAAATGGACAAAATACTGAGAATACCCAAGCCAAAGAAGAGAGATACAGAGGACAAGGCATACTATGGTGCTACAAAAGAGTACAATTATTAATATTTATTTTTATCATATTGCCTAAGCAAACCAACAAAAAAAGAAAACTATATGCAAAATCCCAAGCTTATAAGTTGCTTAAGACTCAGATCTTATTTCTTGAGATGTGAAGGAAGTTAGCCAAGATGACAGAGAAGGAAAGTGCATGAGATTATCAGAAAGAAAACCTTAAAAGCAAGCATTCTTCAGAACCAACAGAATAGTAAGCGAAGATGCCGGGCAGAACTCATACTTTTTTTTTTTAAGCTGTTAATCATGTATGTCCCAGCCTCGAATTTCTGTGCTTTCAAAGCGAAA
Organism: Python bivittatus; assembly: GCF_059951505.1. Classification (NCBI taxonomy): domain Eukaryota; kingdom Metazoa; phylum Chordata; class Lepidosauria; order Squamata; family Pythonidae; genus Python; species Python bivittatus. The sequence goes on along the minus strand of NW_028277113.1, from coordinate 41,589,765 downwards.
CTCGCGACTGAGTTCAGGTTGGCTTGGGAAGAGCCGCATTTGTCAGCATTCTGGCTGGAAAAGGATGCGACTGAAGACATTGCTCAGCTAGCACAGCCCAAGCCCTACAACTTTCCGCCAGAGGAGGATTCAAAGACCCGGGAAACCGCTCCCCGCCCGTCAAGACCGAAAAGCCGCCTGGAAGGCGCGTCTGACGCCCTCCACAAGTGACCCCAACACGTTCCTAGCCTGGTCCCTTTTCCCCCCGGCCTCTTCCAGGAGAACTCCCTGCCCCGGCGCCAACCCCGCGGCCTCTTCCCCGCTTCCCCGGGGTGGAACTTCAGTCGGGCTGCACTGATGCCGCTCACCCGAGGGTTAGTCTCAGCCCCCCGCTCACATCCTTAACATCGGAGGCCCTCCCTCCCAACCGACAGCACCGCAGCACGCCCCAAATGACCCCCACCCCAATCTCAGCACAGACCTGTGGATCCGGCCATCTTGTCCAAACCCCTCCCCCACCAGCCGGAAACACACTGGCGCTCAACGCGTGAGGGTTGCTTTGCGTACAACGTCATTTCCTGGAAACAAGCCCCTCCCCTCCCCCCTCTCTGAACTGTCTGGTTTCTGTGGGTAGAGCCGCGAGGCGGAGGGCCCGATTAGAGTGCGGGCTTTTGCATCTGGGGAGGAAGGGCGCGCTAGCGCTGCCGCGTAAATAGAGGAACGAGGTTGGGAAGAGTGGGGCGATTTGTAGATTTTAGGGGACCTAGTCCTAATAGGCTCGTTGGTTTGAATAAACACCATTAAATGCAGGGAGACTTCTGGCGCTTCTCCTGTAATAATTCTCATTTAAAACCTGCCTGTACTTCGTCTTCCCGGTCTTTAGGTAGCCTTCCTCAACCGGACGCTTATCAGAAGAGCTAGACTGCAACTGTAATAACATTCAGTTTATGCTGGCTAGGAGTTGGTTGTGGGGATAATAGGCCAGGGCTGGACTGGGGGAAAAATCCAGCGCATGCTCGTTAGTATCGTCAATAATGACAAATGGAATATGAGGGACATTATTTTTGCTTGGGTTTGGTTGACCTTCCTTAGATAGGTGACCTGGAAGAAGGAGAGGAGATAGGTGTGTGGGAATACAGGGACCTAAATATGTGGCAAGGTGTAAAGAGGACAAAGGCAACAAGCGTACTTGAGGGGAGTGCAGAGACAGATACTTGGCAGTGCATGGCATATGGCCCAGCTATCTGAGGGATCATGTTTCTCCCATTGTTTCTGCCAGTCTTGTAAGATCTGATATAGTGGGCATGCAGTGGGTCTTACATTTAAACCTGTTTCTTAACCTTGGACTTCAACTCCCAGAATTCCCTAGCCAGCAGATTTAAATCAGGGTCATCTAGTGGGACCCAGGAGCATGATTTCTCTGTTGCAACATCTGCCTTCTGCTCCAGACGTTCAACTAGCCCTGGCCCTGCTGTCCTTTGAAAACCTGGCTTTTCCCTCAGACTCTGAATTAGGTGGGGTATTTATTTATTTATTTATCTATCACATGTATATAGCCGCCCATCTCACACAAAGCGACTCTGGATGGCATACAACAAGGTTCCTGTGGGAGTGTCTGCCTGAACTAGATTATGTGAAATGTGTTAGTGGTCCCCTGATTACAGCCATCTTTTATTTGCTTCATTGTATTGGGTTTTGTTTTTAGCTTGTATCAGATCCAGAATCATTGTGGGTTGGGCCATTTTACCAATCTGACATAAATAAATATCAGGGAACATCTCTGCATTTGATTCATGGAAGTATGAGTTTTCTAAACCCAGTATTGCATTGGTCTTTGAGTGACACGCTGAATGCCATATACTTCAAAAAGTAATGGCTAATCCAGGAAAAAAACTAAAATTGATTTAATTTAATTTACATTGAATTAAAACTCAATATAGTTAATATTATAGTTAATTATTATTATTATTCCTCAGTCATTAAACATTTAATAACGCCTTTAGGAGATCTTTGAGTGCCCCATCCAAACCTTTTGATGAATGCCAGTGACTCTGGGGTTTTAGATAGTATATTTCTGGCCACAGTCACTTAATGTAAGTAACTTGTACAATCAAGTTTAAATTAAGCGCTCCTGCTTTTAAGGGTAAGCAATTTAGACATGTACTCAGTTTTAACTGGAAACTATAATCATAACCAAAATTTAACTTTCAGATTACATTCCCAGTCCACTCACTGATGGGCAAGCTTTTCAAAAGGCAAACTATTTACTTATAATCTTTCTTCCCTGCAGTGTGAAAAACTTTCTTTGCGTGCTAGATGTATTCTTGGTTCATGCAGAGCAACTGTGAGGCCCAAAAAGCCCACCAAGCACTTTTTGAATTGAACTCAAACCAAGATACTATCCTGCATTCTCTTGTGGTACACAGCAATTACTACAAACAGGTTAGGATGATACAATTGTACACCATGCAGGACAGTAATGAATCATACCAGGCATGTGCCAAATTTATATATTTGCATTACATGAAAATACTATTACAAAATACTCAAATTTACTGTAGTGCCTTTTGGAGCAGCGTAGCTGGTTTTTAAAGTCAAAAGGTAATCCCAAAATGTTTTATTACAAAAACACTTATACAAAGAAAACCATATGTTTGAAGAACTATTCACCTGTCATGTTCAAACTCTCCATCATTTGAGATGCAGCTCCATTGATCTGCATGGTAAGATACATACAAAATTTTTAATATCACGCAACATAAAAATTTAAGAACTTATTTATATTCTGCACCTTAAAAGTAAATGTATACAACCAAGTTACAAAAACTTCTGAATAGTCTGTTCATAAAAACTTCTGTTTGTTCTATACACTAGGAAACTAGTGGGGACAATTAATACAGCTTCTCTCAGTGTTGTACTATATATGCAGATGGGCACATTAAACATGCAGGAGAATAACTACAGTGGAAAAAGTGGAGAACTCTGGATGAATCTGTCTCAACCCAGTGAGCAGCCTTCTCCAACATAGTACCCTCCAGATGTCCTAGACTACAAGAATGCCCAGCCAGTGGAATATACAGGAGAAATCTGCTATATAGAGTGCATTGATAAACTACTTCTCATGTATTAAGCAAACATTTTACCATCTGAGTTAATTCACTTCACAGCATATAATGCTTAGTGCTTGGTGGGCCATTTCGCTTTGCTGAGGCATATGCTTCTTCACTGGCCAGTAATCACTAGCTGAAATTCCACTGAAGTATAAGTTTAAGACTGTAGACCAGTTTTTACAGTTTAGGTTATACATGCAATCGTGCACAAAATTAATCCTATTCAGTTCAATAAGTTGTGATTCTCCTGGTGTATAGAATATTTGTATAGCCATAGTGTCCTGTCTGTTCGGACCCAAAACAAATTTTGAAACTGCAACATGAAACTTATTCTGTTTTTATTTATTTTTAACCATGTCTGCTTTTTTTTAGGATAATTGGATGAAAAAGAAGCTAAAATTATAATATTTAATATTATAAGGAAGATAATATTTAGGCAGATGTGATTAATCATGCTACAAAGGAAGACTCACCAAAATAGCTTGTTCCTATGGTTATTAAAGGTAAAAACTAATTTCATACATAGTTATCCTTTTCTTTCTCTTTCAAAATACTATAAAACCAACTAAATACAAGCAATGCTATTGAGGCAGTCTATTTTAGATTGAGAATATTAATTACTCCTTTTATTCATATTTACACATCACATTTATGCTAAAATCATCACTATATTACACAACAAAAATAAATAAAACAAAAACTAAAAACAGTATTTTTAAAAACATTAAAAGCAGTATAAAGAACTGCTTTAAAAGATAAGTAATCTTAATTTCTGCTTAAGTTTTAACAGTTCTTACAAGAACTAATATTTGATACTATGTACCAGGGCAATGGTTTCCTCACACTATCCCTTTTCCATTTTGTGTTATATCTCTTGCTATTGTACTGCTTTATTGGCTGGTAGAGGTTGTGGCCAAGTGTACCAGTTGCACTCGCCTGGAAAGAGAGGACCTGGCAAGAGTAACTCATGTCTGTATCACCACTAGGAGAGATGACTGCAAAAGTAATCCTAGATATCAGATATTGACATAGTGAGACAGCTATGGCTGGTGAGAAGGAAGATCATAGGAGCAACTAGGATGAGGAGGAAAAACTGCCATATCAGACTATAGGTATTTTGATATTACCTTGAGGAGTGGTAGCTTTTATTAACTCCTCACTTGATTCTGAGATCCAGCCTTACTACTCGCAGTTCCATGCTTGTAGGAATTAATCATAATGAAGCAGTGTATTTCCAAGATTCAATTAAAATTGAATGCTTTCTTCAGACTGATCAGTCTTCAAAATAGCATTGCCCTTGGCAAATGACACATGCCTCTCTTCATCACCATCGATAAGGCTCTCTGAGCATTTAGTGCTGTTGTTACTACAGTAGAGTATCTTTTAATTTTTTTCAGTAATCTCATATATGAGTGTGTTTCAGGCCTCAAAAAATCATATTTGGATTTAGTGAACATTCACCTTTAACAGACCTCCTTTCCCTTGTCTATTAAATTGAGGATTTAGTATATTGGTTTTTAAGTATATAATGTGAAATGTTATTTAACATATGAAGAGGAATAGATTTAAGACAAGCTGTAAAACACTTAATTGCATTTTTCACTTTTAATTAAGAAGTCAGCTGAAGCAGAATACCCAATCTGTATTAATCATACTGGTTAATATATATAGCATGAAACCCTTGGTCTTTGTTTACTCTTAAATGGAACACTGAAAGGTGTATGTAAGAAGGGGAATTAGCTCAAATGGTAGAGCGCTCGCTTAGCATGCGAGAGGTAGCGGGATCGATGCCCGCATTCTCCAAGATACTGTTTTCTTTACATTACATTTTCCTCATATAGCTACTAGTTAACAGTTCCTTTGTTAGGCAAATTGCTAGTTAATAATCCAGGATGGATTATTACTATGCCAGTGAGTGTTGTGAACCACTGTGCTTTTGAATGAGATATCCCATCAAAGCTTCTTCGAAGAGATGACACTTAAGGGAGGAGGAATGTTGGAATGTATCTGAGGGAGAGAAACAGATTTGATCATTCAGAATGGGAAGAGAGAATGAGAACAGTTGGCATATCACAGTTTCAGCTGGAATTAGCTGACTGGGGGAATCTGGCTTCGAAGAAGTATATTTTGGCCCCCTTTATATTGCTTTAAGTTTCTTCCAAAGGAACCAAATATGAATGCTATATTTGGGGAGGTGAAGAATACATTGTTGTATTCTGATCCATTCATTTCCTGTGATGACTCATCAGAGGTTAAGTATGGACTGTCAGGAGGGGAATTAGCTCAAATGGTAGAGCGCTCGCTTAGCATGCGAGAGGTAGCGGGATCGATGCCCGCATTCTCCAGGGTATGGTTTTCATTTTAACAGAAAGAATGTGCAGGGGGATATATTCAAAGTAAGTCACATATATTTCCATATTCTCCAATATATGCTTTTCCTTTTAATAAAGGGAATATATGGTAGAATCATACACTGGAATTCTGGGATGAATATTTAAAAAAAACTTTTCTGAGAATACTATACTATACAAAACAAATATGTGGGGAATTAGCTCAAATGGTAGAGTGCTTGTTTAGTATGCAAAAGGTAGTCGGATCAATGCCCACATTCTCCAGGAAATGGTTTCTTTTTTAGGGTTTTTTTTAACATCATGGCGATTTTAATTATAAAGCTTTGCTTTTACATAGGATGAATGGAAAACAAATATAGCAGAAGTATTCATTCTTTTCTTCACATAAGTGCCTAGGTAATGGCTGCAATCTTAGGACATAGGACTGGCTAACTAAACATAGAAAGAACATTACAAAAACAAGTATTTAGTATTTGCTATTGTTTTCTCACAAGCACAAACTTCCAACTCCCAATTAGTTTAACAGACTATACAGAAAGAGTTCAAAGGGCTTGTTTTCATTATAGACTGTTGCTTGGTAATTTTGCCACTGAATCAACAGTGTGAATCAGCAGAAATGTGTGAGATAGTTGCCTGGTCTTTCTGACAAGGCTTTCTATACAGAAGCTTCTGGACAAGAGCTGGGGGAGGGGAATTAGCTCAAATGGTAGAGCGCTCGCTTAGCATGCGAGAGGTAGCGGGATCGATGCCCGCATTCTCCAATTCTCTTTTAGTCTGTTTTAATAAGCAGAACTTTTTTGTTATTTGGAAGAGTACACGCTGCATATTTACAAAAGACTTTTTGATCAACAGCACGTCATACAGAATGAAGAGGGGAAAAAAGGAACCAGCCTGTTCTTTATCTTATCTTATTATTTTCTAGGGTTGCTATGATTATTCAAATATTATTCTTGGAAAAATAGTTATTCTCCAGTAGCAATACAATTGTACCCTTAATTTTATATTAAGATCGAAACAACAGTAAAATAAAATAAATTAATATTATTAATTTACAAAGTGATTACTGTTATGAACACTTTTTAGTTTTATGTCAGTACATAACAGTAACACTTCACTGATTTAGATTTGTGTAAAGAAATAACCTTGATAAATTAAGTACTGTTCGATATGTTTGTTCCACAGAACAGAACCCATTTTTTTGTAAATCATTTGCTATTTGTATTTATTTATATATTTGCTCACTCGGTTTATATCCTGCCTCTCTGAACACAAGCAGGCTTATGGCAGAAACCAAACATATAACAAATAAGCATAAAGTAATTACATGCAGATAGTAAAAAAAGCTAATCCTTAAGGCCTAATCAAATATATGTCTCTTAATTAATCTGCTGGAGACAGAGGGGGCAAAAACACCACTCCCAAGAAGACTGGGACCAATGCAACAGAATATTCTCTCCAATCTGCCCAGTTCAGAGACTGCAGGCCTTTTGTGTGAGAGAGAGATTTTTAACAGGAATAGCAGACCCTCAAATGGTCAGGCCTTAAGCATCACACCAAGCATTAGCAACCAGTGTAGATCTTTCAGTTTGGGGAACATGTGACCTCAGTACATACATCAAGTAGCTGCCTGTCTGCTGTTTTTGCACTAATTACAGCTTCCAGAAACATTTCAAGTAGCTCAGGAACAGTCACAGCTGGCACACCAGGTATAATTGAGCAAACACACTCCTTGCCACAGCTGCCACCTGGGAATCTAGTGACAATTGAGGATCAAGGAGCAATATTTATGTATTTGTTTCCGCATCATTTTAGTACATCTGGCTTTGGGCTGCAGTTTACCTTGCTGCCAAATTGGTATTAGTTCTCAAAAAGACAGAGGGTGTTCCTTACATGGAATGGGACTCCCATCTTGGAGATATAGGCAAAAACACCTGTACTTCTTTGTACAGAATGCCCTGCTCTCCTAGACCAGTTCCTGCTTGATTCTGGATTTATTTTATTTTGTTAGAGCTGTTCTGCTTCTCTGCAGTAGATTCAGGCAAATTATCAGTTCTACAGGAAACTTGAGGGAGGGATTATTTCTAACATCAGTGCCCACAGCAGCAATTGTTACTTCCTTTCTCTCATAGATCTAATTGCAATATTGTCACAGTTTATTCTGTCGCCTAGCATCGTATGTAATGTAAATGAAGTAATATTTTTATTAACGTTTAAATACAATTTGATTTAAAATGAGGTATCAGTTTTTTTGTCATCTAGAAATTCCCCATCAGCTGACCAGCCTACTACTACTTAAGAATTAAGTAGTATATTTGATAGTTAGACAAGAATGATCTCTTTTGAACTATTAAGAGTTTAACCTAAGCTCATAGCCTTAAATTATTAAGAGCCTGGCTTCAACAGACCAGTAAAAAAGTGTAACCCTCTTTTTCTTTCCACCCGTTCCTATGTGTCCATTACAAAATGCCTCTGAAATTTGCTGGGCACAGCTAGTTGCTTCTGTGTCCTTGTGGGAGATATTCCTTCCAAACAGTCCTGTTCTCTTTATGCATACAGATAGCCCTCAGGTTACAACAGCAATCGGGACTGGGATTGCCATCGCTTAGCAATGTGGTCATAAAGTGTGACATTACATGACTGCATCACTTAGTGATGACAATCCTGGCAGTCCCGGTTGCTGTGGTAACCCCAAGACACACAGGTCTTTAACCAGGAAGCAGTGAGAGTCCCAGGTAAAGAGTGCAGAGCTGCCATGGGGGAGGCCCTGGGAGGCCCAGTTCAGGCTGTGTGCAAGTGAAAGGAGGCTGGAGAAAGCAGGGCACAGCTTGGCATAAGTGAAGGGAAGCCAGGAGAAGCAGGGCGCAGCTTGACGGGAGTGCAGGGAGGCCGGGGGAACCAGGGCACTATGTGAGCACAGGGAGGCCAGGGGAAGTAGAGTGCCGCATGAACACAGGGAAGTTGGGGAAGCGGGGCACTGCACGAGCTCAGGGAGGCCAGAAGGACTTACTGGAATGATTTGCAACCTTCCCTGCTGGCTTCCCCATTGATTTTGCTTGTGGGAAGCTGACAGGAAAGGTGACAAATGGCAATTATGTGGGGCACTGCAACCATCATAAGTGCAAACTGGTTGCCAAGCACCCAAATCGCAATCACATGATGATGGGATTGCTGCGACAGCCAGAACTTCGAGGACCAGTGGTAAGTAACAGTTGGGAGTTCTGCTATTGTACCAGCCTCCCTGCTGCATGGCAGCCTCCCTGCCTGAGCTGCTGGAGGCCATCGCCGGGCTGGCGGTGGAGTTCCCCAGGCTTATGGTTCTGGGGGATTTCAACCTGCCGTCCCTGGGGCGGTCCTCAGACGCGGCTCGGGAGTTCATGGCTACCATGGCAGCCATGGACCTGTTGCAAATGGTGCGGGACCCAACCTGAGACAGTGGTCACATGCCAGATTTCGTTTTCTTGTCGGAGCAATGGCAAAGTGATCTGAGGGGAGATTTACAGCTTTCCCCATTGTCATGGTCAGATCACATCCTGGTGACCCTGAGTTTCTCCTATACCACCCCCCTCCGCAGGGAGGCAGGACCCATGCGATTGGTCCGCCCCCGGCACCTGATGGACCCGTCAGGGTTTCAGAGGGAGCTGGGGGGTATTCCTGTGGACCTGCTGCACAGTCCAGCGGAGGCCTTGGCTGCTGCTTGGAATAGGAAGGTGGCTGGGGCCTTGGACAGGATCACGCCTATGCGACCTCTCTTGCCGCATCAGCCCCAACACTCCCGGTGGTTTATGGAGGAGTTGAGGGTGCTGAAGAGGGTCAAGAGACATCTAGAGCGCCGCTGGAGGAAAACAAAGACCGAATCCGACCGAACACAGGTTAGAGCCACTGTTAAGGCCTACACTGTGGCAATAAGGGTGGTGAAGCATCAATACTTCTCCGCCCTTATTGTGTCCGCAGAATGCTGTCTGGCGGCCCTGTTTAGGATCACTAGGTCCCTCCTTGGCAAGGGGGATGTGGGGGTTCATTTGCAGGGCTGTGCGGAGGAATTTTCAGAGCATCTGCAGGACAGAGTCGCTCGGATTCATTCCAAGTTAGACTCCGAGCGTGGGGCAGGGTCTGGGGAGATACCAGGGGACCATTCTTACCCAGTTATCTGGGACAAGTTTGATCCTGTAGCTCCTGAGGAAGTGGACAGGGTCCTAGGAACTGTGAAGGCCACCACTTGCCATCTTGACCCATGCCCCTCCTGGCTGGTGAAAGCAGCTTGGGAGGTGACGTGGTTGGATCCGGGCGATGGTTACTACATCCTTGCAGGAGGGAGTGTTTCCGGCCACCTTCAAGAAACCCTCCCTGGATCCTACCATACTGGACAACTTTCGTCCAGTCTCCCACCTCCCCTTTTTGGTGGTTGAGAAGGTGGTGGCTTCACAGCTCCAAAGGATTCTGGAGGAAACGGATTATCTGGACCCTTTCCAGTCAGGTTTCAGGCCTGGTTATGGAACGGAAATGGCATTGGTCGCACTTATGGATGATCTCTGGCGGGAGCGGGATGGTGGAAGTGCGACCATCCTTGGTCTCCTTGATCTCTCAGTGGCTTTCGATACTGTCAACCATGGTATCCTATTGGGACAGCTCAGGGACTTGGTGGTGGGTGGCACAGTCTTGTGCTGGTTCACCTTCTTTCTTCAGGGCTGATCCCAATCGGTGTTGATAGGGAGTGAGAGGTCCCATCCTCGGCCCCTCCTTTGTGGGGTGCTGCAGGGTTCGGTTCTCTCCCTGCTCCTTTTCAACATCTAGATGAAACCGCTGGGTGAGATCATCCGCCACCATGGGATGAGGTATCATCAGTACGCTGATGATACACAATTATACATCTCCATCCCAGGTGAAGTAAGTGATGCCGTGACTGCCCTTTCTCGGTGCCTGGAGGCTGTAAGGGTCTGGATGGGGAACCACAGGCTTTGGCTGAACCCTGGTAAGACGGAGTGGCTGTGGGTTAATGGCTCCCCTGTATCCGGGACTTTGTCATCTTTGGTGCTGGATGGTGTGGGGTGGGGAGGGAATACTTCAAGCAGGGGGATGGCTAGCCCCATAGTGGCCAGCTGTCCACAGCCTGATTTTCCATCTTCTTGGATTTTCCTTTTTTAGTATTGTTTTAATGCTGGATGCTTTTTTAGTATTGTTTTAATGCTGGATGTATTTGTGTTTTAGATATATTTATAGTTTTTAATGTTTTTTGTAAGTCGCCCAGAGTCCCCTATTGTGGGGGAGATGGGCGGGGGAGAAATCCAACAAATAAATAAATACATACATACATACATACATACATACATACATACATACCACTCATTGAGCACCATTGCAACTTTGAACAGTTGCTGAATGAGTGGTTGATAAGCGAGGACTACCTGTATGGAATTCTGAACTTTGCTGAGCTATAGAACACTGTGTCCTAACCTTACCCAGGTCGGACAGCCTCTGGCTCTCTTGCTGTTTCCAGAATTTCTCTGTGTTGCTTCTGAGAACTGATCTTGAGATCTCTACAGATTCTCTTCCCTTGAGTGGATCTACTTCTGGGGTCTCCTGACTACTGTAGAGAATCTAGATGGTCAGGTCTGTTTCCAAAGTTTCTTGCCCTTTTCATCTCAGCTTTGCTTGGAGCTTGGACCTGGATATGGTTTCTGTATTCCAGCTGTATCTCCTGTAGATATGTGCCTGGTTTCCAAGGGGTCTCTGAGCAATCCATTGCTGCCAAGAATAGGAGCTACCTCCCTGCATAGCAACTTCAGTTTCTAATTACTTGAGCTCGAGCAAGTCAATGCTTTCCATTGGGGAAATTAGGTTGGTTGCCCTGGTTTCCAGTATGATAGTCTTGAAATTTGACATGACACAAAGATGTCTTCCGACATCTTAATATCATGCAGGAGAGCTCCACCCCCAATGTTCACCTAGCTATTCCATTATACCTGGAAGCTAAATACTGTATAAAAATAAGTATGCAATCAGTATGCTTTTGTGTATGCAAGTCATGTTATGGTTCTACTAAAAAGAATTTAAGAAAAAGGACATCCATTTACCTGGGATGGTATAGGAATTCCTGCTGTGGGCAGGGGGTTGGACCAGAAGACCTCCAAGGACCTTTTGACCCTATGATTCTAAGAAAAAAGGGAGAACAAATGCTTAACTACCTATCCCAGGTTATGGATGGTAACAAAATAAATTGTAAACTGTCCCAGGTTAGACTCCTGCATGACTGTCAGCAATATACATTAAAAAAAAAAAAACTTTAGAAGGGAAATATATATTTTGGACCCTGTGCTGCTTCTAGTGTTCACTTATCCCACTCCTACCACTGCCTAGTGACAAGGCTGAGATTGTAAAGTGAAAGGTTGGAGATATCCAATCTTGTCTCCTAGAAAATTTTGGGTCTATGCCTCCTAGCTCAGTCTCCTGTCTTGATGTAACAGTTCAGTGATTATTGCTGCCACCACTTTTCTTTCAGGGTAGTGCCTTACCTGGTGTTCTCCTAGCTCCAAGATGGGAAAGAGAGAGGGCTCCCGTAGCCTGTGTTACTTTTCTGGAAAAATGAGGGGGAAAATACACTTCATAGCTCTACTTACAACATTGAGGCATATGCCTGGTAGAATCAGTCTATTCTCCCTCTATTTTGTGGGGAGATAGACCAAAGTTACAACAGATAAATAGAATAAAACTTATTTTTAAAAAAATAAAGAATGTAGAAAATAATTACAATTTCAATTATTGTCACGCAAATATTTAGTGGTAAATGAGATAAAAATAAAGGTATATTAAAATGTCTAACCATAGACATCAATTAGAAAGGATCTCCATTAGAAAAGCATAAAGGAGAATAGAGGGCTCCAAGTAGACTACAAGATGTTGTTTGTCTATTATGTAAAGCACACAGACCAAGCTTGCACAGAGAAGATAAACACCAGAGACAATAAATACGACTTAAATAGCACACACCCAAAAAATTCTTTGCAGGCTTTCCTGTTCCTGGATCAAGAGGCCCTACTTGAATGTCATGTCTTAGTCACTTTGAGGTTGGACTATTGCAATGAACTCTACGTGGGGTTGCCACTGAAAATCACTTAGAAGCTACAGCTGGTCCAGAATGTGGTGGCACTAGCTATGATAGATAAGCCTCGCTGTGCCCACATAACACCCCTGATTTGTGAGCTGCACTGGTTACTAGTTGGCTTGTGGGTACAATTCAAGGTGCTGGTTATTACCTATCCAGCTCTACATGGCATAGGACCTAGCTACCTGAAGGACCACCTGTCTCCTTTAATGTCTGTCCATCCTGCGTGTTCCAACACACAGGATTAGTTTGCTTCATGTCCTATCAATTAAGAATGCACCTGGTGGGATCCAGGAAGTGGGACTTTTCTATCACTGCACCTGCCCTTTGAGATTCGCATGGGTCCCACCTTGCCCATCTTTAAGCATTTTTTTTAAAAACTTGGCTTTTCTCTCAGGCCTTGGGTTGAGATGGATGGATGGACAGGTCCTATGGGCTGTTAAAGATTTGGAGAGATGTTCCCTTAACAGTTGCTATTTTATGGGTGTTGTTTTGTTGTACACTACTATTGTTTCTAACTCTGTGAAGCCACCCAGAGTCATTTGAAGTAGGGTGGCTTAGAAATTTAATAAATAAATGAATAATCCCCTATTGAATAGACAACTCTTGAAAAAGATTTACCTATACTCTAGTTGGTTACCTGGGAAACCCTTCTTCCTGCAAATTCCAACTTAAATTTAAATCTGCAGTTGATGGGAGATATTAAATCACACTTGTTTCCAGCCTCCTTCAGCAACTTCTGCCTCAGTTTTTAAAAGACAAAAACTTCATTTGTAGCAGAAAGGATGGAGTTTGGGGGTTAATCTCCCTGTGTATGTGGTCCCGGCTATGACTCATTTCAGAAAGTTTGCAGTCTGCCTGGCATGCAGCTGACAATCTTGAGTCCTATGAATGCAGGCTGGCTTCACAACAGCCTGAGATATATTTTAGCTACTTATTTGTTGAATTTACATCCTACCTTTCATTCAGGAATGCAAGGCAGCACACATAAACAATACCTCCCCCAGTTTTTCCTCACATTGCAACCCTGTGTGGTAGGTTTGCCTAACAGTCACCCAGTGGGCTTGCATGGCTCAGCATGGGCTTGAACCTAGATCTGCCCAGTACCAGTCCAATAAGTTAACCATACTTTTTGATGCTAAGAAATTACTATTTTGTCTAATTTTGGTACTGCTTAATAAGCTTCATTGACAGTTTGTTTTCAAACACAAATGGTCAAGGTCAAATGGAGCTGTCTAAAACAATTGTGGTGTGTCCCTTTTTGGTGTATCCTAGAATCTTTCACAAAGGTGTTTATCTTATTATTTCTCATACTGTAAAATGATAACATGTATTTAAGGCATTTTTAAAAATCCCCAAAATGAACATTTCCTCCATCAAAATGCGATTATGTTTCAGTGCTGTGGTATGAACAGATATATGGCTAATTGAAATAATTTTGTTATCGAGAATACGTGAATATATGTATATATACTTTTCAATTTCCGATTGGCAGTCTATTTCAATATATTTTAGCTAGCTATCTTTTGCTGAAAAGAGCACCGCTTGCTCTATTAGTTTCTGTATAGAATTTAATATATAAATATAACATATAAACTTTGTAGGGAAATTAGTATTTCGCTACAAAGATTAGTAATCATTTATTGTCCCTTTTCCTGGCATAATGTTTTTCTTAAAAATCTTTTTACAACTGATTAACATTGTTTTATTTATGTGCACCACTGGGAAAAAAAATAAGACTTGTAATTCAGCTTCATTCAAGTTTCAGGTTTGCCTCTATCTCCTCCTTGTGGTTATAATTATTACATCAAACACAAATATTTTTCCAATAGCAGCAGTGGTATAAAACCTATGCTATTTTGTCCAACAGTAATCCTCTTAGCCTATTTTAGAAAATAGTTTTGTTGTGCTGCATGGATTTATGCTGCTTATGCCAAGGGAAAAAATTATAAGTCTGAGCTATTTGCTATGCAAACTGAAACCAATTCAAGGTTTAAGTAGTGGCTTGATTAAACTATAAACTGCTATTGTCCTATAACTTGTATATTCAAGCCTATTTCAAAATTAAGTCACTTTTAGTGTGACCAAGAAACAAGGCTTATATAAAAGATGGGAGGCAGAGTTGATATTTGGTAGAATCAATGTAACATGATGTTTTGGAGAGTAAATTTCACTTTCTTCAGTATAAAATATTGTTATTTTTGTGTTGCACAGATGAGAAAACTTGCTAACAGGAAGTTTCAACAGATGGCATACAATGTTTTGCATGTAGGCTGTAGGTACCTGAGTTTTTTTATATAGGAACAAAGCATCTGATCATTAATGTAAGAGATCTTAAAATAAATGAGAAGTGGGCATGTAACAAAGCAAGGTGCCCATGATCAGCACATAATTTTTATTTCAAAGAATGTCAAAATAGTAAAGCCCTGTAAGTTTTCCTTAGAAAATAAAAATAAATGCCATGTGCAGCCCAGCACGCCCAGAAAAGGGATGAAAGAAAGCAGATAGTAGGAGTGTCCTGCAGAAGGGGAATGGGGACGACAAATAAAATGTTTTGTAACCAGTTGTGTTCCCTAAGATAGTCATTTTGAGAGGGGTAAGGCTTCTGATTGCCATTTTGCCCATGTTCTTAAAATTCCAGATGTGCCAAAGAGCTGAAAAAGGTTGACAATTTCTGTTCCACACCCACCTTACCTTTTATTTAGGATGCCTTCCCTCCAAACGTACAATGAATAGGTGAGAAATATCAAATTCTATCATCTGTCTACTTCTCTATGTTGAAATGGTCACAAAGAAGTTTAACAGCAAGTCCCCATCTGATTAGTATTACTGATGATGAATCCAGTTGGTCATCATTTTATCATAGGGACTAAAAACAGCTGTAATTTGAAATTGTTTGTATGGGTATTTGTCAGCCCTATGAGGCAGACCAAACCAAGGAACAAATGTCAGGTGTGCCTAAAACTATTTAAGATTGGCTACAGCAACAGAATCTTGTAATGTGAATATGCTTCTCTTCCTCTTTTATCTTCGTGGGAATTTCGGAGGGTGTCTGTCTGAGATGCTTTTGGACCCCTCCCCCCTCGTCTAGGCTTCTGCGGTGTTTATCTGCTCATCACCTTGGTAATGCATCTTCCCTCTCTCTGTCAAGGTTATCCTCTTTGATCTCTACAATATTTTTCTTTTAATTTAAAAGGGTTGTTTATTTCCAGGTGCTAGTACTGACCTTTGATTCCCAAATGCTTGGAAAGAGAAGACATTGAAATACTTCCTTTTCCATTCTTGACTTGAATGTTTACCCAATTATACAATTCCCCTGTCTGTACATGACATACTGAAGCATAAACAGGCTGTGTTCATACAACATGTTGGGCTAAATTATCATAGTCAGCTTAGGGCTCCTTTATGAACTGACATATTAGCGATTGTTAGGAGCAGATTTTTCAGTGGTTAACACGTTGTATGGCTCTGACTCAAGTTTCAAAGCCTCTGTGCTAGTTCCTATTTTTTGTCTAAGTCTCCCCCCCCCACCAAAGTTTTATTTTCATTCTGTAAGATTTGCTGGGACCAATTCTTTTCTCTTGTTTGGATGAATACTTGTATGCATTACACTGGCATATTAATTTTGTTTTGAATGAATTCTGGTCATTTGGTTTTCATAGCTAATAACTTATTGGAGCTGCAGCCTCAAACCATCAATGAAGAAATGATACCACATTCCAACAAAAGTAATTAAAATTCTTGAACTACCCTCCTTAGAAAATTTTAAAACCATTTTTGATGGTTTTGGATCAGATTTGCTTTTTGTTATATATATTCATTCAATTATATAATTTCATTTATCATTGGATTTTTCTTATGCATTTTAGGGGTACAATGGAGATTACTAAATAATCCATTGTTAATGTAATTGTTTAGTTTTTTTAAACAAGTCACACTGCTAATATCTGTATTTGTCAGGAATACTTTATCACTTCTGATTGGTGGCAGAGGTCACAAGTTATTTGCAGAAAGTATCACCAAGGTCAAATCATTAAATGCCTTACACATTGTCAATTTCTCAGCTAAAAAAAACTGCTTTTGGCAGCCCCAGAAGTCAAGTGAACTCTGTATCTCATGGTGTTTTCTACTGCTTTTATTTGCTAGATTTATACCTGGCCTTTTGTTTAGGTTGGGGCAGCATACAGCATTCTTTCCTCCTATTTTTCTCTACAGCAGCAACCCTTGGAATAGGGTTTGGCTGAGCATGTGTGTGAATGACTTGAATTCCCCTAAGGGTAGATTTAGTGCCAGTCCAACATTTTAAGCACTACATCACAAGACTTTCAGTGATATCATATACTGTATGTGTCCTGTACTTCTGTCATAAACTACAGCATTTATAAGAGTACTATATAAGCTTGCTTAGAAGTTGAATTAAATATGGTTTGTTGATAAAGGTGAGTAGGATACCAACCTGCTATACTAAAAAGATTAAAATCATTTCCTTTTCTATAATCAGAACAAATGTTTTTTGGAGGAACCAAAAGGCAGAAAACTAATTTGCTCCTCAAAATATTAAGTTATCTCCAATAGAAGAGAATATATGTAGCTCAGGGTTGAACTTTGGAGTCCTTGGTGTTTTTTGAGCTTGGTTGTTTGCTTGCAGATGTTTCGTTACCCAACTAGGTAACATCAACAGCACTGCAAGCAAACAACCAAGCTCAGGGAGCACCAAGGACTCCATTAAGTTATCTTTCATATGTTGGTGTTGTATCATAATGGTTCAGGACAATAATAGTTTGTGAGGGCTATCAAGCCTAACTATTAAAGCACAGTAAATGACATTGCTATATCATGCAAAGGTAATGAGCTTATAAATATTTGAGAGGATGGAAAATTAAAACAGTTAAAAATGAAGGTTTGTCCTGTATACACATGAAGCTTTAAGAAAGGTGGCAAGAGTCGCCTGCCCAGTCTTCCACCTGAATTGTTTGTTTTCTAAACATGAAATTAAGTACAAAAAATCAGCCAGACACAATTACTTGAAGTTTGTTGTGACTGATTGTATTTTTATTATAACAGCATTTAAAAAGCTTTATATAATAATGACTGTAGCATTACTTCCAACAATCTTTGAATTTCCATTTGCATTAAACCACTATCCATGGTGTTTAAATGTATAGAATTTACTCAGTTTAAAATCCTAAGGAAGTGTGTTCGTGAAGATACAATCCACTATGCTTTAAGTATTTACAGTTTTTAAAAATTAAACATTTGGCATTAATGTTAAGTGGTGATGCTAAAAGCCTCTGTTAACAAACAGTATCGTTAAATTACTGTCAAAATGGTGATTGATTTAAAGCAGTCTCACAGTCCTCCCTGTCACAGTCAAGAAATCATCATCAGCCAGTGCATGAAGTGCTTCTTCAAACATTTCCTTAGTGATAGCCTTAAAGAAAAAAAAAAGAACAAATATGAGTTTTAATTAACCTGCATAATATCAGCAAGCGTTGCTTTATCCCATCAGTTTTCCTTCACTGATCTTGAATTCAGGATTCTTTAACTATAATTCAAAATGTACATACAATCTATAATTTATATAATAGATTTAGATATCTAAAACATTTTAATACTTCCTGAAGTATTAGTGATAAAACTTTCTGAAAAACATGATCAGTCCTAGTAACACAGCCTTCTCCAATCTACTGTAAATCACATTCCATGGTGGAATTATGATCCAAGAGTTCTTAGAGAGTACCAGGCTGGAAAAGCTATTCTAAAATATTTTTGTGCTCAAATTTATGCAGACGAAATGGCCTCAAAAATGGATGGCCAGTGTTCACCAAAACAGACACCACTGTCTTGCATTTTCTGGCTGCTCATGAAAAATGTGAATACATTCTTATAGCAGGATAAGACACAATATTTAATTAGTAGTTATGGCTTTTCAGTAGCTATGAAATAATAAAAGTAGACAAAACATTGAAAAATAAATATAAGTGCCTTGTTATATGTAGACGAAGTATACGAGCTCTTAAGCCTGTATCAAACTTACGGTTTCAGACTGTGCGCGAAGATCATCAAAGAGCTGTTGATATTTTAGAGCTGGTGTTTTACCCTTAGACTGAATAAGCTTCTTCAAAGCTTGAGCCAATTCTTCTTTGCGCTTACGGGCAGTGGCACTCATCCCTTTTAAGAGCAAAAACAGAAACAAGTCATAGAAATAGGATTCTGCACAACACTCCAGTACAACAAATGAGAACTCTGCGCAGATTATGGCATCAAGCATTTTTAGTTTTATCATGTGAAAATATTTAAACAACACATTTAAGCAAATACCAAGAGAACATGTATTATTATATGAAGACCTGTTGTGAGAATAGATATGTCCACAATTCCAGTCCTTGGATCAGTAGCAGACTGTTTTAAAGCCTCACGGTGAAGACGTTTTGCTTCTTCTACATCTATTGTTTCCACCTTTGCAGAAAAACGTACTTTAGCATGAGCTTCAGCCAAACGGATCAAAGATTCTAGCTGTCGAGGATATGCTGAAACCATCCCTTTACCACTTCCAACTTTCCTCATATCCACGTATGCCTAGTGGAGAAGAAAATGAGATTATATTACAGTGTTGTTTGTATATAATATGCACAAGGATTACACATTTTAGAGAAGATATAAATGAGAAAGAGAATAGAACTATTAAAAACACCAGTTCTACTATTTAATCCAAACAGTGGCTAAATTGTTAGCCTCAGCCACGGGGGGGATAGCAGTATGTCATGCAATTTTCAATATTTATGGGATCAATTGTCCTCCCCTTTTAATATTTAGTTGAACATGCAGCTAGAGCCATGTTGGCAAGCAATTCCCTTAATTACTGTGATTCCATCCCTCTAGCATCCATGCATACAGTTGCAGCAGAGGCTAACTATCCGTCCATCCATCCCCCCCACGCACACAGCCAAGTCTGTGTGTGGCTATTAAGATGTTGAGCTGATGCATATGATGTTTGGGGCAGAGTTCTTCAAAACAATACCCAAGTTCACATGTTCAACTAAGCAGTCTTAGATTAATGCATGAAATTATATTTTAAATTAATACTGACTTAAGGCTCCAATCAGTTCTAATTCATGTTTCTTTGCCTATTCAATAAATTCATTTTGGAGGGCATATAACTTTAAAGAGCACTTAAATGGTGATCTCTCTCCAACTCCAATGTTCTGGAAGATGCCACAATAATTCTTTTTCCTATGGGATCACCTGTTTACACAAGGGTGCTCTACCCATCTCTGGATTTAATCAAGAGCTCAATTCCCCTATGCCTACTTTTTGTATTTAGCTATGCTTTTCAAGTGAAATACCTTTTTGTACTCTTGTTAAAGAGGAGTCACTTTGTAATTAATTGTATTTATTTCCCATTAAGAGTTTTAAGTGGCTCTGTTAGACTCCAAAAACAGATGGATACTTAAAAAGTGTACAAAAGTTAAATGTTTTAGTGTGTTTGTACCTCAATGAGTGATTGACTTGCTTCTTCACTCAGTTTGGGATTGATGTAATTACGAGCATAAGCTATATAGTCTCTAAGTACTGCCATATCCATGTATTCCTCTTCAACCTGTTCTTCAGTTTGGTAGTATAATGAAACCAAATGATGAGCCAAACGTCTATCATACGTTTCATCACGAGGATCCAGCATAAGGAAAATGAGATCAAATCTATTTGGAATAAGGTAATATGAATAATTTTTCCACCATTAATATGATTGCTTCTTGAGTAATGACAGCATTAATTCCAAGTTATAAAAAATTGAATCATTTTATTAGCTTCTGGAATGCAAATTTCATCCAGTAAATTCTGGAAGTTAGAATTTTGTTCTTGTGTTATGGCATATATTCATTTATTTGATTTCTATCCTGCCTTTCATATGGGAGCACAAGACGACATATATAATACTCCCTCCTATTTTTTCCCACAACCAACTCCTTGTTAAGGTAGGTTGGGCTGAGATAGGAGTGATTGCTCAAGCCACCCAGTGAACTTCTTTGATTAAGGACACACTAGAATTCCCATAAGCTACAAATCTGAGGTCTAGTAGTGGCATATACCCTATTGCTGCCTCCTTAAATTAAATATATAAATTTTCCTCTGCTCCAGGAAAAGGCATGGCTTCTTTAAGGAGTAGCTACGGGTAGTAAGAGGGCGACCATACCAGATTTGAAGCATTCTTGCCTGCTTCAGATCTGAATATTGTAAAACATTACAGTTTAGAATTTGGTGAGCCACAAGCCCAAAGAAAAACCATCAATTATTATCCGTATATATAAAGAGATATCAGTTTTAAAGAAAAACCAATTGTCCCCTATAGCCTTCAAAATGCCTCCTATTGGAGTATATTAAGAAAGCAATATAGAAAGGTCAGTGAAAAAGGTTCCCATCATCTGAGCTTAACAACAGTGTCATCCTCCTCCCATCTTGGGTCAGCAATTGCACAATCCCAGGAAAAGATACAGTAGCTTTAAAGAGTTACAAACAAGTGCTCTATGAGTATTCCCTTATACTCCAATGCACTGTTTTGCCTTTAAATCCAAAGTACTGTACAGCCTAGTAAGTAATGAAAAACAATCTTCAGAAGAGAAAAGAGTAATTTTATACAAAAATAACTGGTAGCAACTATAGTGCATATATTTCAGACTATACCTGGACAACAACGTGTGGGGGAGCTGAATATTTTCAATTGTAGTTTTCTTTGGATTCCACTGGGATTCTATTGGGTTAGCAGCTGCCAAAATGGAAGTACGAGCATTCAGCTGGCAAATAATTCCAGCCTGTTAGGAAGAAAAGATTTGAGATTCTCTTACAGTTCTGGATCTATTTTACATGAAAGCTGCAGCAAAAAGTTCTCATACATTTTGCCCTTTTATAAAAATTGTGTAAATGAACTATTTCTCAATCATTCTGTGTGACCAGAAACAAAATATGACAGTAGGAAATGCAAATATTTATTGTTTCTCCAGTCAGTCACACCTTTCTCAGGATACTCAATCTTTCTCTTATCATGCCCATAAACAAAAGCATTTTGGCTTTTCCTCCGTCATAACATTTAATTTTTTTTTGTTCTGCAAAGCTTGAGCTCTGTCATGCCTGGTTATTTGTCTTATCCTATTTGGCATGAATGATTCAATTTGAGTTATAGAAGTATCTGCACTCACATCTGGAGGCCAGATATAGAGGGAACAATATAAATGACCAGAATTAAAAAAAAGTAGCTGCAGATATTTTTTTAAGAGCTTACCTTGGCAATAGAGAGTGTTTGTTGTTCCATAACTTCATGAAGCACTGATCTTGTACTTTCATTCATTTTATCAAACTCATCAATACAGCAAATCCCATTATCACTGAGAACCAAAGCTCCAGTCTGTAGAACTAGCTGTCTTGTTTCAGGATCCTTCATTATGTATGCTGTAAGACCAACAGCGCTAGAACCTTTTCCAGATGTATACTGCCCTCTTGGAACCAGGTTATAAACATACTGAAGCAACTGTGACTTGCTAGTGCCAGGATCTCCACAAAGCAGAATGTTAATCTCAGCCCGGAAATTACCTCTGCCAGTGTGGCTGAAATCTTTTCTTGAACCTCCAAATAGCTGAAGAAGAATGCCCTGCAAAATAATTTCATTGTCAATGATTTTTCTGGCATTACTTCTCAGAAAAGCTCCTTGCATGCTGCTTATACAGACATATCTTATTGTCATCTCATTTACAAGCCTTTTAAAAAATACCCCAAAAATCTGGTTAAACCTCCAAATCACAAATTTTTAATTAGTTTAAGATGGATTTTTAAAATTTTGCTATGGGGCAATTTAAGATAGTATTAAAAACATCTAACAAGACAGGACAATTCCTCAGGCAGTTTCCTTATTTTTGAAATAGATATTACCTAGTTAAGTTTATTTCCAAGTTAAATATTTTATATTCTGTTTTGTGTCAAATTACGAATTACGATCTTATTTTATATATTCCCAAAATGAAGCACCCCCATTAATTTCCACTGAACCATCAGTATAACTGAAACAGATTTTCATCTATAGTAAACCAGATATAATTATAGTACACAAAATGCAATCTAAATGTCTTAAGTGAAATTCACTTTCTATACTTGCACCTAATTTCAATGTTTGAGATTTTAAACCACCATGGTTTATGTAGTGTAAGCCAACTTTACTCACTGTTGATCTTTATTAATTTATTTTTCATAATTTGACTGTTTTGGAATGCATGTCGATGTCTTTCATCAACGTGGCATCTGGTTCAGCTACTCATGTATAATTTTAAGTTTTGCTTACCTTTTTAATGTCTTCATGCTCATATATACTTGGAGCAAGAGCTGAAGAAAGTCTGTCATAAATATCTGGTTTTTGAGAAAGCACTTGAAGCATTTTTTCACGTTCTTCTGTAAACATTTTCTGTTCTGTTCCTTCTTCAAGTCCATGGAGACGTTTTGAATCAGTTTTGCAGTAATGAATAACATCAATGTGAGTCTTATAGACAGACCTTACACTGCTCATTCTTGGGATGACACGAACAGGAACTGCTCTGTAGATTCCTGATCAAAAATAAAACCACTAGATTTACTATATATAATGTATCATACAGTTCATTTTCTTAAAATATTAATCAAATAGCTGTCTACTTGGGCTAGATTATGGAGTCACAATTGGATAACTAATAGTAATGTTACTGCACAATACAATTATATATAGAACATATTATCTTAAGTAATAGGTAACAAATAAACATATCCACTTCATTGGTTATGTTTTTCATACAGGACAGCATATATTATAATAAGCAATCAACATGTGGAATTATTTTATTGAGCAATAGAAAGGTAACAGGTCCAAAATAACCTCCATCATTCTTGGATCTGTGAAATGAATAAATTAGGGGTATACACAAAATAGAAAAATTGTTCTGAACCTGGAACAAGTCACTGTGTTTTGGAAGTTCTGCAAAACTGTTTCGGATATGCCACAGTTTCAGCAAAAACAAATCAGGGAATGTTTCTGTTATTCAGGTGAAACAAAATCTGAGGAATCCTGGTGGGCACTGCCCCTTCTTCCTCTCCAATAGCTTGCAGCACATCATGTCCTCCAGGCTGCCCATCCCCCAGCTCTTCCCAGTACCTTCTCTTTCCTCCCTCAGCTGCTGTCACTGAAGTCCTTGGCATGTTTTTATTGTTGCCCACCCCGGCAAAAAAAAAAAAAAAAAAAAAAGAATCTTTTCTCTTACCAGTAATATTAACTCTGTCTCCAGGCTGAACTTTATCCACTAGATCATTGTGAGCAAAAAGAATAATAGTGTATGGTGTCTGACCAGCTGGCATATCTTCTGGAGATTCCTGTAGTTTGATCTGACAGAAAACCAGTGGAACAGAATATATTTTTCTATCATACTAGATAATTCCAAAATATTTATTTTTCTTCAGACAAAACTATTAAGAGCAAAAAGAAAGTTGTTTTCCTAGGCTGCATTGCTCTTAATATAGTAGATAGGATTCGGTTAATTCAGCTTTGGATAGGTCAAGAAAGTAGGATTTTTAAAGAAGGTGTAACTACAGTTCACAGTATAAAAGTAACTGCTTAATTGCAAGCCCAATTAGCATACAGCCCAAGGAATGAACATTTGCAAATCACTATAAATGTGGAATGAAAGCTAATGGAAATTATTTTAATAGTTTTAAAAGGTACAGGTAGTAATTTTTGAACAATGTCAGAATTTTTATAACCAAAGATAAGAGCAACGTACCATCTGTTTATCCGAGAACAGAGAGCGATTGTGAATCAAATTCATACTATGTGTGGTGTTACAATTCTTACATGCTGAAGGTTCAGCAATCCTGCCACGATCAATCTCAACTCTTGTTGTGAATCCACAGACCTGACATTTGAAGAAAGCTTCTTGCATTTCCGGAATTAACTGGGATGTTCTGATCACCATGCCGTTTATTGTGATAAGCTGATCAATATCTAATTTAAAAAATGCATTTTTAAAAACATATAGTTAATCATAATGTAAATAATTGCATCACTATAAATGGTATCTGGCATCTCCAAACATATCCCAAATAAGCTTGTAACATAAGATACATCCACAATATTCATTGTGGAATTATACATCTATATATAAGGTAAATTATTCTACTTCAACCAGTTGCTAATACATTAGGAAGTAATTTCCCAAATGGTAAGGTTAGTTTGCTTCTTCCCTTGAAGCAAATGTATTTGCTAAATTAAATTACATAATAGTGACAAAATAGGACTAAAACTCATTGGCATCTCAAGACATTTATATTTCTATGATAATATACAAATACAGTATTTGTATCAAAGCAACTTACCTTCAGGGTTCAGACTCCTCATGCTTCTTGTCTTTAATGCATTGTATGGCCTAACTTGAATTTGATGTTCCAGTATGGAATCAGGGTAACGATCAAAGAATATTTCATTAACACCCATATCAAATGTTGGGATTACTTCCTACACGAGTTAAAAATAAATCAAAAGTACATATTAATATTCTTCAGCACTAGCACATCTTTCCCATAAAAAAGAACTCATTCAACCCAACTGTATACTAGATAGGTTCAGAACTCACTTTATTAATGATATATTTGCTTTAAAACACTGGGGGGGGGGCATGTCTCAAGCAGTAGCTATATATTAGAGTGTGGTTTGTCTGGACACATAGGATTTTCTTTTTATTTATTTCTTTTAAAAAAAATAATGTCAGCTGCCCAGAGTCGTTCTGGAGTCAGGCAGCCTCTAAATCTAATAACTATATAGCAAAGACTCAAATGATTTGACTACATTCAATAAAATTTTCAAACAAAAATGGCTGTTCATTAAAATAAGCAGCTGAGTAATTCCTTATCACAAGAAACCTTAGAATTTCTACAATATCTTTATCATGCACATTAATGCACATCCAAGGCAATAAGTCCAAACTGAGTTAAACTATATTTTGGCTAAGACTGTTCTTGCACTAAAAATGACTGTATTACCTGAGGATAGCACATCAGCTGTCTGTAAAGATTTTCATCAAATGATTTTAGATGATCACAGTTTACATTCAGAAATGGTTCCCCAATTAGGTTTATCTGCAAGGTGAACAAAGATTGACAATTAGCATGCAAATCTTCCAACACAAGCCTAATTTAAATAATGGTACTGCAATATACCTCTTCTAGTCGCTGCATGTATAAAGGTTCATTAAGATCCAAGCCAATGTTTTCTTCTTCCTTAGCTGTTGGATCAATAAAACGCTGAAGAAACCTCTGAATATTTGAAAACAAGAGAATTCAGCTTCAGTGCCTGGACTTGACCAGCAAAATCACAACAGGATAAAAAATGTGATGATGGTCCTCAACCCAAATGCGTTTTCACAAATACTATTGATTTTATGTAATCGCAAGAAAGTACAACAATTAAATATAAATACCTAGAAGCATTAGACAAATTTATCGAGAGAAAAGCTTCTCATGCATACTGCATGTTTGGACTTCATGTTTATTACCATAATTTCAGATCAAATTGTGATGCAACATTATTAAACTATTCACAATGATAAAATGTAACTACTTACCTGGAACTTTTCTTTACATGAGGATACATTGACATCCGTTCCCCAAATCACAAGCTTTTGTCCAAGAGACTGTTCACTTGCCATTGCATCATCTGTTGCAGGCTAAGTAAAAGAAGAACTTATCAATATAAAATAAAAGGCTACAATTCTACATTCATTTATCCAGGAGAATGCCACTGAATTCAGTGGCTGTACCTTTTTCAATACATGTAGAGTTGAACTTTATGCAAACGTGTACCTCCTGAAATATATGAAAAAGCTTACCATATCAGAATGTAGATCCACCTGCCTGGTTTTGCGGACAGAGCCAAGATCAACCCGTTGTCGAATTGGAGTCCCTCGTGCACCACTCCTTGGTGTTCCTTCTATTCTAGAGCTAGGTGTGCCATACGTCAGAGGTGAACTAATATCAAAGTCTATAGGAACTGTTAAATTAGAGAGGAAAGTTTGTAACATAGGTTACTATTTTTTAAATACAGGCTTGATAATTTATTTCATTTCCTGCCAATATAAACTCTACATAATCCCACAAAACTACTTTATTTATTAGAGTTATATCCTCCACTATCAACAGACACTTGGTAGGTAACAATAACCATATGCCAATTAACACGATTAAAATTAAAAATTTTAATAAATTAAAATAAAATAAAAATTAAATTAATTAAAATTAAATTAAAATTAAAAATTGCAACATAAAAAATAAAAACTTCAGTCTGTTTCAACCTATCCAGAACCTGCCTGCCACCAGCTCCCAGGTCAAGACACTGACAGCATCTCCTGCACACATCTGGGGTAGCAATATATAATTGAATATCATCAATGTATTTATGATATTGCACCCTGAATTGACTACCTTTCCCAATACAGGTAGCCCTCAGTTTATAACGGCATTTGGGTCGGAATTGCCATTGCCAACTGACATGACTATAAAGGACATCACATGACTGTGTTGCTTAGCAACAGTAGTTCTGGTTGCTCTCATTAAGCAAGGACCATGTGGGTCATTAAGTGAGGACCTCACATCACTGCAACATCCAACTTCCTGCCGGCTTCCCCATTTACTTTGCTTGTGGGAAGCCAGCAAGGAATGTCAGAAATTGCGATCATGTGACTGCAGGGGCATTGCAATAGCCAGAACTCCAAGGACTGGTTGTAACTACTACTCACTGAGTGCCTTCGCAAGTTTGAATGATTGCTGAATGAGTGGTCATTAAACGAGGACCACCTGTAGCTTCCTGTAAACATTAAAGAACAAGGGATAAAGAACCAATTTTGGGGGCAATCCACAAGGGAGCAATCACCAGGTCAATCTCTCATTCCATGTCACCACTGACTGGATTCACCCACTAAGGAGTGGAATCACAGCAAAACAGGGCCTCCAGTCCTTGCAGATGGTCCAGAACAATACCATGGTCAGTGGAACTAAATGCCACCAAGAAGTCTAAGGGAGCCAGGAGGGATGTATTACCCTCCATCCCAATCCTGATAAAGGCTACTGACAGAGCAACAAATGGTATTTCTGTCCCATGCCCAGGTCTAAACCCTGGCTGAAAAGGATCCAAAAAATCTAGGGTTCTCTGGAGAATATACTGCCCACTGTCTCAATAACCTTCTCCCAAATGGAAAGGTTAGAAACAGCATGATAATTATTAAATTCAGATGGATCCAAGGAAGATTTCTTGAGAAGGGGGTACACTACAGCTTCTTTCAACACTGCATCACTTCCTTTCGAAGAGGTGCACTGACAACTTCCCAATATGTCACACACCCTGGTACCCCAAAAAACCCAGCCTGCTTTAAAATCAACAAAATCTAGAAGCTGGGATATGGGCTCCAAAAATGAATTATTTCCACATCAAAAAGACAATGCATTGAACCTCTGAAATATAAGGAACAACCATAAGACATCAGAAAAATATATTCTGGAGTGATTTGATAATGACCTGTAATATTACCATGTCCTGGGATCACTACTTAACATAGTTATCTGACATGGGCACACAAAATCCACCAATGGTCTGGGTTAAACCATTCTATTTTTCTCCCAGACTGGCAAAACTGGTGAGCTCCCAGAGAAACTGAACCAGGAAACATCAGAATGTTTCATCCCCAGAACGGTAAGTTTTGTACACAAATACTATCCAAGTCTGCTATTAAGGCAGACAATGCACAAAAATTAAAATGTACATATATATGTTAATTAATTAGATCTACTTGTTACTATTTTGCATGGTACGTATGGCTAATATGAACATATTGAAATACAGTATCACGTTATTTTGGAAGTTATATACAGTCGTACCTCGAGTTATGAATTTAATCCGTTCCGTGACTCTGGTTGCAACTCGAATTGGTCGCAACACGAGGCAAATTTTCCCATAAGGTTCAATGTAATTACCGTTAATCCGTTCTGGCGTGGAGGACAGGGAGGCGGCTATTGCTTGGAGGGAGAGTCAGGCGGAAAAATGGCCACGGGCCACGTGTCAGGCGCAGAAAAATGGCCGCGGACCACGTGTCAGGGGCGGGAAATGGCCGCGGACCACGAGTCACGGGAGGGAAAATGGCCACGGATCCGGTTCGTAACTCAAGGTGGTTCGCAACACGAGGTAAATTTTTGGGGCCAGAGCTGGTCGTAACACAAAAAATCCATAAGCAGAGGCGTTCGTAACTCGAGGTACCACTGTATTCAAAATTATGTATTTTTATGGGTTAAGCATGTGCTGAAATATTTCATAATGAAATAAATGAGAATTTGATGCCCAAAATTTAGGATTGTACATCTTTTCCTTTTTATTCTGTATTTGTATTAGTATTCTTCTTTTATTGATGACTGAGGAGCATCAATTAGAATTTATAAAGTTAGACAAATTATGTTAGAAAAAATAAAAAGAGAGCCAGTTTGGTCTAGTGGTTAAGGCACCAGGCTAGAAAGTGGGAGACTGAGTTCTAGTCCTGCCTTACGCATGAAAGCTGGCTGGGTGACTTTGGGCCAGTCACTCTCTCTCAGCCCAACCCACCTCACTGGGTTGTTGTGAGGAAAATAAGAGGAAGAAGGAGTATTAGGTATGTTCACTGCCTTGAGTTATTTATAAAAAAAATAATAAAGGTGGGATAAAAAATCTAAAACAAAACTTCACTGTGCATCTCAAAGCTATTTGACAAATAATAATTTAAAAAATCCTAGTAGTTTAATGTAATTACTGACATCTCAAGTTAAAGATACCTGAATTTTGGAATTGTGGTGGACTGGAAAACAGAGCATCCTGAACATTTGGGCTTTGTATGTCAATTGGTGGAGAAGTTGGCATTGGTTGCAAGTCTCCTGTAGAGTCATCCAGACGACTTCGCTGTGATGGAATGGACCCTATAGATTCAGAAACAGCTGCAACAAGAAAGAAACACTGTAAGGAAACATTATAATTGTATATACCTCATGTTTGAAGCTAATAAAATACAGATCTTTATTTTTTTCCTAAATAATTATTAAAACATTATAGAAAACAGTCCATGTACAGGTGAAACTCGAAAAATTAGAATATCGTGCAAATGTTCATTTATGTCAGTAAGGCAACTCAAAAGGTGAAACCAACATATGAGATAGACGCATTACATGCAAAGCGAGATATGTCAAGCCTTACTTTGGTATAATTGTGATGATTATGGCGTACAGCTTATGAAAACCCCAAATTCACAATCTCAGAAAATTAGAATAGTGTGAAAAGGTTCAATATTCTAGGCTCAAAGTGTCCCACTCTAATCAGCTAATGAATCCATAACACCTGCAAGGGGTTCCTGAGCCTTTAAATGGTCTCTCAGGCTGGTTCAGTAGGAATCACAAGCATGGGAAAGACTGCTGACCTGACAGTTGTGCAGAAAGCCATCATTGACACCCTCCATAAGGAGGGAAAGCCCCAAAAGGTAATTGCAAAAGAAGTTGGATGTTCCCAAAGTGCTGTATCAAAGCACATCACTAGAAGGTTATGTGGAAGGGAAAAGTGTGGACGAAAAAGGTGCACAAGCAGCAGGGATGACCGCAGCCTGGAGAGGATTGTCAGGAAAAGTGTTGGGGACTTTCACAAGGAGTGGACTGAGGCTGGAGTTAGTGCATCAAGAGCCACCACACACAGACGGATCCTGGACATGGGCTTCAAATGTCGTATTCCTCGTCAAGCCGCTCCTGAACAACAAACAACATCAGAAGCGTCTTACCTGGGCTACAGAAAAAAGAACTGGTCTGTTGCCCAGTGGTCCAAAGTCCTCTTTTCTGATGAGAGCAACTTTTGCATCTCATTTGGGAACCAAGGACCCAGAGTCTGGAGGAAGAATGGAGAGGAACACAATGCACGATGCTTGAAGTCCAGTGTGAAGTTTCCACAGTCTGTGTTGATTTGGGGAGCCATGTCATCTGCTGGTGTTGGTCCACTGTGCTTCATTAAGTCCAGGGTCAACGCAGCCGTCTACCAGGAGATTTTGGAGCACTTTGCGCTTCCTTCCGCAGACGAGCTTTATGGGGATGCTGACTTCATTTTCCAGCAGGA
The DNA here is from genome assembly GCF_059951505.1 of Python bivittatus. Taxonomy (NCBI): domain Eukaryota; kingdom Metazoa; phylum Chordata; class Lepidosauria; order Squamata; family Pythonidae; genus Python; species Python bivittatus. Next base: position 41,559,060 of record NW_028277113.1, on the reverse strand, counting down.
CTTGGCACCTGCCCACACTGCCAGAAGTACCAAAACCTGGTTCAGTGACCATGGGATTACTGTGCTTGATTGGCCAGCAAACTCACCTGACCTGAACCCCATAGAGAATCTATGGGGCATTGCCAAGAGAAAGATGAGGGACATGAGACCGAACAATGCAGCGGAGCTGAAGGCTGCTATTGAAGCATCCTGGTCTTCCATAACACCTCAGCAGTGCCACAGGCTGATAGCATCCATGCCATGCCACATTGCAGCAGTCATTGCTGCAAAAGGGCCCCAGACCAAGTACTGAGTACATATGCATGCTTATACTTTGCAGAGGTCCGATATTGTTCTATTTCCAATCCTTGTGTTATTGATGTCATGTAATATTCTAATTTTCTGAGATTGTGAATTTGGGGTTTTCATAAGCTGTACGCCATAATCATCACAATTATACCAATTTTTCGAGTTTCACCTGTATTTCCATTTTATTAAAAGCTGACTTCTCATATTTTGATATAACAGTAACTTATATCTCCCAAACAGAGACAACTTAATCCTAATTACTGACCTGGAAGTATTTCATATTTAGGCTTATCAAAAAAAAAAAAAAAAAAAAAACAGGATGCGCAAGAATATAAATTGTATTTTATACCACTGAACTGGAATAGATAAACCTGGGGCTCTTCTATTATTTTGGACTTTAATTTCACAATTCCTTGCTACTAACCTGCTAGCTGAATTGATGACTAATATATCTGTTATAGAAAGCTGCTTCTCCTTGGCATAGGCATCATCCAATCACAGATTACGCAGGCAATTTAACAGTCTCTAGCTCCTACTTCCCTTAATACCTGTGCAGCGTGTAATGGGACTTCATTTTAACTAAACTGAGGATATGTATGGGATGTAAAACAGTTCACTGGCATAGCAGTAAGTGAATGCTTTTCATTATTCAAGCAATTACTATTGGAAAAGAGGAAATAAAGATAGGAAAACCTGTCTCTGCTCCATCTATTATTTAACTTTGGGTGAATATTACTACGCACGTGAGACAGATTTAGCACATCCTAGGTCAAGCCGCGCTACAAGAGGTATGGATTCCTAACGTTTGGACTGATCACTTAGCCAGGCTGCAGGATTCAAGAGATCACATCCAACCGATCACTCTGACTCGGAGAAAGGAAGGTTACCAAGCAGAGCCGTCTCCATTTAGCGCTCGGGGAACAGCAACTTACGGGTAGGGGCATTAGCGTTCCCGCCAGTTGGAGCGGCTTCCCCTTTACGCCGTTTTTTGCCTCGGCGACTCGGAGTCGATGCTGGCGAGGACATGACTGGGCGAATCCTAAAGGAAAGAGGAAGGGAAAGCACAGCTAACGAGGAGCATCGTACTAAAAGGCAGCAAGAATCAGTTGCAGTCCACAGACCTGCTCCGTTAGCCGCACCCCAAGCCCATCGCGCGACCTTTGTACAAACCAGCCCAATCCTCTTCGCGCGGCTCGAACTTTCGGTCCCTTTTCCCCAAAGCAGCTTGTCGTAAAGAAAAATTCCGCGCCAAATGCGATCAGGTGACCGCGCGTTTTCGCGGGCTTTCCTACCAATTGCAAAGCGGAAGAAACCACGTCTGCAGGAAAGGGGGGTAGCTAATAACCTCATCCCTCTTACGAGCTTAATATTTGAAGTGGTGTCTCTGTGTGTGGTGCATGAAACAATGAAAGGACATTTGTCGGCTTGGTGCAAGGGGCTGCTGACCAAATCATAAGCTCCCGTACGCTTCCAAGTACTTTTCTTCTATGTTAAGTTCCCTCTATATCCAAATAGTACCGCCCATATCTCAGAGAGTCTCCCGGCTATTCAGATGAGGAATAGCCAATTAATTTGAAGGGGGGGTGTCTTACGTTATAGGCTAATTCAGTATCCCGACGGATGTTTGGAGCAAGCGAGTAAGAGTGTCGCTTTTCCGCGTCCCCTAATCTTAGCCCGGATTCTCCCCCGCTTCCAGGCGGCAATGGTTTAACCTAGCAATAATATGCTCGCTGCTTCCTTTTGCTAGAGCCAATCCCGTGATGCTTCCTTCCTCCTGAGTGGGTTGGTTTCTTCCTTGGGCGTTTCTATTTCGCTCCTCCCCCGTCGGGTTTGGTTTGGCCCATTCCGACCCACTTCCCGCCTGCCCCGGGGCCTGCTCTTGCAGAGGCGGGCGGTATGGCGCCCTCTCTTGCGGTGCCTGGTGGGGGGTTGCAGGGCTACCTTTTCCAGCTGCACGACACTCTTCGGAGCGCAGACCCCGGCAGCGCAGCTCTCCATGGCCACAGCCTGATTCGCTCCGTAGCGGAGTCGTGCGTCCTCAGCAGTGGAGACGACCTCCTGGGTGTGTAAACAGTTTATCAAGCCGTGACCTGAGGTCTCGGTGAGGTACTCCTTTAAAAAAACAGACGGACTTCGGTGCGTGAGCAAATGGATGTAGGGCTTTGGGGCGCACACGCAGGCGATGCGCTTCTCCGCTCTCGGGCGCACGGGGAGCAAACAGCCCGGTGCGTTGCTTGTTCAGCGAGCCTTCCTGCGGAAGGTTGTAGCTGTTCTATCCAGTCGGATGAATGTTTGCTCCGGGTTCAGTTGTCCTTAATTTAGTAAAACAGACGGTGAAACAAAACTGCATACAGGACGGTAGACGCGCGGCCCTGCGTGGTGCAAGTTTCCTCGGATGTAGGTAGAGTTAGAATTGCACGCTCCTGCATTCGCAGACACACGAAACACGGAGTAACTCTGCTTGGTTTCAGCCTTCTGAGTGAATGAGTTGTGCAGGAGGACTGAGTCGTCCTTGTTGTTACCATGCTGTTATTACATCGTTTTGTGAGAGTATTCTTTAAAAAAAAAAAAAAGGACATTTATTTATGTGAAGCTGTTTCTCAGGGCTAAGTTCTTGCAAAGCAATATACAAAAAGCTATAGTAGTCTTGGCATCTTTTGATAAAGCCGCTGGAAACAGCTTTTGGTCTCAGCAGCAACAGCAGGGAAACCCAGTGTAGCCTAAGGGTTAGAACAGTGTGTCTCAATCTGAGCAAGTTTAAGACCCGTGGAGTTCAACTCCCAGAATTCCCCAGCCAGCATGCTGGCTGGGGAATTCTGGGAGTTGAAGTCCATGGGTCTTAAACTTGCTCAGATTGAGAAACACTGGGTTAGAATGTTGGACTGTGTTTGGAAAGATCCCACTTAGCCAACCATGGACTTGACTAGTTGCTTCTCAAGTCTTGCTGTTTCTCAGTCTAATTTGTCTTAGACTTTGTGAGAATGAAATGAGTGGAGGACAAAGTGGAGGAACCCATGTAAGCTGTTTTGGGCTCCAAGTGGAATAGAGGATGGGTTTCATGACTTGCTTGAATTGCGGTGGGGAATGAAGTCGCCGTGGCCTACAGCATTAGGATGACCACCAAGAAGGTTCTGCCTCTTACATGTACCTGGTTTCTAGCCAAGCACCTTAGCCACTACACCGAACTGACTCTACATGATGTATTTGGTTTCTCACATGTTAAGCCATTATGTGATTTTGTTATTGCTGATGTATTAAATCTGTGATCATTAAAATCTCTTTTGTCTTAGGGTATTGTGTGAATCAGGCATTGTAGATTATTCAGTAAACCATGGTTAAAACATAATATACATGTTGCTGAACTATAGCTTTGAACAGGGCCAGTGGCTAATAGTGAGGAAAGCTGAGAAAAGTTACACATATCCCAGTGGTAGCAGATTCCCCACTATTTAGATTAGCATGATGCACAAACCCAAGCAAGGTTTGAAATTAACTTGTATGTTAGACTACATTTAGATTTTACCTGCCTCGGTGAGGGTCAGGAGCATAATCCTGGTTCCCACTATTTCATGGATTTCCTGAATGTGCTATTCTTTGTTCTGTGCATAGGGATAGTATTATATTGTGTAACCCTGTATTTGGAAATAAATCATTAATTTAATTAAATATTAATCTGTATTTGTGTTTCCATCAGCCTTGCAGATTTCACTGGTGTTTTCTAAAGAAAACGGACTATTATCATTTATCCATAAGTCGCTGGGTGTTGAGGAGGTAAGTTGAAAATCTAGATGAAACTGGTTTGTAAATAGTATAGCCTTGCTGAGTAAAATTACTTGTAGACAAATCAATTACATTTTGTTATGTTGGAAGCAATTTGAATTGCTGCTTCAATGTTGTTTGTGACCAGCAAGTAGGTGTTCTGGGTCCATAACTTTTATATGTTCATTTCATAAGGCTGATTTGAAGCCTTATTTTGTCTGCATATATAATTAATTCAAGATTATTTCTTTTTAGTTTAGAGAATGCAGAGAAGAAGCATTAAAATTTATTCTTGCCTTTATGGAAAAGATTGGCCCCAAAGTTCAGCCTTATGCACAAGATATAAAGGTGGGTCAGAGAAAATTATTTTACATTTTTTATGTTAAACTAGATGGTTTTGCTGAGCAAAATAGAATTAATGTTAGAATTAAAATACTAATGGTAATTTTACAAGCTAATTGTTTTCATGCAATCCTTAAAGGAATTATTTGTTCAACTGTAACCCTCAAGCATGATATATTACTTATCTGTGCTTCACAAGAAATGTTTAAAGTGTCCCAAATGAGAAATGTTACATCTTCCCAACAGACAAGATGTGAAAATTGTATTTTGGATGGGGGTAGGGAAAACGGGAAACATGACTTGTATTTCATCTTCATTTCATAATTTATCTTCAGAATGCTCCCATTTAGTATAAGAGTGTGCAACATACGGGTCCTTTTGGATCTAAACAATTAACTTTGATGGCAACCCTCCACTCTCAATCCAGAAATTGTACACAGTTCTAATACAGACCATTGTTAATGTTTCCAGATTTTGTTTAAATGGCTTAGTACTAAAAGAGGTCCTTCTGATCCATCAGAATTTCCTAATGGTAGGACTGAGGACAAGGTAATCTTTGCTTATTTTCCCTTCCCCAGCATCTGAAAACTCTGCTGTAGAGAATTGAAAGTTCCTCCAAAATAGTATAACGTGTATCTATCGACTTCATATTTGCTTGTTTTTACCATTGGGATGTTCTGAATGGATGTCTGTTTAGGAACACTGCCCGCTGTTGAAAGAGAAGATTTAATTTAGTCCAAAATACATAGGAAAGACATCTCTAGAGTCTAGCTTTTGATTAATGCAGCTGAGGGAAGTGAAATATTCTAATCTTCAAGATTATTGTTATGTCGGTAAACAAATTTGCATTGATTTATTTGGTCAGTTTAATATTTTTTTATAACGTAAAATAATGAACAATTGCCTCACTAATCTCATATGTAAGCTATAGGACTTTGGTTGCAGTGTATCATTATTATATTTTTGTTTTTTAAAAAAATAGCGGATGTGTGTTATTGTTTATACAAAAGACAGATCAGCAAAATGTGGAATTCCAGCTCTAGAGCTACTGATCAAGGTAAAATTGATGGCATTATTTTATACTTTGCTGTACTTTAAATTATTTACTGTTCTAACACTTGGCATGTTGAATATCTTTATAGCTGCTTCAAAATGTACAAGCGTCGCATGCAATGGAAGACATAAAAGTTGGAGAAATCTTTAACAAATTTTATGGAGAAATTGCTATAAAAAGCAAAGTGCCTGATACAGGTAATATCTAACGTGCCTGTCAGTAACTAAGAATAAAAATTATTTAGCAAGTATCCTAAATTATTACAGCAGTGTCCAAAACTATAAACAGATTGAGGTATATCATGACAAAAGTTTCTATTAAGCCTCTGATAAGTCCCAGTAGAAACACACTCATCTATAGGACTTAGGTGTAAGTAGTGTTGAGAGCAAGGGATGAGGGTAATTTATGTTCCATTGATTTCATACAAATTTAATCCTGATTAATTGCTGGTTCTTCAAATTTGTGCATAACTTAACGGTATTAAAAAAAAACATTCCAGACATCAAGATTTGTTCCCTAAGTGCTGCAAAATTGAGACCATCCTGAAGAACATTGCGTGATAATAGGTTGCAACTTTTCCTTCCCAAGAAAAAATGCAGTGGGATGAAGAAGAATATTCTGTTGGTTTCTGGCTTGATCAGGGAAGAAGTAGCCCTTTCATTTGGTCTCTTTCTTCCTTGAGTCATTAGAAAGTAATTGCTGAAAGCCTGAGCAATAGGTACTGTCTCATGGCAAACTCTTTCCTTTTATCAGGTTTATTTGTGATTTGCCTAGCAACCAAGATCAATTCAGAAAGCTGTGGGGTGGGATTTGGATAGGCCTCCAATATATACGTTTGCTGAAATTACGTATTTCAAAACCAGGCGGCTACTTGGACTTTTCTGAGAAGTAATTGCAGGTGTGCACTTCTAGGTTTTGTTTTTTTAACCCAGTTTTAAAGGTCTTATAACTAATTGAGAGGTGTTTTATGAGCAACTGGGCATAGATACAGTGAGATTGGTACCCATCAGGAGAATGTATGTGAACTCCCATAAGAACTTGGAAATCTTTAGGTGGCTTTGAATTAAATCCTTCTATGCTTGAAAGTTTGGGGTAGTTGACATCAAATAAAATATATTCAGGTGGTTGAGATGCTAAACGTGACCTTTTTTTTTTTAAGTGTTGGAAAGGATTTATGAGCTCTTGGGAGTCTTGGGAGAAGTCCAACCTAGTGAAATGCTTGACAATGCTGAAAAACTATTCCGTGCTTATCTGGGAGAATTAAAAATACAGGTAAAGAATAGCCTTTTGCATTTGATATGGAAGGCTGAGATTGATTTCTTAAATAAAAGTGTTGATAATGAAGACTCTTAATACCTAAAATATTAATATTTGTATTATAATATAGGTAGTCCTCGCTTAACAACCATTCATTTAGCAACTGTTCAAAGTTAAGACAGGACTAAAAGCTATTTACGACTGGTCCTCACACTTACAACCATTTCAATGCCCCTGTAGTCACGTGATTGCTATTCAGGCACTTGGAAACCAGCTCTCACAACAGTTGTAGCATCCTGGGGGTCATGTGATCACCATAAGTGAACTTCCCAGCCAGCTTCTGGCAAGCAAAATCAATGGGGAACTGCGGTGATTCGTTTAACAACTACTGCAAAAAATGTTGTAAAATCAGGTGTGGTCATGTGATGCCTTGTCTAACGATGAATTTTCTGGTCCCTACTATGCTGTTAAGCGAGGACTACCTTTATAAGCTTTAATGGGCTATTCCACTTCATTGTACCAAATTTAATAAAGTAGATGTTTTTCTGTGAGTGCTTTTGGTATATATGTACCAAATTTACCAAATATGTACCAAATTTAATAAAGTAGATGTTTTTCTGTGAATACTTTTGGTATATATGTAGTAGTCTGCAGGTTTCCAGACTGATCCAATTATTCAGTATTTCTGGAAGCTTATTCAGTGAGGTCATCACAGTGTTTTACTTTTGAATATGTACATTTTCTTTTCTAAATTGCAGTGTGTGAATAAATAGGAATTGGCAGAAGTAAGTTATAGTTAATGCAAATTGAATTAGTGAGAGACTTGCTATGTTTTTGTAAACACATTTAGTATTTTTTAAAATAATGATTCAGAAATCTATATATTGCTTTGGATTACATTTTTCCATATAGTGAAGAGGAAAATAATTGGTATAGCTGCTTTTAAAATATACATAGGTGATTAGGAAGCTAAATATTTTTTAAAATGTGTTCGAATTGATATGTAGCTCCTAGGAATCCAGTGAAGTTCACCCTATCTTTACTTGTAACCTATGTTTATTTATATTTTTCTGTTGCTTATATAGCATTGTTCTTACACATATAATTAAAACTTGTATGTGTTCTAAACTCTTACTTTCACAAATATGAAATAAAACAACTGATCTATGTATGCAGTATATCAGAGTGATGAATGTTTCCCTTATTGCAATAGAAAATAGCTTGCTTCTAACAAGGGCAGATTTTCCAAGCCTTTCTTTTGCCAATGGTTATTAATTCATAATAGGTTATTTAATATTTATAATGGTGCCAATTTGCCAAGATTTATTAGTAAGTAGATTCCTTTAAAGGCAGCTGATAAGAACTTGGTTAGTGCTGTCACAACCCTGTGTGATTTACTGGTAATTGATGTGTCAATACTTTCTGGATTAATCATCCTATTTTAAACAATAGTGATGAAATGATTCTTTGTAACCTGTAATACATCAGAAATACCAGATTTATTTCATAATCTGAGCATAAATACATTGATAAAATGTTGCCTTTTATTACTATTGTTACTTTAGATCTTCTCTGCTATTGTGTTAATGTAATTAGTTATTTTCTCATTTTCAGATGACCTCTGCAACAAGACAACCTAAGTTCCCTATTGTAGGAGGGTGTCTGAAAGGACTGACTGCTCTTATGCATAACTTTACCAAATCCATGGATGAAGGTATAATCTTTATTTTATTAAAATAACCCAATAACAAAATATCATTTTTTCCTCAAACTGTATAGAGTTTCCACTCATAAAAATGGCTAAATCTCTTAAGGGTGGAGGCACAGAAACCCTTTCAAGGCTGAAAAGTTCATGCCCCAAGTCATCCTATTTCAGTCTGATTTTACTGTTGGAATAATTTGTTTCAAGATCATACAATATCAGTAATTTGTTTCAGTAAAGTTGGAACAGCCAAATTTGTGGTAAAAAAATTTCCATGTTGAACATTTTGCACACCTCTACTTAAGACTGAAAAGCCTTACTGACAGCTTATAAACTATGGAAACTTTCTATGTATTACTTTCTTGCTTTATTCAATACTGAAAACGATTTACCAGTTTGAGAAGCATTGATATGTTATCTGAGTGATCCAAATTTTGTTTTGGAAAGAATACGCTAACATATAAAACAAACTTACGGATACTTTCCTAGATTTATTAATATATAAAAGGAACCTACAAATATTTAGAAATCATCAAAGGAGATTTTGTAACTTCCTTGATCTTGGTAATTTATTTCACTGGAATATTTTAACCTTAATTCACCTTGTTTAATCTGTTGTAATGTAGATGTATACCTGGCTTTTATCCTTTTCTCTAAAATTATTTTTACATTCTTAAAAAATGTCTGCATATCAGTTCCCTCTCCAAATAGTTATCTCAGGATCTTAAAATAGGTTAAGGTACATTTAATAATGTTTGGATTTCTTTGAAGGTTTTGTAAAATTGGGATGTGCAAGAGTAGAGTAGAACAAATTATGTTCTAAATTAAAACTTGCAGTTCTGTATAGTTCATTGTGATAATTTTATAGGCTTTATTATGCATCTACTTGGAGATTTCCTGTGCTTTCTCACAACATTAATTCTGTAGTAGTTTTTCAAAGTAGAATGTGGCTGCACTGGTTCTCCTTCTCTTAAACTACCATCCTATACCTCTCAAGTATTAATTAGCCCTGTTGAACCTATTGTAACTTCTTACTAGCCACTCTAGGATTCTGATGTTAATATAAAACAGGTAGTCCTCGGTTAGCAACCATTCATTCAACAACCATTCAAAGTTACAGCGGTGCTAAACGAATGGTACTTGTGCCCAGTCCCCGAAGTTACGGCCGTTGCACCGTCCCCGTGGTCACGTGATCAAAATTCGGGCACTTGGCAAGTTCACGAGAAGGCAGTGTGTGATTTGGAGAGGGGTGGGCATGGCCTCATGAGCTTTCAGAAGCCCTCAGAAGCCTTCCGAAGCATCATGCAATTTGGAGAGAAGCGCACGTGGCCTCAGGAAGAAGGCCTGGTGCAGCCAGCAGCTGCCTTGCATAAGCCAAGGCCGGGTGCACATCGTCAGCAGTAGGAGTGCAGTAGTCAGACAGGTAGTGCTGGGGTGCCTGGCTGCAGTAGGGCTTGAGGCAGCACTCCTCAGAGGCGGTGACAGTGACAGCAGTGCTGGGGCTGAAGTAGAGGTCCTGTCAGAGTCTGCACACTCAATCCCAAAGTTCAGTAAATCCTCTGGAGACCAAAAGTTCCATCAGAGATTTCTTTATTCAGGAGAAGCATACAGCATCATAGTTTGTTGAGTCTAATTCTACATAGCAAAGCCTTGTCCTTTTAAGCCCAAGTTCCCCCCCTTCTAGGTTTCTATTCCCGCTTGCAGCTCTTCGCGCCTTGCCCCGGTTCTCTCACCTCCTGGCCTTGGATGTCTGTTTCAGGATAGAGATAACAGCACCTGGCCTCCTCTTCCCCCCTTTTATGGCAGGTCAAGCAAACGGTTAGAATAACATTCCCAGTATTTCACTATTGATCTATGGTTAGCAATAAAAGCAAAAGTATGGTTAGCAATAAAAGCAAAATAAAAACAATTGAAGGTTCTGGTTTGCGTAGATCCTGACATGCCGCCCTCCAACGGAACGAATGTTCCTACATTCGGAAGAAAATCTGGAAAAGAAGATAGAGATATTACAATGATCATTAATATGGTTACTTAGGTTTGTCAGCGTATTTTGAGTGAAAGCGAGCAAGTAGTTTAGGGGCTTTAACATTAATACTGTCCACCCATTCGTGATGGGTTTTAGGGAAATGTTTCCATTGAATCAAGTACTGGAGTTTGCCTTTGTATTTTCTAGAGTCCAAAATGTCTTTTACTTCGAAATGACTTTGTCCCTCAATCATGATGGGTGTTGGTGGAGTTGTTTCTGGATGCCAAGTCTCAGATTGCTTGAATGATTTTAGTAAATTCGCATGGAAGACAGGATGAATGTTTCTATAATGTTTTGGTAACGATAATTTAAATGCCACAGGATTTATAACCTTCTCAATTGGGAAAGGGCCCACATATTTTGGAGCAAGTTTTTTAGATGGTTGCGAAGATTTTAAATTTTTTGTAGAAAGCCAGACTAGGTCGCCTACCTTCCAAGGGGGGGGTTGCAGTGCGTTTTCTATCAGCGAATTTTTTATGCTGGCTTTTTGCTTTTTCTAGAGATTTCACAATTAGTGGCCACAGACTTGTAATGTTATTTATCCATTGGTCCGCTGAGAGTTCAGGAAGGTTTTTAAGTGGTAATTCTGGAAAAGGCTTTGATGCACTGTGTTGTTATAAGCCACTTCAGCAAAAGGAAGAAGTTCAGACCAATCATCCTGGCCTCCTGGCCTTGGATGTCTGTTTCAAGATAGAGATAACGGCACCTGGCCTCCTCTTCCCCCCTTTTATGGCAGGTCAAGCAAACGGTTAGAATAACATTCCCAGTATTTCACTATTGATCTATGGTTAGCAATAAAAGCAAAAGTATGGTTAGCAATAAAAGCAAAATAAAAACAATTGAAGGTTCTGGTTTGCGTAGATCCTGACATGTCCGGTGGTAGCAGCAGCCGGCTGAGACTGCTGAAAGCCCCAGGCTTCTACTTCAGCCCCAGTGCCGCCAGAGCTGCCACCTCAGGCGAGGAGTGCCACTGTGCAGGGTGACCAAAAGGGCAGAGGTGGGGCGGAGATAGGCGGGTAAAGACTTGGCACAGCCAGCAGCTGCCTCGCAGGGGGCCAGGCCAGACATACCTCATCAGCAGTGGGAGAGAGACAGCAAAGATCAGCTGGGGGTGGCAGGCCAGCGAGCGCAGGGCTGGCAGGGCCAGTGGAGTGCAGGGTGGCAACAAGGCCAGCAGAGCAGGGTGCAGGGTACCAAAGCTGGCAGGGTGGCAACGAGGCTTGGGGCTGAGAGGGACCAAGCCAGGAATCGCTTGGATCAGGGTGGGTCCTCACCTAATGATCAGTGTGATTTGGTTAGCAACAGCGACTGCCAGGATTGTTGTCACTAAGCGATGCAGTCACATGTCACACTTTATGACCATATCACTTAGCAACGGAAATTCCGGTCCCAATTACTGTTGTTAACGGAGGGCTACCTGTATGCTAAGTAAACAGATGATGGATCAGTTTGGTTTGATTTGTTAGGAAGTCCTTGTTGAATTTAATCAAAGTAATATGTTGGACTCAAGTATTGTTGATATCTGACTTTTACTGCATGCGAGGAAAGGTTTAAATTCACACAACTATGTTATTACTGTATGTATATGATTTGTTTTTTTATCTACAGATCCCCAAACTTCAAAAGAGATCTTTGATTTTGCAGTTAAGGCAATAAGTCCACAGGTATATATGGTGTCTCTTCTAATTCCTTCTTAAAAGAAGATTCTCTGATATGTTAAGCAGATCTGACAAGCTATTCTTATTCTGAATCTTTTGAAATTCCAGATTGATTTAAAAAGATACGCAGTGCCTCTTGGTAAGAACTTCTTATTTCTTATGAAATAGTTCTGTGATGACAGAACTCACTTCTGTGATAACACATTGAGCTTGTATTCTTTAGATACTTTGAATTTTAGCTCACATTGTTATCCAGTATAATCAAAGTTTAGGGTAGGCTGACGTATACCTTCCATTTAGAAAAGACATAGCAGATATCTGGGGTTTTTTTCTGCAAAGAAAGATTTAAAAATAACAAAATAGATAGCAATTGACAATTTTGTCGAAAGAAGTTATTCTATAAACATTACTACTACAATCATTCAAAACTGTTAAAATATATTATAAAATCATTTAGGATATAACTGAAACAAAACTTTCAATTTAAATTAAAATGTTTGCTTTACAGCTGGTCTGCATTTATTCAGTAAGCATGCTGTTCAGTTCAGCACTTGTCTTTTAGACAATTATGACTTACTGTTTCGAACAATGTCCGACTGGTGTGGCCACCAAAATGCAGAACTCAAGAAAGCTGGTCATTCTGCACTGGATTCATTTCTTAAACAGGTACAATAAATACAGCTGTTAACTCAAGACATGGTTGAATTCCTAGAATGTAAATACTATAGTGGAACAGTCTACATGTAAGTTTGGTTGTAACTAGTAAGAAATGAATTATGCATGCTGCCTCTAGCCTGGCATACATTTTAGAAGGTGGGAAGGGCTTTAGATCCAATGAATTCAAAATTTTCCAAAATCTGCCGAAGGTAGCCATATTTTATCTTTTTGTATATATCAAATTTGTCACCGCCCATCTTGTTGAAAAGAAACTTTCCTTCCTTTTGTGTTCGTCAATGTCAGATTGATTTCAGAGGTGCAAGGGTCTCAGAGGTTTCCATGAGGGCATGGGGAAGTCATCCAGAGTTTATTCTGCCTTTTGAAGGCAGATTTCTCTCTCACTTCTTAGAGCAGTGTTTCTCAACCTTGACTACTTTAAGCTGTATGGACTTCAACTTCCAGAATTAAAGTAGTCAAGGTTGGGAAACACTGTCTTAGAGGATATCTGATTTGATGGCCGGTAGGATTGTAGGCTTCTTTTAAAAGTTTTATTATGTTACTTTCAGACCACAGTTTCTTGTTCCTTCAAAAGTATTAACATTTTATTACATAATTCTGGGAAACAATTAAATAGCAATTTTGATGGTAGAAATATAAATGTAAGACTGTTCAAAATATTTGAATATTCAAATGATAAAATTGCTAGTTTTATGTATAATGTTTAGGTTTCATCAATGGTTGCCAAAAATGTTGAAGTGCATAAGAGCAAGCTACACTTCTTTATGGAACAGTTTTATGCTATCATCAGAAATATGGATGCTAGCAACAAAGAACTGTCCATTGCTATTCGTGGTTATGGACTATTTGCAGCGGTATGTAGTTTTCTTCATGATATAAAGGTATTTTGAAGGAATGCAGTGCTAGAAAGGGGAATAAAGTCTTATTTTGTGTATTTGGCAGATCATTTTTTGTAGAAATCTTGTTAATTCCTATGCTGTGCTAAAAGTAAAATTCCACTTGACTTGAATACAGAGTTTAGGAACATTGCAATCAGGGAGGTATTTTTTAATTAAGAAATTTCCCTCTTTTCTTTAAATTTAGTTCCCTTTGTGCACAAAATAATTAAGATTACTGAATGAATTTTGAACTTGTTCCTTGATAGTTAGAGCTAAAAAATGGATAGTCATGAAGGCGTTTTATAAAGATTTTAATTTGGGTAGAAGACACATAGGTGCCTTCTGTTCCGACCTGTAGTTTTTTAACTGGCTTCAGGAGACTTATCTAGAAAGCCTTTTCAAATAGTTCAGGATGCTCTTGATTCCTGTACTCCCATGTTTGGGCATTCATTCTATTCATGCAGCTATTTTTGGATCCAAGCCAATATTATAGATCCAAGGTTATATTAAACATTTTGATTATGCAGAAGGTTGACAGAAAAAGTGGTATTCTTTGGGTATCCTGTTACATCCCAATACAGTTCCTTTATGTAAATAATTTTGAAATTTGCACATAAATATTACTAAATATTTAACGCAATATCAGAATGCCAGAGAAGAATTCCGTATTTGATAGGCAGATGTTTTGAGCAAGTTGTGTTAGAGATTTCTTTGTGTGACTCCCTGGATTTTCTATTTATCATATTATTTCTACTGAATATTTTAACTAGAGATATGCAAAATTTGTTGATTTGTGACAGAACATTTCAAAGAAGTCAGACCATGTGAAACTTCTTCTGGACCATCTCCATTGATGAGTAAGTTAGTAGTTTCTGAAGGAATTTCACATGGTCCGTAAGAGAAGTGAAACAATCCAGAGTTGTGCGCTCTCTAATTAATGAATTTTGCATATTCCTAACTTAACCTATATAATCTTAATATTTGTATTTTTCTCCACTTAAAGCCTTGTAAAGTTATCAATCCAAAGGATGTTGACTTCATGTATGTTGAACTCCTTCAGCGCTGTAAGCAAATGTATCTTACTGAGGCAGAAACAATTGATGACCATGTGTATCAGCTACCAAGCTTTCTTCAATCCATTGCAAGTGTTATATTCCACTTGGACACTGTAAGTAAGCGGTTTAAACCTAATTTGTGAGGCTGTTTGTATTTTCAGATCAGGAAATATATGAACCTCTGTTGATGAAGGTACTGTTATAAAAAAAAATTTTCTGGTTGAAAAAGACAACAAAAAAGGTTTTTCACTTGAAAAATAATTTTAGAGAACATGCAGTTGCTATCTTCTAATATCCTATTCTTCTTCTTCTAGATTCCTGAGGTATACACTCCAGTTCTTGAACGTCTTATAGTAGTTCAAATAGATAGTTTCCCACAATATAGTGCCAAGATGCAAACTGCATGTTGTAAATCTATTGTAAAAGTATTTTTAGCTTTGGCAGCAAAAGGCCCTGTACTGTGGAGTTTTATGAGCACTGTCGGTAAGTATTCAATTGTGTAGAAATGTGTATAGCTCCTTTTACTTCAGCATGAGTTTAGGTTTGATAATATTATAAATTTAAGGAAATAGTGGGATAGTAAGCTTAGGAATTTCCTGATAATTGCTATTTAACTTTTGCAGCAATTGAGATATGCTATTACATTTAATTTCCTCAAGTTTTGCATCTTGTAGTGCAAGCCTTCAGCTTGGATTATAACCTCTGGAACAGCTTTCCCCAACTCACATCATGCTCTCCACCTTTTTGGAAGACATTACTTCACTGAATTTGAAATTTTTAAAAAATTTATTCCTCCATGACCATAATGGCCTAAATATTAGTTTTCACTTATTTTTCTCTTCCTTGTTCCTGTAACACAAAGGCCTCTTGTACCCATTGAGCAAACTTGGAATTATATGTGAACTAGGACACTATGGCTTGCTCAGCAAACTGTGATTTTAAAATCTTGGCTTAGAGTTATGTACCAATTCCAGTTTCTAATGCTATTGTTACAGTTTTCTTTTGTCTCAGGAATTTTCCTTTGTTAAGAGCTAGCAGATAAGGGTTCTCCCTCTTTCCATCCTAGTTTAGTTTTACTTAGGCTAGGCTCTGGATGGGAGGAGGACAAAGATTTATTACCAGTAAGACTCAAGGTCAGCAACCACCTTTTTAACCTTTTATTTCCTTATGATCTGGGCAGTAAGAAAGGGGCAGGCTTTTCGTTATCTGCAAATAGGGTGATTGATATAGTTAGGAATTAGCAGTTGATTAGTGGGAAGGGAACAACGAATGAAGTTGATAGTCTGGCAAGTAAAGTAGATACAGGAGGATTTATGCACATTCCATGAGTTGCCATCCAAAGGGGCTTAGAACTTATATAAAAACAATGATAATGGCCAGTTCAGCATGATAAAGGGTGCTGTGAATCTTAGTTCAATTAACAACTGGACAATTTTAAGACACCCACTCCTGGTCTCGGTTCATCATTGGCAATGTGAAAAGGAGAAAGAGAGTTTTGAGAAGTTTTTCATTTTTCTTTGAGCTCAGTGGCTAGTGCAAAGTTGTGATATCCTCAGTCTAAAAACATAGGTAACTTGGAGTAAATACACTCCTTTTATCCCATCTAGATTTCTGTGCTGTTCCTTGTTTCAGTTTTACGTGTACTCTGTATGTTGGATTTTGCCAAGTTGCAAAAGTGTCTCATGAAATGGGTGCATATTTAGGCCTCAGAGAAATACAGCAGATTGATCATTGAAACAGCTGCTGGCTCCTTTCTGTAGTGGGAAGATAGAATTTTTTGTTGCATTAGAGCATTAGCAGTGTTTAATTGAGGCTAGCTTGTTGAAATACTAAATTAAAACATTAAACTATCTTCATTTTCAGTGCATCAGGGTTTAATCAGAATCTGTTCAAAACCACTGGTCTTTTCAAGGGTAAGTTCACTGGGGTTTTGTGGAATTTAAATGTGTATTTACAGAATTCAAAAAGTATCAGCACTCTAGCATTTATTTGTAATTTAGGGGCCCTGTTTTATGAATTGCAAGTTTTTTTCTCCCTTACCAGAAGATTTTGAACATGGCTTGACAAAGAGCTTGCCTGCTACAGGTAGTCCTCACTTAACAACCATTCATTCAGTGACCATTTGAAGTTATGGTGACACTGAATGAATGGTAGTTATGTCCAGTCCTCAAAGCTACAGCCATTACAGCGCCCCTACAGTCATGCAATCAAAATTTGGGTACTTGGCAATCAGCCCACATTTATGACAGCATGTAATTCAACTTCCCCCACCTGCCTATCTCTCCCCCCATGTCTGCAACCTTTGCCCAGGGAGCCACTACCTGCACCACTACCCTGGCTCCTCCACTGGCTCCATCCCGCTGCTGCCTCGACCCGCTCTATCCCACTATCTCTTCTACGTGCTCCATCCTGCTGCCTCCTCCCCTGCCAGACCCAGCAATTTCCTTTTGGCAGGTGAGGCCCTGCTGCCCTTATGCATTTGCCACATACGTCCCAGGGTCACACCCTTGCCCAGTGCCTAGATCCTGGGCGAGCAGCAAGAGGAAAAAGACAGCACAAGGTCAGTTGCGGGTAGCAAGGGACAGCAGGGGTAGGCAACAGATTGCAGGGCAGCCAAAAGGGTGGAGATGGGGGGAGATGGGTGGGTGGAGTTGAAACACATTGTAGTTGTAAATGGGGGCCTGTCAGGTTCAGCCCAAAGAACTCCAAGAGACAATGCAAATACAGTTCTACTGTGTTTATTAGCTACAACCTCCAGACAGAAAATCTCCCCAGACTGAACCTTAGTTCCCAAGCCAGCCAGCCACGACACTGTGAATTCCTTAGGGAGGTGCCAGCCTCATCTTCTTGAACTTCCCACGCTCTTGATGATGAAGCGTGCCAGGTCTGGCCCTATGCAGGGCAGCTGCTGGCCACACCAGGCCTTCTTCCTGAGGTCGCTGACCATTCTCACATTGCTTCAGAAGGCCTTCCAAAAGCACTGCAAGAACGGTGAGCGGCCTTGGAAAGAAGGCCCAGTGTGGCCAGCAGCTGCCCTGCATAGGCCCAAACCGGGCATGCCTTGTCAGCAGCAGGAGGGAGACGGCAAAGGTCAGTTGGGGGCAGCAGGCCAGCAAGCACAGGGTGGCAAGGCCAACGAGCTCAAGACAGCAGAGCAACAGCAAAGATCAGCTGGGGGCAGCAGAGCAAGCGGAACGCAGGGCAGCAAGGCTGGAAGGGTGGCAGGGCCAGTGGAGTACAGGGTAGCGGCAGCAGCTGAGGTTTTGTGCTTTGGCATTGGGGTGTCTGGCCATGGCACGGGGCTTAAGCTGGCAGTTCTCAGTGGCAGCAGCAGTGGGGCTGAACTAGAGGCCCGGGGACAGTGGTGGCTGGGCTGCAATTGCTGAAGACCCTGGGCCTCTACTTCAGCCCCAGCACCATTGCTGCTGGCCAAAAGGGCAGAGGTGGAGATAGGCAGGTGGGGGGAGTTGAAGCATCCCTGCAGTCATAAGTGCGGGGCAGGCTACCAAGCTCTCTTAATTTTGATCATGTGACCACGGGGACGTTGCAGCAGCCATAACTTTGGGGACCAGACGAAAGTACTGTTCGTTCAGCGCCACCATAACTTCAGTCACTGAACTAATGGTTGTAACTCTGGGACTACTTGTTTTCAGTTTATAATCTTCATTTACTTATATGTTAACTCAAACATCTTGATTTCTGTGGCAAGAAACGTAGATAGGAATACCAGCAGATATATTGAGAACCGTTGAGCTTTTCTTAGTTAATTTGAAGAACTTTATACTGTACCAGGTATATGTTTCTGAGGTGAGGGCATTTCATAGAATATTTCAATATATCTTGGCAAAATGTTCCTGCCTATCTGTGTCGCAGGAGTCTAAGATTAATGATTGATGACTACATCACTTTATTTAGTTACTTCAATATTGTGGTGTCTTTCAGGATTTTTCGGAGAAGAATATTTCCAACTCAGAAGAACCAAATTCATTTGGAGAAGTAAGGGCTGGGAAATGGAAGGTGCCTTCATACAAGGATTACTTGAATCTCTTTAGAAGCTTACTTAGCTGTGATACGATGAAGGTAAAGAAAAACATTACCAAGGCTAAGAATATTAATTAATACGTTGTTATGAGTCATGATAGTTTCTCCTAGAGAAAACTATAAATAGTTTTGTCTCCTGGCTCACATTTTCTTTCAGTCCCTCCTCCTTTTCAGAGATCATAATTGTTAAAACTCTTCTTTTTCCTCATGTCCTGTTCAGTGTTTGTGCTTCTGAGGTCTCATACAGGTGTTAGACCAAACTAGCTGGGCATGAACACAGATGGCCTCTGCAGTGCTTTTATATATGCAGCTGTCTTGTTAAATCCGCCACATTGTAAACAAATATTGGAATACAGTGCCATAAATATATTTGACCAAAGGAGCTAGAGGACTGCTATGTTTGGGATTTCTATATATATATCACTTATTTAATCTTTGTATTTGCTGATAAATTTGCAAATTTAATATAGTGTGCAGTTCAGGAGTTTTCTTTCTTTTTTTCCTTCTCTAATTAAGGACATCACCTTGGCAGATGAAGCCTTTCTAATTGAAAATTCACCACTACAGTCTCTAAATCGTCTGTTATATGATGAACTCATAAAATCTATCATAAAAGTAATTGATAAGCTGGATCTTACAGTTCAGAAACAGAACATTAATGAAGAGAAGGTAGAACTTACTTTTAAAAAATAAATATTAATACAGAATTACTCTTTTTTTCTATATCATTGTATGCATTATTGGATTTTTATTCTTATTTGAGAAGTTTGCAAGAATTTTATAATAGACCTTTGGCAAACTTGTAAATCACTTCCAAAACTGCTTCTGATACTCTTTTCTCAGGATGGAAGTGAAGGTGATATTCATCTGACAATTCCTACCTCTGATCCAGCTGCAAACCTTCAGCCATCTAAGCCTAAAGACTATACAGCCTTCATTAACTTAGTGGAGTTTTGCAGGTATAATAAGACTAAAGAAACAGAATATGTGTGAGATGCATTATTTAACGTACTGTGGTTTTACTATTCTTTCTAGAAGCCAGATCCTGGCAAAGCTTCAAAAATGTAACATTTACTTATTAAGGATTTTTTAAAGTAGTTGAAATAGTTGCATTTGATTCTGCGGTGGAATGGGGCATTCTAGGTGGGGGTTTACTGAGAACTGTTTTAACTGTTCATTGGTCATGTCCCCACTTTCCAATGTAATCGTTTTTGTTGCTGTTTCTGTACTTTTGCAGAGAGATCCTTTCAGAGAAGCATATTAAATACTTTGAACCATGGATTTATTCATTTGGTTATGAGCTGATTATACAGGCAACACATTTACCTTTAATTAGTGGATTTTACAAGCTGCTGTCTATTGCCATGAAAATTGCAAAGAAGACTAAATATTTTGCGGTGAGAGAGCCATTGCAGGATTTTTTTTTTTTAATTTGTCCAAAGGATCACTAAAGTTGTGTTGGTCTGTGCATGCCTTCATGTTTTAGATATAATTGCAGTTATTTCATTTTTATAAGAGAAAAGTGGGATTGAGCTCTTCTTCTACCCCAAGTTCTTCTCCCTTCTCCCACTGATTATATATATGGTTTGTATTATTTCTCTACCAGCCCTAACTATGGCTGTTGTTTTGCTCCTAATCAGGATTTGACATTAGTCACAAATTCTAAGTTTGAAGTGAATTATCATGAACATTTGAGACAGAGGAGTCGGCCATGGTTCAGGGCTGAGGGAGGTTAGGTGTGATTCTCATGGTTGATGTATAATTTCTTAACATAGATTAAGGTTTTTATAGAGTTTTATATCAGATGAGAAATATCATTTGGATTTCTACAGTATTCCAATAAAATGTTATTTAAAATTATATTCTGCTATCTTCATTTTCTGAAGGAGTTCGTTACATCCAAAAGCAATAAAATTAAAACACAGCATTACACCCTCTCCTTGTTTGGCGACTACATTCCATTCCAGTGACTTGGTTGTTAAGCAAAATGGTTGCTAAGTGAACACATAACAGAGGGAGAGAGAGCGTGAGAGAGAGACGCTGCAGAGATCACTGGTTGCTGCCCTCTCATTCAGATAGTTCTTTTGGATGGTATTCTGTGCCTGGCCCGTTTTTGTCCTTTTTTTGCCCCCTTGCAGGGCAGAGAGATTGCTTAAACAAGCTATCATTTCCTGAGCTGCTTTTCTACATAGGGCAGCACTTCCCTAAAAAGTGCTAGCCCAAGTTAACAAGCTCAGTAATTAGTTAATTAGAACTGAGCTGCTGCCTGAAACTGACCAAACCTTAATCAGTTTCACACTGAAGGCTTTGTTGTCAGGCATCTGAAATTTGGTTGTAAATACATTGGTCAGAAAATGGATTTTTTATTACCATTTATTACTGTCATATTTGCAAATGGCCACTCACCAAAGTAGTTGCTAAATGAGGAGGGGCTGTATTGGAAATGGTTTTAATTGGGGGCTAGATTGCAACTATTCCCAGGGTCTCATATTGTGATTTTCTGGCTCTGATTTGTTGATTGTATTTTGTTTAGTCATCATCCAAATTACCAAGGGCAATTGTACACTGCTCAGAATTGGCTGTGATTTGAGCTATCTATAAATCCTGTTAAATAAATAAATAGGTAAAGCAGCACAAAAGAAGCTATGCATGTCAATGTGTCATATTACAGTTCTTTGAGTCAGTGGCAGTATTAATTAAAAATTAACGTGAAAGCCCTTGAGGTAGCCATTGTGTGCGTGCCTTGTGGTAGAGATGCCTTACAGCAATATTTCTCAACCTCAAAAATTTTATGCTTAAACTTTAAAAAATTAAAATTTAATTTAATTTAAATTGTAAGCATGCTGAGGTTGAGAAGAACTCTATTATAGAACATATGCCAAAGTTGAGAAGACCTTGCCTTTCACTGAGGCCTCATTCAGTCTTCATCAGTCTTACCTCCTCATATGTTTTTCAGGGATTTGAAAGTATCATTGTATATGTAAGCAAATGGTCCTTTTGATATGCTTGCTGTAAGCTTTCTTAGGGCTTTATAAGTTAACATCAACATTGGAATTGTACACAGAAATAAATTAGAGGCCAGTATAATTCATTTAAAAATGAGCAAAATTGCTAAAAACATTTAACTATATTCCAAACCAATTCCAACTTCCAAACAGTCTTCAAAGGAAATGCCATATAAAGGACATTGCAGTAATCTTTGAAACCTACACAGAACTTTTGTTTGGTACATAGAATTGCCTAATATTTTTTACATTATCCAAAAGGTTCTTTTAAAACATAAAACATAAGATTAACAAAATCTGTACAGTTAATTGTATTTTTTTCTTTTGCCAGGGTGTCAATCCAAAGAGTAAAAAAAAATGTCCTGAAGATCCAGAGAAGAGTTCCTGTTTTGCATTATTTTCCAAGTTTGGAAAAGAGGTTATTTCTGTGATCATGCTTTGAAGTGCGCTAGTAGCATTTAGAGAGATAAAAAAAGGCAAAGAATTCTAACTTCATTGCCTTTTCATTTATCATTTTTCTTACTTTAAAAGCCTGACCTGTTGATTTTAGTTAAAAGTTAGTTAGTTAGATTATCTGAAAAGAATATTGTTCCTATTTTTTGAAGAACAGTGAATTATTTGTGACTATTATTTATTTATTTGTTTGTTCAGATAATATCTATGCTGTTTACATTAAAATTTCTTCTTACCTCAGGTAACTGCAAAAATGAAGCAGTACAAAGATGAGTTATTAGCATCCTGTCTGACTTTTGTGCTTTCCCTGCCATGTGACATCATCATGCTTGATATTAAAGCATATGTTCCTGCTTTGCAGGTGGGTTAATATTGTGATTGAATAACACAGGATTTTTATTTTTTTGTAATTTTGTTGGAATATTTCCTTCATTTCACTTATACGAAATACCTTCACATATATATCTTCAAATATCTTCACATAAGTGAAATTCATATACAGTGGTATCTCTACTTACGAACGCCCCTCCTTACGAATTTTTCGGGATACGACCAGCTCCAGCCCCAAAAAATTTACCTCTATTTACAAACTCACCTCGACTTATGAACCGGATCCGCTGCCATTTTCCGCCCGTTCCACGTGGTCCGCAGCCATTTTTCCGCCCTGCTGCGTGGTCAGCGGCCGTTTTTCCGCCCCTGACACGTGGTCCGCAGACGCTGGAACGGATTAATGGTAATTACATTGAACCTTATGGGAAAATTTACTTCGACTTGTGACCAACTCGACTTGCGATCAGAGTCACGGAACGGATTAAGTTCATAAGTAGAGGTACCACTGTATTTCACTTATACAAAATATCTTTTCTTGATAGTGCAATAATGCACATGCAGGACTGCAGCCTTCCTTGTATTTTCATCACAGCAATGAGCAAATGAATGACAAAGGCCAAAATGTGAATGACAAATTTGTACACCTGTTACGTGTGGTTTTGTAGTTTTATTGTCTCTATTTGGTTCTGTGATTTTTTTATCCGTACCTTAGTCCAGCAGAAGTCCCTTAAAAACTTTAATACTTTAAATATTTGTAGCAGTAGTTAATAAAATACTTAATTGTGCAGTCAGAGATAACTTCAGGAACATATGGATGTTTTATATCTCCAAACTTCTGACCCTTGAGTTTATGCACACCCTACAGAATGCTTTTAAGCTGGGTCTTAGCTACACTCCAATGGCTGATGTGGCATTGGATGCACTGGAGGACTGGTCATCCCACATTCCCAGATATACCATTCAGCCTTATTACAAAGACGTCGTGCCTTGCCTTGATGATTATTTGAAAACTTCTGCATCAGCAGGTAAAAGTGATATACATCAGATATTATTTAATTACAGTAGTAAATATAGGAAGATGAAGATTTTTTTAGAATCATTCATGTGGTACTGAATAATCTTGGAGTGAGCAACTTCTGAGGGGTAAAGGGCTGTAATTCAGCTTCCTGATCTTCTGTAGGACTGCTAGAGGCTATCTATAGTAGCATTGATGGAAGGTGTGTGTAGCTGATCATCTATGGTGTATTTGGGGAGCTTTGAGAGGGTTTTAAACTAGTTTCCTGAAAAATTAAACACAGAACTTGTGTTAAGACTTATTTTATTGCTTGCATAAAATGTTCTAGAGCATATCTGCTTTCCAAAATATATTAAATTCTCAATTATATGGGGTTTTTTTCTTTAAAATAGATGAATCTCAGAATACTTGGGAAGTGAAGAAACTTTCCAAGGCCATCCAGAAAGGAAGGAACAAAGTAGTGATCCAGCATCTGAAAAAATCAAAGAATCTCGAATTGGTAAAGAGTTTTCCTGCCCTTCTAAAATACAGCTTTTAAGTTAGAAAAGTGATATGTAGGTTTTCTTATTTAAATAAAAGAGCTAGTTTTATTTATTATGTACGTAAGTTTTGAGTAGAACTTACATATAATATCTAAGAATTTCTCAGTAATCCATCAGTGTCCTCACATTAGACTTCATTGATAGTAATATAATTCCTTTGTGTGGTTTACTACAATCATAAGACAAATGTAACCTACACAGCAAGCTGAAATTCAGACAACCGGTGCAAAATATAGTTGATAATGGTGGGAAGATAAATGCCCTACATTAATCAGACCAGTATTGAGTTCAGTAGTCTACGCTCAATAGCACTGAATTAGTTTGAAAATTATACTAATTATGAAAAACTGTGTTTTTATTAATGCAAGAACAGTTCCATTAGATTAGAGCAAGGCTCAGTGTAGTCCTTTATCCCTTTTCCCCCCAATGCCTGTTTCCTCTTCAGAAAGCGCTCCAGGTATCAAGAATTTTTCACATTAATTTCTGTCTTTATCATGAATTACACTAATTCTAAGTACTGAAGTTCTATTTGTATATTTTATTATGCTTGACAATCCTTACTTTTTGTTGAGAATAAAGTATTTCAATAATTAAACAAGATACAATAATTAAAAGGTTTGTAAACTATAAAGTGACAATGTTAAGCAAATTAACAATACTTTTATAAATAATACATTTGTTTCTAGAGCAATCATGAACAGTCAACCTTGACTCTGGAGCCTTTAAAAAGGCAGTCTAGACCTGGTTCTTTCCCCAGGCTTTTGAGTCTGGATGAGTGGAGCAATTGGATATAACATAGAATATTTTTGTCACCATTTTATAGTTCAGTTCGTTTTTAAGGTATTATGTTGTTTCTCTTGGTTTACATTTGTTGTTTATGTCATCCCGTTCCGTACAACTCGCAGAATCATGTTGTTTGAGTTAAGCAGCCATAAAAATGATATAAATAAATATTTATACAGATAGTCCTTGCTTAATGACCACAGTAAGGACTGGAAAATTTGTCACTAAGTGGGTTGATCATTAAGTGAAGCATCATTGACTGCACCCAGTTTTACAACTTTTTTGCAGCGGTTAAGCGAATCACTGCAGTCGTTAAATGAATCATGTGGTTGTTAAGCAAATCATGCAGTTCCCCGTCGATTTTGTTTACTGGAAGCCAGCTGGGAAGGTTGCAAATGGTGATCACGTGACCCCAGGATGCTGCAACTGTCATAAGAGCAAGCTGGTTGCCAAGCACCCAGATCGTGATCATGTGACTATGGGGGCACTGTGACAGTTGTAAGTGCAAGGACTGGTCATAGGTAGCTTTTAGTGCCGTCGTAACTTCAAATGGTCGCTAAATGAATAGTTATTAAGCAAAGACTACTTGTATGTGTTTAGTAGGATCCATTCAGTTCAATATACCTTACCTCCAGATAGGCTAAAATCCCATCCACATAAAGTTGCATCAGCTGGATTGATCCTGCAATATCCAAAATCAAAAAACATTCCATTCTACCAAAATCAAAGGGTAGTATTCTCTTAA
This sequence comes from Python bivittatus, assembly GCF_059951505.1. Lineage (NCBI taxonomy): Eukaryota > Metazoa > Chordata > Lepidosauria > Squamata > Pythonidae > Python > Python bivittatus. Next base: position 41,533,452 of record NW_028277113.1, on the reverse strand, counting down.
AAGGTTTCAGAATTTATTATCTGAAGGCCAAAGACAATTTTATAGAACCATTTCTGTTGCAAATTTAAGATGTTCTTCTGGGAATATTTGTAGGATCCAGGAGTTTCTGACAAAGGAAACTACTGCCGCATTGGTACATGCTTTGGTTATTTAGGCCTCAATTACTATGATAGCCTTCTGGCAGGGGTTCCCAATTTGTTTCTCTGTCCCTGATCTTACACCAGAATAGCGCATTTGGGGTTGTTTTAAACCTCCCACACTGTTCTTGTGTCTCATTACGTTGTTGTTATTGTTTAGGAGGAAGATCCATCTTTAGAAGCAGTAAGAGCTAGAGTTGTACGTCTTCTTGGAACTTTGGGAGGACAAATCAATCGGAATTTAGTTACAGGTAGGAATTTTATTTACATGCTTTTATATTGTTTTTTCTTGTTTTACATTGTACTGTTTTTGCTGTTTTATATTTGTTTTAACTGTTTGTAAGCTGCCCAGAATCATACACTGTATATACTCAAGTATAAGCCCATCCCAGATAAGCCGACCCTCAAATTTTTAACCTAAATATCATGAAAAATGTGCCGCCCACAGGTAATATTTTTGTATGTTTTAATTTTCACAATTGGCTTATCTGTGGGTGCCACATTTTTCATGGTATTTTGGTTAAAAATTCGAGGGTTGGCTTATCCACGAATGGGCTTATCCACAAGATATATGGGTACTTCAAAAAAAGCTGAGGGAAAAACCTACTATATACTCGTGGATAAACCCATCCATGGATAAGCTGAACCCAATTTTGGGGGTGTATTTTGGCACTTAAAGTTCTCAGCTTATCCATGAGTATATATGGTATATAAAATGGGTGGCTATATATATTTGAGTAATAAATAATTACAAGTATCATGCCAGCTGTGTCTGCTACTGAGTCAATCAACTTTGATAGCAGTTATTCACACCCTGGTTACTTCCTATAAAAACACAGTGTATCCTGTGTAAAGAAAAGATCTGGAAGTTGCAGTTGGCGCCAGGTTTGGCAGATATGCAGCTAAACAGTGCAAGGTATAAAGGTCATATAATTCTTGCACTGAAAAATCTATACTCATTTTGTTTTCTTTCATGCACAATTTATTATTTAATAAATTATTATTTAATAAATTTATAGGCCGCCCATCTCATATACACTGTGTGCACAATTATTAGGCAGTGAGTATTTTGACCATATCATTTTTATGCATATTTTCCACCTCCAAGCTGTATAAACCTGAATGCTTATTGGATATAAGCATATCAGGTGATGTGTATTTGTGTAATGAGGGAGGGTATGGCCTAAGGAGATCAACACCCTATATCAAGGTGTGCATAATTATTAGGCAGCTTCTTTTCCTCAGGCAAAATGGGCCAAAAAAGAGATTTAGCTGACTCTGAAAAGTCAAAAATTGTAAAAAGCCTTTCAGAGGGATGCAGCACTCTTGAAATTGCTAAGATATTGGGGCGTGACCACAGAACCATCAAACGTTTTGTTGCAAATAGTCAACAGGGTCGCAAGAAACATGTTAAGAAAAAAAAAGAAGCAAATTAACTGCCAAAGATTTGAGAAGAATCAAACGTGAAGCTACCAGGAACCCATTATCCTCCAGTGCTGTCATATTCCAGAACTGCAACCTACCTGGAGTGCCCAGAAGTACAGTGGTACCTCGGGTTACGAACGGCTCTGTTAACGAACTTTTCGGGTTACGACCAGCTCCAGCCGCAAAAATTTACCTCGGTTTGCGAACTCCACCTCGGGGTATGAACAGGATACACGGCCATTTTCCCTCCCATGACACGGTCTGCGGCCATTTTTCTGCCCGACACGTGGTCCGCGGCCATTTTCCGCCCCTGACACATGGTCTACGGCCATTTTTCTGCCCCTGACACGTGGTCCGCGGCCATTTTTCCGCCCCTGACACGTGGTCGTAGGGAGGGGGACTCTCCCTCTAAGCAATAGCCGCCTCCCTGTCCTCCACGCCAGAACGGATTAACGGTAATTACATTGAACCTTATGGGGAAATTTGCTTCGGGTTGCGACCAATTCGGGGTGCGACCAGAGTCACGGAATGAATTAAGTTCGTAAACCGAGGTTCCACTGTACAAGGTGTTCAGTGCTCAGAGACATGGCCAAGGTAAGGAAGGCTGAAACTCGACCACCACTGAACATGACACATAAGTCGAAGGGGCAAGACTGGGCCAAGAAATACCTGAAGACAGATTTTTCAAAGGTGTTATGGGCTGATGAGATGAGAGTGACTCTTGACAGACCAGATGGATGGGCCCGTGGCTGGATTAGTAACGGGCACAGAGCTCCACTTCGATTCAGACGCCAGCAAGGTGGAGGTGGGGTACTGGTATGAGCTGGTATTATTACAGATGAGCTAGTTGGACCTTTTCGGGTTGAAGATGGACTCAAAATCGACTCCCAAACCTACTGCCAGTTTTTAGAAGACACTTTCTTCAAGCAGTGGTACAGGAAAAAGTCTGCATCTTTCAAGAAGACCATGATGTTTATGTAGGACAATGCTCCATCGCATGCATCAAAGTACTCCACTGCATGGCTAGCCAGTAAAGGCCTCAAAGATGAAAGAATAATGACATGGCCCCCTTCCTCACCTGACCTAAACCCTATTGAGAACTTGTGGGCCCTTCTTAAACGAGAGATTTACGGTGAAGGAAAACAGTACACCTCTCTGAACAGTGTCTGGGAGGCTGTGATTGCTGCTGCACAAAAAGTTGATCGTCAACAGATCAAGAAACTGACAGACTCCGTGAATGGAAGGCTTATGACTCTTATTGCAAAGAAGGGTGGCTATATTGGTCACTGATTTTTTGTTTGAAATGTCAGAAATGTTTATTTGTAACTTTTGAGTTGTTTGTTTATTATTCTCACTTTAACAGATGAAAATAAATGAGTGAGATGGGGGAATTTTCATTTTTCATTTAGTTGCATAATAATTCTGCACACTAATAGTTGCCCAATAATTGTGCACACATAGATATGCTCCTAAGAAAGCCAAAACCTCACTTTTACTTTCTTAAATATTCAGGTTTGAGGTTTATTAACATTTTGGATTGACCAAGAGCACTGTAGTTGTTGTTGTTCAATAATGAAATTCATCCTCAAAAATACAACTTGCCTAATAATTGTGCACGCAGTGTACATGACTGGGCGGCTCACAGTTAGAACATTATAAAAACAGTAAAAAAACAACCGAAGTTAAAAATAGTAGCCGAGAAGACTCACAACCACTCAAAATAGCCATGACACAGATTCACCCATGCTATCAGGGCGCTGGGCTCGATGGCAAAGCCAGGTTTTTACTGCCATGTGAAAGGCCAGCAGGGTTGGGGCAAGTCTAATTTCTGCACCACAGCAGAAAAGGCTCTCCTCCTGGGCCCCGACAGTTAACACTCTCTTGCAGATGGGACCTGGAGCATGTCTCTTCTGCCAGATCTCACAGGATGAGTAGATACCATTGAAGAGAGACAGTCCTGTAAGTAACTGGCCCCAAGCCATGAAAGGCTTTAAAGATAACACCAGCACCTTGAATTGCACCCAGAAGCATACTGGTAGCCAGTGCAGCTCATGGAGCAGAGGTGTTGCATGTGCTGAACAATTGGCACCCTTAACTGCCTGTGTCACCACATTTTGCACCAGCTGAAGCCTCCAAATACTCTTCTTTATATGTAGCTCTATATAACATGCATTGCAATAATCCATTTGGGATTTGAAGTATTAGTGTTACTCTTGATAGAGAACTTAATATAATGGGAATGCATCTCATATTATGAATTTGCCTGGACTGTAAGATCTCTAGGAGAAATCCTTGTCTTGGTTCCTCTCTTCACAGCAGCCCTTCTTTTGGGTATGTGAGATACGTTCTTCTCCCTACATTGCTCATAGTCTATAAGAAGTGCTTTCTTGATAATTGCATTTAATTCCTCACTCTGTTTAGGAAATCTGCCAATGTAGAGCTATAAAGAACTGTTTTGCTATAATTTCAATGGTTAATAATTTTATTATTGAAGCTTTGCTTATTTTTATGTTTTTTAAAATTTTGAATGTATATATATGTTCTAAAGGGTACATAGCCCCAAATGTTCATTTTAAACAAAAAGGTGGCACTAATCAAATAAATTAATTTTACAGGGAGGTTTCAAAAATTGTCTTGGACTTTTACAAACAGTTCATCCCAATTTGATTTGTCACTTGGGTTGGTATATTTGAGAGAAGTCCCTTTCTCTGTTCCAATATAATTAGTATATGGCATCTGCTTTTTGGTAAAAAATAAGTCCCATCAGCAGATTCACTGCAGATACAGAATTGTGTTTAAACAAGTTGAAGACCAAATGGTTTTGCTGGAAACATGTTAATATGTGTCCATCCACTAGAATTGTTTCAGAGCCGTTCTTGGATGCCACAGTTAGAATTAGCTGTGTATGAGTTTCAGTCAGCGTGCATTCTACTTGGATGATACTTAATTATGATTGTAAGTGGTATGCTTTTCCTAAGTACTACCAGATTTGTGATCTTATGGAACTCTCAAGAATTTTGAATGAACCTGGTTGACTTCAGATAGGTGTTGTTGTTGTGATTTGACTTCTGTTTTATACTTTATCATTGGTGGGTCACTAAAACTAATAAGGTAAGACCTTACTTATGCATTGGCAAGAGTTAATTTGATTTAATTTTGTTCTGTTTTGAGGAATCAAAGCTTCTACTTCTAAAGTGTTGGCCAAACATCAGAGACAATTATCTGGTGTATTATGCTTGATATTTTATATTAATATTTCTCAGTTTGGCCTAGATTCTGCGATTTAATCTTCTAATTATGTTTTTCTCAAGACGTATAGTCAAATTTCTGCTCAGAAATGTTTCCAGCTAATTTGGTTTTCTTTTTCCAAAGCTTATGGTATAAACAAGGCATGTTTGAACCTAATTTTTTCTATCAAGGATAGAACAATATGATCATTGCTTTAAGATTGTATGCTTTCTGTTTTAAGGTGTCCCTCCAATAAAAAAATAAAAATTATAGTTTCCAAGTCAAAAGAGGTAATTGTTTTAATATATTTGGTTTAGGTCAACTCAATCTTGAGCACTATGTCTGTTCAGGACACCATGGAAAAGATGCAAAATAGAGCTATAAAGACTAGAACTGAGGGAACTTTGAGAAAGGATGATTGAACGAAGGATATGATAGCACTCTTCAGCCATTCGAGAGGCATCGTAAAGAAAAAGGCTAAGCCCAATTTTCTCTAGTTTCAGAGTATAGGACAGTGATTCTCAACCTTTTTGAAGCTGCCGCCCCCCTAAGGAGCGGAAAATTTTTCAACGCCACCCTTTGTGAAAATCCTGTAATTTAGGGTATGGGGAGGGGGGGGAGTTACTGAATTATAAAAGGCAAAAATTTTAAGTAATTTTTTTCAGTAGACTTACACACCAAATTTGTTCGATTTAACTCGATACTTTTGCCCTGGAAGGTAATTGCATTCCTTTTATTAAAATTAAAATTACTAATGCAAAAAAATAAAGATAAAGAACTAATAAGCGCACTTACCTAGCCAACTGGCCAAATAAACAATGAAAGTAAATCAAAACTGAGGGGAAAAAACAGAAATGAAGCGAACGAAAAGCAACTCAAGAAACACAGGTCAAATCAAACATTCATATTGAAAGGACGCTCAACGCATGCACTGCGATTAATCGCGCGGGAAGACAGCTGACGCACGCGCTGCGATTAATCGCGCAGGAAAACAGCTGACGCGCTGTGCTGGTTGGGATCGGAGAAGAATCGTAGTGTCGAGTTCTTCAAGGTCAGCCTACCTAGAATACAAATTCATCTCACCATTCTTAGAAGTGCGTGAGGGCAGCCGTCGCGTAAATTCGTTTTATTGCTGGTACAAATGGTGTAAACCGGATAATCGATTTAATAAATTTTTTGGGGAGTTTTAAAATTAAATTCGAATGCCAAAACATGCTCATCGCCCCTCTACTGCCCAAAACATGCCCACCACCCCCCTACCGCCCAAAACAAGTTCACCGCCCCTCAGCATCCTCCCACCACCCCCCGGGGGGCGGTACTGCCCCTGTTGAGAACCAGTGGTATAGGACATGAAATAAAAGATGTAAGCTAGAAGACATTTTCTGGTTGACAGTCAAGAAAAATTTTGTTCCACTGACAGACTGCACTTACAGTTATCAAGGGAAGTGGTATCTTCCTCTTCAGTGGATATATTCAAAGTCTGAACAGTCGTGTGTTGGAGATATTTTAATTTTTAAAATTCTGCACCGAACAGGGAGATGGACTTGATGGCCTCTTTGAACTATGAAATAAACTTAAAAAACATGTCCTGTAATTGAGGTTTCTGAACTAGGATAAAAATGGCAGCAAGATTTGTTTCTCACCTGATGCAGTGTGCAGAATGTTTTTTTGTTAAATGTGTGGTTTACAAAAATTAAAAAGAAAAGTTTTATTCTAGAGGAATATTTGCTTATGTCATTAAGTATCTGATTTGTAGAGTGCAGTCCTGTTCTCAGATTGTGTCTGATAAATTTGAATGCTTCAAGTATGCTAACAAAGCTTGATTCAAACATAGAGTTATATGGCTAACATAAATTTTCCATGTATTCTTTTCTAAATATACCAGCTGCTTCTGCAGAGGAAAAGATGAAGAAATTTGTATCCTGGGATATAGAGAAGCATTTGAATTTTGCAGTTCCATTTGCTGATATGAAGCCCATTATATACCTGGATTTATTCTTGCCTCGGGTCACTGAATTGGCTCTTTGTGCTAGTGACAGACAAACTAAGGTACTAGGCTGACTGTTTTTCTGCTTTTAGTTCAATTCTTTTCCTGTTGAACTATTTTTTTTCCCTTGTGGTTCATCATTAAAAGTACTCTCCTAGGGCTGAATGGTACAAAAAATGGTATAAACTATGAAGATCTTTGAACACAGTGGCATTATTTACTTATCTATTGTATTTATATCCTGCCTTTTCTTGACAGCCCAAGGTGATGTGATATATATATATATAGGGGTCTGCCCTACTTTTATACTCAACACCCCCATTACATCAAGCCATCCCACCCGGTCAGGCAGAAAGGACATGTTGCGGACTCCGTCAGTGAGAGAATGTCTGCTGGCAGGGCCCAGGAGGATAGCCTTCTCTGCCGTTGCCCCCACCCTCTGGAATATTCTCCCCCCAGAGGTGCAGCAGGCCCCTGCCCTCCCAGCTTTCCGGAAAGGATTAAAGACCTGGCTCTGCCAGCTCACATGGGGCAGTAGAAGTTCTGATTGTCCCTGGAGGTGGTTAGCACCCTGACAACGCTCCCTGAGTTATTTACCAATACTCTATCATTCTTGGAATTTATTTATTATTAAGAGTGTTTTTATATTGTCTTTTAATTGAACAGCAGAGATAATATTTAATTATCTTTGCTGTAAACCACCCAGAGTCATTTCAACAAGATGGGTGGTGACAAATTTGATATATAAATAAATAAATAAATTGTATGTTTTAAAGGGAAATATGAAGAGATATTGAAAATCAGAGCTATGTTTATCTTAATAGTAGTAATAGGAAAGGAGAGCCAGCGTGGTATAGTAGTTGAGTGGCATCAGGCTAGAAACAGGGAGACCGTGAGTTCTAGTTCTGCCTTAGGCATGAAGCCAGCTGGATGACCTTGGGCCAGTCACACTGTCAGTGTGGGCCAGTCACACTGTTAAACGTTGCCAAGAAAACTTCAGGGACCAGTCCAGGCAGTCACCAGGACTCAAAAACTGACTCGAAGGCACCAAAAGAAAAAAAGTAATAGGAAAAATAGTGCATTTTTAAGATAGTAAAGCAACTTCAAACATAGTAAAACCAAAACTGTAATAATATACTTTCATGGCCAGTATCTGTTGGGCAGTGTTGAGCTTCAGGGTTTAGTGACCGTGATCTAGACAACAGATTTCCTGTCGATTTACCAGCAACTGTGGCTGGCATCTTCAGAGGGAAGGTAGTCTGCTACACACCACTTTGCTTTTGAAGATGCCAGCCACAGATGCCAGTATAACGTCAGGAAATCTGTTGACTAGACCACAGTCACTCAACCCTGAAGCTCAACACTGCCCAAAACTGTAAGTTTTACTTTGATACAACAATTAAAGGTTTAGAACTGTAGCATAATATTCTTTCATGTTAAATCATATTTTTCATCAAATAAAACTTGTTGAATAATTCATAATGGTAAGTTAATTTGGAACAACCCAATTGTAGATTACATGTTTTGTAATAGAGAGCAAAAGTACACATTTTAGACAAAGTAATTTTACAGTGTGGAGTAATAAATTCTGGAAAATGTCCCCCAAAGTTTCTGCTTACCATATCTTTTTGTGAGTTTAATTGAAGTAGCTGATCAACTCACTTTTTTCAGGTTGCAGCTTGTGAGCTCTTGCATAGCATCGTTATGTTCATGTTGGGAAAAGCTTCTCAGATACCCGAAGGACAAGAGAATTCCCCACCAATGTTTCAGTTGTATAAACGTTTGTTTCCTGTACTGCTTCGGCTTGCTTGTGATGTGGACCAGGCAAGTAAATTTCTTTTTACTGCTTCAGAGTGAGATCTGTTTTTTGATGTTTTAAAAAACCTTATGAAAGGGTTTCCAGTGATTTTGGATTTCATCATTGTTCTTATTGGCCCTCTTACTTGTTGTCTGTTATATCATGGGAGCCATCGAAACTAAAGAGGAGGAAAATAAATTAAAACCTAAAAAATAGGCATCAGTCCAGACAATATATAGAAATGGTGTTTCTGAACTAATTTAATAATGGACTACTAAATACATGTTAGGAAAATGTGAGACCACCCTGTTAAACACATAATGTCTCCTTATGCTTTTTTCTTTAACAGTTCACATTTTATAATGAATTTGTTCCTATCCTCTCCATTTTAAAAGTTATTTTTAAACATAACGTTGGTAACAAACATTTGAATCCATTTATTTGTCCCCTTGAGTTAGTTTATATTCTGTATACTGTAAAAATTCCTAGCACAAACTTATGGGTCAAGAATGCTCTTTGATTGAAATCTATGATTATTCAGGGGCTAGGGGCAAGTGGATCTCCAGTTTAATTAAGTCCCATTTTTTTATATGTTCATTGTTGTATTTCCTATTTGTCATTTTCTTTTGGGGTTGCCTGTACAAGATCCCGGTTCCACTTATCACAGTATATATAGATTTGCGGTCAGTAACTGCACTTAAGACATGTTCACTATTGTCAGTTTTCTGAATTTAAATATACATATTGATACCTGCATGTTTCAATGGTCAGGTTTCAGCCGCTTATCCATTTGTTTTTGCAAACCAGCTGACTATAGTGAATGCAGGAAGGTGAGTCTGAGATGGTAGATGGGTTCTGTTCCAGAAGAATTACTGTAGCATTCACTAATGGAATATAGATTGGAAAAGGATATAGCTTCATGGATGTCTTTCCTGCTTACATGTACAAGTGCACCTTCCCAGAAGGAGAATTACAGTGGTACCTCAGTTCACAAATGCTTCTGTTCACGAACAATTCAGTTCACGAACAGCTCCGTTCGCAAAATTTTGCCTCCGTTCGTGAACGCTGGATCGGGTTATGAACAGGATCCGCGGCCATTTTCCCTCCCGTGACATGTGGTCGCGGCTTCCTGTAGGGAGGGGGACTCTCCCTCCAAGCAATAACTGCCTCCCCACCCGCCTTCCTGTCCTCCATGCCAGAAGTCGTGTCGAGCAAGGTTAGCGTTCTCTCTCTTCGTGCTGTATTTTGTGTCATATTTTTGCGGTTTTAAAAAACAACAACATATGGTTCAGAACGGATTAACCGTAATTACATTGAACCTTATGGGGAAATTTGGTTTGGGACGCGACCAAAAATCGGTTGGCGACCAAATTCGGAGGGGTCAGAACGGATTAACTGTATTTACATTGAACCTTATGGGAAAATTTGATTCGGTTCACGACCAATTCGGTTCGCGACCAGAGTCGCGGAACGAATTAAGTTCGTGAACCGAGGTACCACTGTATATTGCAGAGAATTGCCTATGCGTGAGTTGTTTTTGCAGTGCCTCATGTGTTGAAGTTTTTACCTGTTCATTGGGATAGCACTGAAGACTATTGTCCAAATTAGTCCAAAGATCCACTTAGCAATAATTTCTGTATCAATTCAGAGGGTACATAGTAGAAATCACTAGATAGCATGTAATATTTAATAAAATATTACAAGAGTTCAAGCTGTCCAAGAAATCAGCTCGTATGCGTTTTTTAAAAAGTCCAGCAAATGTTGGGATCATTTAGTGAGAAATTCTCTATAGTGTAATTATTAATCTAAAATATAGAATAAACTATTCTTTCATTTTTTTTTCTTTTTAGGTTACAAGACAACTCTATGGGACTTTAGTAATGGAATTAATACACTGGTTCACAAACAATAAAAAGTTTGAAAGCCAAGACACTGTGACTTTACTAGAAGCAATTTTGGTAGGTGATAGTTGACTGAGATAAATTATAAAGATTTCTGTCAAAAAAAGTAGTAACTTCCTGTTCTAATTTTTAAGATACTCTTGATTAATTTCAGTTTCTTATACAATGGTCGACAATTTGCCCAACTACTATTGTTTGATTTTTGACTATTGCATTTTCATATTTTAAAAGGTGAGGTTTATTTCCTTAATTATATAGGTCTTATTTCATTGTAAATGAAAACTAAAGTATTTACTAGCATGAGGCAAACATTTAATAGTGCATATTTACTATACATGTGTAAAAAGTTTATTCAGCTAACCAGCAAGAAGTCTGAGTTTTGTTATACCTACCCAAAGAATCGAACAAGGGTTGTTGTTGTGCAGAAAATAGGAGGCAGAAGTATTAGGTGTGTTCACCACCTTGTGTTATATATAAAAAAGGTAGGAATAAAATAACAAGAACAACAACATGTAGTTCTTGCTTAACCCTAATTGGGACTGGAATTTCTGTTGCTAAGCAAAGTGGTCATTCGTTAAGCAAAACATCAGGTAACCGCACTGCTTAACAATGGCAGTTCTGGTAGTCCCAGTTGCAATTGTTAGGCCAGGCCTGCACTGTTGTTAGGTGAGGACCTCATGCTTCTCCTGCCCTGCCATACTCACTTCCGCCTCAACTCCCCCCCCCCCGCCTGTCTTCTCCCATCTCAGCCCTTTCGGCCACCCTGCCATCCCTGCTGCCCTGCACCCCCAGCATCCCCCACTGACTTTCACCATCAGCTTCCCCTCGCTGCTGACGAGGCGCACCCAGCACGAGGCAACTGCTAGTTGTGCATGGCCTTCCTGAGGTCTCAGGGAGGCCTTGCGAAGGGCCAGGCTGGGCGTGCCTTGTCAGCAGTGGGAGGAAGAAGATAGCAAAGTTCAGCGGGGCTGCAGGGCACCAGGGGTGGTGGAGTGCAGAGCAATCAAAAGAGCAGAGATGGGGGGAAATAGCCAGGAATGAGTTGAAGCGCATGCTGTGATCGTAAATGCAGGCAAGCTGGTAAGCATCCAAATTTTGATCATGTGACCGCAAGGGTACTGCAACAGCCATAAATTCAAGAACTGGTCGTAAATACCATTCATTCAGCTCCATCACAACTTCGAATGGTTGCTGAACAAATGGTTATTAAGTGAGGACTAGCTGTAATAGCTATACCTTTTAAATATACATACTAACTGCAATACATCATGCACGGAGCTGTGTGAAGGCAATCTGGAAACTTTAGCTGGTCAAAACTATGACAAGATTGTTAACAGAGAATGGCTGATATCATGTTACCCACAGGTATTTTATCTTTGAAACTGATACTTGTTTTGAGTCCATTTTCAGGACCAATTCATAATGGACTAATATTAACAGAAGGATTTCCTCCTTAGTTGCCTGAACATTAAGGTCTTCATCAGGAACTCTTCATTAGGTTCTATGTCTAATGGGAATGAAAAGGGCAAAGCCTTTTTTGGTGATCAGGCTCTGAATTAGGAAATATGCTCCCCAGAAACACTTATTTGTAATTCTGAATTGGGAACTCATTAGTTCTGAGTAGATCTTTTTCTTTTTCCAAAATTGTAAAATTTGGTTTTTCTGCATTTCAATTTTGAGGTTAATTGTTCCTTTGTCTGCTAGCTATAATGTAGTTTAAATATGGATCTTATGCTGCTAGTGTTTATTTTATGTTAATTTCTATGATTTTTTTTTTTGGTAGAATGTCATTAATTGATTGTTGATTTCAATCAACAGGGAATCCATTTTTGTATTTAAAGAATTTTCCCTATTATTAAGCCAAAAATATCTCTCGGAGCAACTTACCTTGCAACAGATAAATAGCTAATTTTTGCTGTCATTACTGTTTGTAATTATTTGGGTAGCATAAAAATGCCGTACATAAATTACTTTTCATTTCCCCTAGTGTTGAATAAATGAATTCTGAAACATCTTATAGTGAATCAAGCTTGTTCTCTGTTTCAGGATGGGATAGTGGATCCTGTAGACAGCACTTTAAGAGACTTCTGTGGTCAATGTGTTCGTGAATTTTTGAAATGGTCCATTAAGCAAACTACTCCACAGCAGCAAGAGAAAAGTCCAGTGAACACCAAATCTCTTTTTAAGAGGCTGTACAGCCTTGCTCTCCATCCTAATGCTTTCAAACGCCTAGGAGCTGCGCTTGCTTTTAACAACATTTACCGAGAGTTTAGGTGAGCAATAAATAAATCAATAAATTATAGTAGAATAAAGTAATACAGTGATGTGGATAGTATTAGAATTTGTGCAGTATCTACCAAGTATACTTTCAAAATGCTATTAAAAGTTGTTACATATGGGATATTAAGTATTTGCAATTCTTCTGAGGGTAAGAAGTTGTCGCAACTTGTAACATTGGGTGCCACAGATTTGAATTCAAAAAACAAAATCAAATAAATAAAAAATACTTTATTAATTTTTGTAACAGTTTTGTCCTGTTCATAGCTATTAACCTCTGGATTGTTTACAGTGATCGGCATTGGGTACCACATCTATACAGTCAGGTCCAGAAATATTGGGACATCGACACAATTCTAACATCTTTGGCTCTATACACCACCACAATGGATTTGGAATGAAACAAACACAATGTGCTTTAACTGCAGACTGTCAGCTGTAATTTGAGGGTATGTACATCCAACTCAGGTGAACGGTGTAGGAATTGCAACAGTTTGCATATGTGCCTCCCATTTGTTAAGGGACCAAAAGTAATGGGACAGAATAATAATCATAAATCAAACTTTCCCTTTTTAATACTTGGTTGCAAATCCGTTGCAGTCAATCACAACCTGAAGCCTGGAACGCATAGACATCACCAGACGCTGGGTTTCATCCCTGGTGATGCTCTGCCAGGTCTCTACTGCAACTGTCTTCAGTTCCTGCTTGTTCTTGGGGCATTTTCCCTTCAGTTTTGTCTTCAGCAAGTGAAATGCATGCTCAATGGGATTCAGGTCAGGTGATTGACTTGGCCATTGCATAACATTCCACTTCTGTCCCTTCAAAAACTCTTTGGTTGCTTTTGCAGTATGCTTTGGGTCATTGTCCATCTGTACTGTGAAGCGCCGTCCAATGAGTTCTGCAGCATTTGGCTGAATGTGAGCAGATAATATTGCCCGAAACACTGCAGAATTCATCCTGCTGCTTTTGTCAGCAGTCACATCATCAATAAATACAAGAGAACCAGTTCCATTGGCAGCCATACATGCCCACGCCATGACACTACCACCACCATGCTTCACTGATGAGGTGATATGCTTAGGATCATGAGCAGTTCCTTTCCTTCTCCATACTCTTCTCTTCCCATCACTCTGGTACAAGTTGATCTTGGTCTCATCTGTCCATAGGATGTTGTTCCAGAACTGTGAAGGCTTTTTTAGATGTCGTTTGGCAAACTCTAATCTGGCCTTCCTTTTTTTGAGGCTCACCAATGGTTTACATCTTGTGGTGAACCCTCTGTATTCACTCTGGTGAAGTCTTCTTTTGATTGTTGACTTTGACACACATACACCTACCTCCTGGAGAGTGTTCTTGATCTGGCCAACTGTTGCGAAGGGTGTTTTCTTCACCAGGGAAAGGATTCTTCAGTCATCCAGCACAGTTGTTTTCCGTTGTCTCCCGGGTCTTTTGGTGTTGCTGAGCTCACTGGTGCGTTCCTTCTTTTTGAGAATGTTCCAAACAGTTGTTTCGGCCACGCCTAATGTTCTTGCTATCTCTCTGATGGGTTTGTTTTGTTTCTTCAGCCTAATGATGGCTTGCTTCACTGATAGTGACAGCTCTTTGGATCTCATCTTGAGAGTTGACAGCAACAGATTCCAAATGCAAATAGCATACTTGAAATGAACTCTGGGCCTTTTATCTGCACATTGTAATTGGGGTACTGAAGGAATATCACACACCTGACCATGGAACAGCTGAGAAGCCAATTGTCCCATTACTTTTGGTCCCTTAACAAGTGGGGGGCACATATGCAAACTGTTGTAATTCCTACACCGTTCACCTGAGTTGGATGTACATACCCTCAAATTAAAGCTGACAGTCTGCAGTTAAAGCACATTGTGTTTGTTTCATTCCAAATCCATTGTGGTGGTGTATAGAGCCAAAGATGTTAGAATTGTGTCGATGTCCCAATATTTCTGGACCTGACTGTAGCATCTGCTCAAGTTCAGTAGAATGCAGTTAACAACTAATGTTCATTCCAGCAGAGACCAAATTATTTTTTTGCCTTTGTTATAAACATTTTTGAGACATCTGAGACAATATAGTTACCCCCTTTTTCTTTACAGTGTATTAACTTTAAAGCATAGTTCCCAGATAATAAGCTTAACTCCCCCCCACTTTGTTTCATAGAGAAGAGAATGCTCTGGTGGACCAGTTTGTCTTTGAAGCATTGGTTGTATACTTGGAAAGCCTGACCTTGACACACGGAGATGAGAAGTCTTTAGGTGATATTTACAGCTTTTGTTGGATTAGACTTACATTTGGTGTTTCAAAATTCTTTAAAAACTTCAGGCTGACAGATTTTAATAGTTTTCTGTAAAATGTTTCTGTTTTGAGCAGTCAGAGTATTTCTGTTGTGATAAAAGCTGAAATTTTATTATAGAAATGTGTTGACAGACAAATTTGGAAGAATACTTTCTTTGAAATAGATTTCAGATACTTTTATGTATGGTTCATATTTTTGTATTAATTACTTCAGGATTATGTTCTTACATTTTGGTAATACTTTTATTACAATCAAAATAAGTCAGAAGCGTGTTCAAGCTTTTGAGTTCTCTGAAATTGGGGAAAAACCAAAACAATTAAAAAAATTAGGCTCCATGTTACAACTTTGTTGACTGAATATAGACTGAACACGTTTTTCAACATTAAATGCATTCAGTATCAGATTCCATATTGCCTTGTCAGACAAAGTATATGGAAGAGATACTATCTGTGGTTCTGTTTCTTACCTCTAGAAAACCTTAATGGTTCCTGACTTGGCAGAGAACAGAAAAAAGAAGTTTAACAGTCCTTATACAATATCAGCAAAGCTAAAGAATAATTAAAATAATGTGTATTTTATCATTGCAAAACCAATTAAGAGTCATTTCTGTTCAAAATTTTACTTGGTATTAGTCACAACGTTACTTTTTCTCAATTCGAAAATAGGTACAATTCAACAGTGTTGCGATGCTGTTGATCACCTCAAGCGTATCATTAAACATAAAGCATCTATTTTGAACAAAAAAAGCAATCGGAGATTACCTCGGTTAGTACTAACTTCTTTATCTATTCAGAGGGAACATCACTACATAGCACTTAAAGAGTATATCCTCTTCCTTGTACGCAGTTCTGAAAATGTTTTGATAATACTTGTAACCCATCTAGGTTTGTCTGGAAATAAGTCTTAATGATTTTTCTTTTGAGGAAACACTATTATAATCTGACTGAATATATTTCAGCATTCTACAGACTCTGTATTTGTTCCCTAAGGTTACTTGCAGCTAAGGTAGGCTATCCAGTTTAATTGACCTGGATAAACCTCTGCATCTAATTTTTTGCATACAGATTGGATGTATCTAGTTTAAATACATCCAAGCTAAATACCTGATACATACAGCACAATACAATACTGCTGCAAATATAAATTATGAGACACTGTTTGATCTGATATGGTATTGGGATTAATATTAATTAATTAATTAATTAATTAATTAACTAATTACTAATTTATTTTGCAGTCAGGAGGAGAAATTAATATTTTAATACTAATATTTAGTATTGGAGATTAAAATTCAAGGCATGGCAAAAACCTGACCATAGTATAAGGTTCTTATGCATATGAATCTGTAGATTCTCTTATTGTTAGAGCATTTGAAATCTTATGTTTATGTTTAAATACAAAAGCAGAGCAAACAACTACTTTGTAATTTCAGACTTCATTTTAATCCTTTCCTGTAGGGGATTTCCATCTAGATTTATTTGTTTAGAGGATGTTGTCATGTGGCTTTTAAGGCAGTGTGGACAACCCCAAACTGCATGCCGACACAAAGTCATGGAACTTTTCTTTGAATTTGTTCCCTTGTTGCCAGGTATGTATATTACAGCATGTGTAAATGCTGTAGTCTGTTGCTAGCATGACATACTGACTCTCACACTATGTTATAAATTGGAAATTCCTTTTGAAATGTCATTTCTGGGAGCTTAGCAATTGATTTTACTCTTTGAATTGGATTTCCTCATGTTAATACATTCTGAAAGCATGTGGATTGGTTATAATGTTGCATTCTGCATGCCATTAGGGTACTTACATTTTATTTACATTGGTAGGACTTAAACAGTTCAATACCCTTACGGATTGGCTTTAGCAAAATCAAATTATTATAAAAAGTTACTACAGTTTTCTGTAATTATTTTAAAAATGTTTGATCATCCCAAGAAAATCAAATGCGAAATATCAAATCTTTTGCTTAATTAGCAAATATAATATTCACTTATTAGAAAGTCTGAGGGTGGGGAGAATAGTCCTTGTCAATTTTTCTGTTGATCTAGGATTTATTTAAAAATGGATCAGTTTTTAGAAATAGTTTTTAATAGTTTCTCCCCATTTTTATAACAGAAAATATTTTTCTGGTTTTTTTTTTTTACTGTAAACATGGAATTGAAGTGTAGCAAATTTGTTCAGAATCTTTAATCTGTTTGTTTCTCTAACAGGAAACAAATCCCCATCTTCATGGTTGGGTGATGTTGTTCAGAAACAAGGCATCTCTTTTCTCATAAAGAAATTTGAAGGAGGAGGATATGAGGGTGAAAGTGTCTCCGGAATCTTATCTCATCCAACCCTCTATGATTTGCAAGAGATCTTTAGTTTGCGAGCTGTTGTACAATGGATGGATATGCTTCTAGCTGCTTTAGACTGTTACAATACCTTTATCGAGCAGGGAATGATAAAACCAAATGAGATATTAGGTAGGTAGATCACATAATGAGTTTGGACTATGATTATCTTCCCAAATCCATTAGAAGAAATTATATAACTACAGATGTGAAAAAGGGTTTAATTTCATTTTTTAATTTCAGATAAATTATTTTTTTATGTTTTAGAATTTTTATAATCTGTTGACCAATGTACAGAAAATCCTAGGGTCCCCTTCCATTCTTCATTTTCTTGTCACAGCACTAAGGCAGTTGTATTTTATCATAAGGATAATTATTTCAGTGCCAAGGAATTTATATAGATTGCACTTGGATTTTTTTAATCAGTAAAGACTATAAAGGGTATAATATTTGTCATATTATGTCCATGCCTGCAGCACCAAGCACTCTTTTTACTATATTCTTTCTTGTTTCAGCTCCTTTGCTTTATTTCAGTCCCACAGTTATCCCCTAAATCTTAATTTCTTAAAAAAAATAAAGATTTTTTACTTGGTTGGCTAGTCTGTGCTATGCTGTCTCCCAACTCTCTTCCTCATTTTTCTTTGCACTGGCCTTTTCTCCCTTCCTTAGAATCTGCCTACCCCCCCAACCCCAGTTTCTCAGATAAAAAGCTTGACATTCTAAAATGTTCTAAGTGCTACAGAGGACCCCACTCTCCCTGGAGACCAGGAGTGTATAACCTAAGGCCCCAGAAGCACATGTAGCACCCAGAAGTCAGGAGCGTAGCCCTCAGAACTTCTGCAAAAGTTGATAATAGAGGCACATTCTTAAATGTTCTATAACATTTAGAAGTTATAATAATTCTGTATGATTTAATTGTTAAATTTAAATGTAAATTGGATTAAATTGTATTTTGATTTAGTCTGATCCTATCCACTGTGTCCTATCCTAAAGAATATAACCTTTTTTTTTTTACCCAGAGTGTGAACCTGGCCCAAAATAATTTGTTCTCCCCTCAAATCAAACCAAACCTGTATTATGGCTATAAGGCCAGAAGTAAAAAAGAAAAAAAATAAAGTGGGTAAAAATTATAGTATATAAAGCTAAAAAGTAAGGAAATTTGTACAAATCTTCAGACCCAAGAAGAGGCAACACTGAAGGATGTGACCAACACTGATCAAATAAAAGACGTGACAATAGAAGTCAGGCTTTTTACCATAAAATTTCTTCTGGATAGGATATATAAAGTCATTTGGTATTCCCTGTAGAGAGAGTAATGAGGGAGTATATGACTCAAAGACTGTACAGAGCTCTCCCACAAGGGCATACGCTTTGATGAAAGGGAATATTTTTGTAGCACCCCAACAGGATGGCAGAAGGCAATGCATCCAGCTTGCCCAAAATGAAGGCCTGGCATAATTTCAGGACTCTGATAGTTGAGAGGTAGGAGGCTGGCAGAGATGTGTTTGAAAAAAACCCACAAGCTGCAAGACTAGGAGCCAGTTTTGTAGATTTGAAAACCAATGTCCCACATGCTTCTGACATTAGAGAAACTAATGGGTAAACATCTCCAACAAGATTCTTAGGAAATGAATCTTGCATAAATAGATATAGATATAGATATCTAGGTTGGCTTAAAGTGGTCTCTGGGAGCCAGCGGAGCCAGACCCACTGAAGAAAAAGATGACCCAGCCAAAAGTTAGAAAGATTATGCCAGTCTCTAGCATCCACAGAAACAAGCTGTTTCTAAATAAAGTTCAGAGTTTTAAATGCATCCTGGGACGACTATATCTGTAATAAACTTAGACTGAATAGCTTCAAGGATGTCAAGGTTTTTAATAGTTGAGATGTGGGCACTGTAGAGAACGGATGAATTGCTCTGCAGGGATGAAACATCCTCCCTGAGGAAGGCAGGGAGTGATGGTTGTAATCTGATATACAACATTTGGATTATTTGCGGAAAGGAAAGGTCCTTCAGGGAAGTAGGTTTTCCTTTCTGAAGTTCTTCATTCTGACACTGTTGCACCAGACCCATCAGTAGTGTCTATGGGGAGTCTTGTATTGAGGTGGATTTGGTTCTCCACACATTCTAGAAGATCTCACTCTATTTGTTTGCTTCACTCTGCCAAAAAGCGAATATTATTGTTATCAAGGATGTTTCCAACTATATTTTTTTCCTGTTTTTACAAGCTCATTGTTTGGTGCTGGCCCTCATGAAGGCCTATTTTTTTTTCAAATAATGTATATTGGTGTAAAGGATTTTTTTAAGAAAAAAAGAAAGAAATTGAGAAGTTCTTGTGAATTCTGGAGCAAAAACTGTGATGGCTGTATTTTTAACATTTTTAAAATATTTGTTTAAAGCTACAAATACAGAGTCTTCATTCTTAAGATCACTGGAGTTCTTCCTTGGAAAAATTGCCTTGCACAATATATCTGGTGCAGAACAGTGCTTCAGCAATGCATCCAAAGGTGATATGTTGTTGAGCCCACAAGAAAGAGAAGAATACAATTACAGCAAATGTACAATTATAGTTCGGATTATGGTTTTTAGCAGCATGATTTTGGAGACTCACCAGCAACATTTCTGGAAGGTAGGCTTGGCTCCATTGGCCAAATGTAGTCAATTTATATAGCCTCTATCTCAATATATGACTAAGGGGGACATATAATCAAAACAACAATAACACAATAAAAATAAACTTATAAGACAAAGCAAATTAGTCCAGAGGCAATTCAACAATAATAAATGATTCAGATGGGATCACAAGACCACATGACCCAATGCCTGGAGGAGAAACCAGGTCTTAAAGGCCTTATGAAAGGGAGGGTGGGCCAGGACCGTCCAGATTTTTAGGAGCAGCGTTATACCATAGGATGGACACAATGACTGAGAAGGAATGTCTCCTGGGGTTTACTAGATGACATTTAAGTAATGGAATCTGGAGCATGTCAACTCTATCAGATCTTATCAGACAGGCAGAGGTAATTGGACACAGGCAGACTTGCATATAACTGGATCCTGTACCATGAAGGGCTTTAAAGTTGATTACCAGCATCTTGAATTGTACCTGGAAGCCCACATGTAATCAGTGTAGTTTGCAAAGTAGTGATGTTACATGGGTGTACCAAGGTGTACCATAACTACCTGCATGATACTGAGGTGTACCTATAACTACCCGCACTGCTGCATCCTAGACCAGATGTAGCTTCTAAGTGGTCTTCAAGCGTCATATAGAGCGTGTTACGGTAATGCAGGTGAGAGATAGCCAAGGCATGAGTGACTATGAGTTAAGATCTCCTGATTTAGGAATGGTTACAGTTGGCACACAAATGAATTTAAGGTACATTTGTGGTATAGCTTGGGTGGAGTTAAAATAGTGTAAGCGTAAAATGTCTTTATATCCCATATTGCCTT
Source organism: Python bivittatus (assembly GCF_059951505.1). Classification (NCBI taxonomy): domain Eukaryota; kingdom Metazoa; phylum Chordata; class Lepidosauria; order Squamata; family Pythonidae; genus Python; species Python bivittatus. The sequence goes on along the minus strand of NW_028277113.1, from coordinate 41,512,607 downwards.
TGTTCACTGCCTTCTGACAAATTCTGACAAGTGCCTTCTGCAATCTTTCTGGCACTGCACTAAATGAGCTGAATTAATCTACAGTTAATAAGTTCCATGGTGTTTACTGTAAGTCCAAAGGAATAGATTATTTTTGCCACACATGAAGATAACAGTACTATGAGCAATTTGATAAAAGTATGTCCATTAGGTGTGTAGTCGTCTTTGGCCATGCTGAAGTTACTGTCAGAATAAAGAACTGTTACCTTTCAGCCACCTTTAATAAATTTCATAGATGTTCTTGAAAAATTAATCCTGTTGTTCATCTATAAACATACAGTTTACATAATACATTCTAAATTTATTCTGACTTTTGAAAAATGGTACAAAAATGAAATGTGGATTGAACAAAATTATTATTTCAGGGAAATGCACACAGATGGTATATTTAATGGTAAATCTTAAAATAAATGTAAATGATAAACTTTTCAGATTAAAAGTAATTGTCTATCTCATTTTTATCTTACCATTTCTAGCTGCTTGAGAAAGAGCTGCTTAATGATAATCTAATAAAACTTGTTGTGAAAACCATCTGTGACCCAAAAAGCATAGGCTTTAACATAGCTGATGTACAAGTTATAGAAAATCTCCCAGATGTTTGTGTGAGGCTAGTAAAAGCTTTGATGAAATCTCCTTATAAAGAATCTTTGGAGAACAGTATAAAAGAAATAATATCAAATAAAAGGTAAGGTGCTTTTGATTCTGTTTAAAAATACAAGTAATTTTTAGTGTGACATTTAATGCATTTGACATACAATTACAATTTCCGTTTGTTAGCATTGAAGAGCTTTGCACTGTTGATTTGTACAATCCAGAAGCCCGGCTAGATCATATTAGATATGGATCCATTCTTTCTGCGTGCAGACAGCTTCACAAGGCCGGTTTACTACACTGTATTTTGCAGTCTGAGGTAAAAATATATGTTGTATATGTTGGTATCAGCATTTTTGGGAAGCAAAGGAAAGTAAATAGTTTATTTGAACTGTGTACAGTTAATAAAACATAGCTGTCATGCCAATATAACATGGTTCTTTGTTAGTCGCTGAGCTTCAGCATTCATCACTTATCAGCTGTCATGTTTCTTCATTAATTTGGGAAAATGTTTCTAGCTTTGCTTTATCTGTCTCTTTGAAAAACTTGTTGCTTAGTGTCTGAATTCACACTGTTGGTTTTACTGAATCATTTTGTTCATGTTAAAGTGTCTAACTGTCCTAATGTGTTGCTCTTTTAATGGCATCTGAATTATACCGTTCTTATTCTTAATTGTTTGGGAGATGTAATGGCTTGGAGGAAAGCCATTCTTTTTATCAGTTATTCAGTTCAAGAAGAATCTCTAGTTTTTTAATAATGAGAAAGGCTGTAAGGACTTTTTATAACTTTAGATGACACATTTATTTAGTCACTCAATTACATGTTTTTCAGTCACATGTTTTATTATTTTTGTCTCCCTAAAGGGTGCAGATCTACACTTTGAAACTGGTTCTAAGCTCATTCTAGTAGTATACAAAGGAATTGCACCAGGAGATGAAAGAAGGTCCCTTCCCTCATTAGACATCAGCAGTAAACAATTAGCCGAGGGGCTTCTGCATCTGGCTTTTGCTTTTGGTGTCCGGGTAAGGAGCCGGTGTTGTGGGTGCCTTCTGTCTCTTTTCTGGAGTTTAAGTGTATTCAATAAATCTTCCAGTTGCTGATATCTATTGCTTGTATAAGCCACCACCAAGTTAATATATCACATAAAGTGAAAACTAAATAATTTTATTTAGGAATCAGCACAGGAGGTTAATTTTGCCTTGACCCATAAGATTATATATTCTAGCCTTACTATGCCTTCTCAGTTGAGAAGAATATTCTGGGTAGAGTGAGCTCCTTGGTTTCACATATAGAGGCAGAACTGCACACAGAAGTCCCTTACAATTTCCATTCTGCAGTTCTGCATCTGAACTGCATTAGTCAGGAGACCTTTTCTTCTTTGCCTTCCCATTCCCAATCTTAGTTCATTGAGGAAGAAAAGACAGAATGTCAACAGCACCAAAGAAGAGAGGATTTAGTTTACTGGTAGATCTTCCAGAAATAGTGACAGCTGTCCAGAAGCAGCTTGCTTTGTTGGACAGCTGTGACCTACTATGCTGTCATCAGTATCCTGTTCCATTGGAAGCACTGGATAACCTTCCTATTCTGTGTACCTGAGTATCCCAAAAGGAGAAAACAGTACAACCCATGGAAGACACTTGTAGATATGCCATCTGGATGTCTGCTGCCATCTTTACCATGATAAGATTGGTGCCTAAGTATCCATAGAGACAGTTTTTGCAAGAAGAACAAGGAAATCACTGTGTGCTGCTATTGCTTGTCTCACCGAACGATATCTGCCTCTGTTGAAATAGAAAGATTTATTGTTCTTATTGGAAATCCTGATCTGTTCTGCATTATTTTTTCCAATACTGTCAATTCCCACAGTTACTTCAAGAAATGAAAGTAACATTATCTCAGCTCTTGGGTTAATCTGTGATAATATACAGTGGGGCAAAAAAGTATTTAGTCAACCACCAATTGTGCAAGTTCTCCCACTTAAAAAGATGAGAGAGGCCTGTAATTTTCATCATAGGTATACCTCAACTATGAGAGACAAAATGGGGAATAAAATCCAGAAAATCACATTGTCTGAGTTTTAAAGAATTTATTTGCAAATCATGGTGGAAAATAAGTATTTGGTCACCTACAAACAAGCAAGATGTCTGGCTCTCACAGACCTGTAACTACTTCTTTAAGAGGCTGCTCTGTCCTCCACTCGCTACCTGTAGTAATGGCACCTGTTTGACCTTGTTATCAGTATAAAAGACACCTGTCCACAACCTCAAACAGTCACACTCCAAACTCCACTATGGCCAAGACCAAAGAGCTGTCGAAGGACACCAGAAACAAAATTGTAGACCTGCACCAGGCTGGGAAGACTGAATCTGCAATAGGCAAGCAGCTTGGTGTGAAGAAATCAACTGTGGGAGCAATAATTAGAAAATGGAAGACATACAAGACCACTGATAATCTCCCTCGATCTGGGGCTCCACGCAAGATCTCACCCTGTGGGGTCAAAATGATCACAAGAACGGTGAGCAAAAATCCCAGAACCACACGGGGGGACCTAGTGAATGACCTGCAGAGAGCTGGGACCAAAGTAACAAAGGCTACCATCAGTAACACACTATGCCGCCAGGGACTCAAATCCTGCAGTGCCAGATGTGTCCCCCTGCTTAAGCCAGTACATGTCTGGGCCTGTCTGAAGTTTGCTAGAGAGCATTTGGATGATCCAGAAGAGGATTGGGAGAATGTCATATGGTCAGATGAAACCAAAGTAGAATGTTTTGGTCTAAACTCAACTTGTTGTGTTTGGAGGAGAGAGAATGCTGAGTTGCATCCAAAGAACACCATACCTACTGTGAAGCATGGGGGTGGAAACATCATGCTTTGGGGCTGTTTTTCTGCAAAGGGACCAGGACGACTGATCCGTGTAAAGGAAAGAATGAATGGGGCCATGTATCGTGAGATTTGGAGTGAACACCTCCTTCCATCAGCAAGGGCATTGAAGATGAAACGTGGCTGGGTCTTTCAGCATGACAATGATCCCAAACACACTGCCCGGGCAACGAAGGAGTGGCTTCGTAAGAAGCATTTCAAGGTCCTGGAGTGGCCTAGCCAGTCTCCAGATCTCAACCCCATGGAAAACCTTTGGAGGGAGTTGAAAGTCCATGTTGCCCAGCGACAGCCCCAAAACATCACTGCTCTAGTGGAGATCTGTGTGGAGGAATGGGCCAAAATACCAGCAACAGTGTGTGAAAACCTTGTGAAGACTTACAGAAAACGTTTGACCTCTGTCATTGCCAACAAAGGATATATAACAAAGTATTGAGATGAACTTTTGATATTGACCAAATACTTATTTTCACCATGATTTGCAAATAAATTCTTTAAAAATCAGACAATGTGATTTTCTGGATTTTTTCCCCCATTTTGTCTCTCATAGTTGAGGTATACCTATGATGAAAATTACAGGCCTCTCTCATCTTTTTAAGTGGGAGAACTTGCACAATTGGTGGCTGATTAAATACTTTTTTGCCCCACTGTAACCTCTTCTTGACCCCTCCCTTCCAGTTCTTCTTCCTGTTTGGTGTCCAAGTTGTTTAGTGTTTTGTTTCCAGATTTAGAGTTGGTAAAGTAGTTGCTTCCTATGTGTTGTTTCTAAGAAAGATTTCTGTTTCTGTACTTCTGCCTCTGTGTAGTAAAAAATGGAGCAGTTTGTCCATTGAAATACATTTCCTGGTGACTGTCAAGAATGAACATAATTTATAGTGAATATCAGTGTTTCCTTTTCTTTGGAGCACTTGATGACAGGGATCTCAGCTTTTCCAGCATTTTAAGGATAGGAATGATCTGTACTTAACTCTTGTATTTTTTTGATTTTGAGAACATATACTTGAAATGTTGAATCACAAAAATATTCTTTTATATTCATTCCTTTAGTGCACAGAGCTGGTGAGCCTCCTGTTGAACACATTGATGTTATCAGTACCGTTATCTGGAATATCCCAAGAAAATCTTATCAACTTTTCTCATGGAGAGTATTTCTATAGCCTCTTCTTAGAAACCATTAACCGAGAGTTGCTGAAAAATCTGGAGATTGCTGTACTTGAGCTTATGAAATCAGCCTTAGATAGCCCCAAAATGGTACTGGACTTTTCATTTAAAATGTTCTGCTAACATATTCATTTTTTAGATTTTATTTCCCAAAAAAGTAATTCACAATGAAAAGATATCTGTATGTTTAGCTATCCTTCCCTTTTTATCATTGATTCTATAATATAATTCTTTATTTCTGTTGAATTTTTTTATTTTTTGTTACTTTTACCTTGAACATCACTTCTGTAGATGGGCAGCATATTTAGATAAATAGATCAGATCCAATACTGGATCTTCTTGCTACTACCCTACAAATAATGGATGCTTTGAAGGAGACTAGAACATTCTGATTTTACGTTCTTAGTTCCTTAGAAGTACATTTTCTAGCATTTGGGAAAGCCATCTAAAAATGTACTTATTAATTGCTTATCTTGCACATTTGTGTCTTTGTTCTCCAGTATGATAGCTGAATTATATAAAATCCTGTCAATATTGCATATTTTCAATATCCTACATTGCAGGTTAGTACAGTTTTGAATGGTATGTTGGATCAAAGCTTTAAAGACCGTGCTACTTGCAAGCAACAAGGAGTGAAATTAGTTGCTGCTATTTTAAAACACTGGGGGCATCTTGACCACTGGTGGGCCAAAGATTCTTCTCCTGAGAGCAAAATGTCTGTTTTGACCCTACTGGCTAAAGTTCTGCAGGTAAAGTTATATCTATACTAACTCAGTAGCTTACATCAGTGCCTGATAGGGAAGCTGCAGCTTCCTCTGGGTAATTTTCCTAACGTTATAATATCCAAATTTAATTTGGAATAATTATTTTTAAAAATCTAGGTGGTATTACTATAGCTGTCCAGTATTGTAGCTTTGTTTTTTCCTTAGGCTTGAAGCTTTTTCATGATTGGTTTAAAAAGTCTGAGTATGCTATATAGTTGCTTGTGCAAGCAAGTTACAGCATTCTCCATTTGTAAAAGTCATTTCAAGATGATGATACAAGGTAAAACCAGGATCCCATCCATACCTAGGAACTGCACGTCACTTTAACTCTTCATTTGTTGTGCTTCTAGTCATGATAAAGAGGCCTCTCTCATCCTAGCAAAGCACTTAATCATAGAGGTTAATGTAGTGGCCTAGGCTGAGAACACTTGAAAACTGAGCTTATTTGTGTTATCCAGGTAAGACTGTAGCTATATCAGGATACCTTGGCAGAATCCTGAGTGCTTGAAAAGGGTAAAGAAGTTCAATGTGTTCAGAAGTATTGGATGTACATTTATTTTCACATCTTTGTATAAGTTTCTGTATTATCATGGCTGCAGCATGTTGGTCTTCAGTCCCCCTTTCCAAGCATCTCAAAATGTATGGGACATGGCCCCATAATTATTGCACTTCTATAAATATTGCAGCATCTCTCCTCATATTAACTGTATTTATACGATGGATATTACACAATTGAAATTGCCAACATTTCCTGCACTGTGAACAAAAATGGCTCAAATCTTGCATCAGATTGTTCATAGTACTAAACCTCTTTGTATGATTGAGACTGTTTGTTATTCACTTGTCTGCATACATTTAGTGTTGGGATTAATAGGAAATTAGATTATGATAAAATATTATTCCTTTGAAAGAATGCTTTGATTTGAACAGGCATTATGCTGCTGTTTTTTGCATTTGTTAATGTTATTGATGTGAGAGTTCTTAAGGGCTCTGCATTCAAAAGTATTGAATGGGCAGGTAATACAGACTTTCCTTAATATAGATTTACTTTCAGTTTATTTATATATATATATATATATATACATACACACACACACACACACACACACACGCATAAAAATAAAACAAAAACAAAATATTTTTCAACATTTATTTTAGAAAATGTTGTGGCATACTATCAGATAACTATTCTGATAAATATATTTTTGTCAGTTCAACATTCATTTCATTTTGTTTTCCAGATTGACTCTTCAGTGTCATTTACTCATCATGAGGCATTTTCCCATGTTTTTAATACATACACAAGTCTACTTACTGACCAGAAGTTGGGTCTAAATCTCAAGGTAAGTTCATTGTGTATGTTGTGTATTAATGTTAGCAAAGAATCTGAAGTATTTGCAAAGAATGTGTTGCGTGCAGTGGCCATTTAGCTTTATTCAAATGTGTGATTAACTAGAAAAAATCACAACTTGAACTGCAGTGAGAATTACTACTATTATTATGATTATTATGATTATTATTATTATTTAAACTTATGTGCCACCCAACTCTTAATGATCCTGGGTAGGTCTGAGTAAGAATTACTGCCTCATGGAAGTTGTGCCAATATCAACATTTAAGGATAGATATTAATGTGGATATCTGTACTGAGGATTTTTGTGAGTACATGAAGCCAAACCCCATATAATTACTGTTGTTGGGTAGATGTACTGAAAGGAATGCATTCTCAGTAGGGAAGAAAATGAGAAAAACTTCTGATCGTCAGACAGAAATAACAGGGTTGAAGATTTCTGTGGAAGTATCAGCAAGAGTCTGTCTTAACCGTATGAGTGGTTCCAACCCTCCTTTGTAATCTAGGTTTCTCAGCACTTAACAAATAAGTAAGAATACTAGTTTTGGAACAAGCAACAGACTCTACAGTTAACTGAAGCTAAGGTTGATGGCAGTTTCAGGTTATGGTTGGTTTGTGTGGATAATGGTCAAACATACAAGCCAGCTAGAGATAACAAACTATTGTTTGTTACATCTGAGCAAGGATATTGGGGTAGCTTGCCCCTTCTATACCTTGTCTCCCCCATTCAATCTTAACTTTGCTTATAGTTTACACTAGTCCAAATGCTATCCAAAATTTGTAATTAACCAGAGTCGAAATAAAACATTTTCAGATTTTCAGTGTGAAAACTGGTTAATCTTAATCAGAACAGAATTTACCACTCCTATCTTGTTCTTGGTGTATTATTTTTTCCATCAAAGCTTCTTGAAAGAAAGGAGAATTTTAGATTTAACATGAAACATTGTAAATTGTATATATTTCAGAGTCAAGCAATTATTATTCTACCATTCTTCACTAATCTTGTTGGAGAAGGACTTCATAGCCTTAAACATGCACTTGATCAACTTGTAGCACTTAATTTCCCTTTGAGATCAGATGAGTTTCCTAAGGGAACTTTAAGGTACAATAACTATGTGGATTGCATAAAAAAAGTAAGTGAAAAAAATCTATAATGACTTCTTATATAGTTTATGTATTTCTACCATATTACTAACGCTAAGTCCAAACTGAAATAAAGCAAACAAATCTATGTACTAAACTGTAGGAACAAACTCACTATGTGACTGTTATACCGAGAAGGGATTTTTGTTTTCATTTTAATGTATATCTTCATTTCTAATAAGATTTTGTAATTTAAAAACTTACTTAGATTTACATGTGTAATTCTTAAATATTTTTATACTTTCAGGAATCAAAATTGTCAGTTGACATAATCTTAAAATTCTAAAAACCTTATTTTTTAAGGGCTTTCATGTTTGTATTTTAATTTTAAATGCTGTTAGCGCCCACAGTTGCCGTAGTGAGATAGGCGTCCAAATAAATAAATGCTTTATGAAATATACGTGAAACAAAAATGAATTTCTGTATATAACTCTAAGAGTACATTTTAATATATGGAAATATAGTCCTATCTCTGATTTTTTTTCTTTTAATTGTCTGTATTGTAGGCGCTCTACCTTTTTGCAAATGAAGTTATGAATGAATATATATAGATTATTGTATAGTTATTGATAACAGATTATTGTATGGTTATTGGAATAAATTTTTATTCTCTTCCATTTTTTTAAAAAAAGAGCTGTTACGTTGATGACTTACTGCCTCATACTGGTTTCAGAGAAAGTTTGGAACACAAAGCTATACACTCTTTACTAAGTTCCTGTACCATATTTCCTAACTACACAATTGTTCTTTTATATTTTAGTTTTTAGATGCACTAGAACTATCCCAGAACTCTACATTATTGGAGTTGATAACAAAAATTCTTTGTAGGGACCATAAACATATAATGGAGGAATTATTCAAGATCAGCTTCAAAAGAATTGCCAGAAGGTAATCAGTAAAACTTACTTTTTTAATCAGATTTTATTAACAATATGATTAAATAACAAGAGTTCAGTAATATGTTAGGCTTAAAATTTGTAATGATGCCTGCTATGGTAAGGGTGCTCACTGAAATCGTTATATATATTTTGTGTGTGTATGTTTATGTGTATTTTCATTTGGCTTTGCTATCAGAGATGCTCATACTGGAGAAAACAGAAAACATTATTTCTTCATAGCAGTGATGTGGCTTGTGGTTGTGACATTTAGCTGGAGATATGTCATATGTGTGTGTATGTATATATGTGTGCGTGTGTGTGTGTATATATATGTGTGTGTGTGTGTGTGTATGAATGATGGTTTGTAGCATCAGTTAAGTTATATTTGCCTTAAAAATATGTGTCTATTTCATTATGACTTAAATGAGTCATTGCTTTAGAAAGAATTCTCTGAAAGATTGTGGATGGCATATAATTTATAAGTAGGAATGTGGCTGAAGATCATACTTAAATTTACTGTGGTGTTTAGGGGCAGCTGTGAAAGGCAAACACTGTTGTTGGATACCGTGCACCAAATGTTCCAGAGTGAAACCCTTCTTTCAAATACAACCCAGCAAGCCTATGTAGATCGATGTCTTCTCATACTGTTGCTTCACTGCAGCTTAGATGCACTGAAAGAATTTTTAAGTAAGATTATCACAGAGGCAATGGATACACTGAAGTCCAGGTTTACGAAGGTAAAGGTTGAATTATTACTAAATCATTACAGTGGTACCTCGGGTTACGAACTTAATTCGTTCCATGACTCTGGTCGCAGCCCGAATTGGTCGCAACCCGAAGCAAATTTCCCCATAAGGTTCAATGTAATTACCGTTAATCCGTTCTGGCGTGGAGGACAGGGAGGCGGCTATCGCTTGGAGGGAGAGTCCCCCTCCCTACGACCACGTGTCAGGGGCGGAAAATGGCCACGGACCACGTGTCAGGGGCGGAAAATGGCCACGGACCACGTGTCAGGGGCGGAAAATGGCTGCGGACCACGTGTCGGGCGGAAAATGGCCGCGGACCACGTGTCAGGGGCGGAAAAATGGCCGCGGACCGTGTCATGGGAAGGAAAATGGCCGTGTATCCTGTTCGTACCCTGAGGCGGAATTCGCAAACCGAGGCAAAATTTTGCGGCCGGAGCTGGTCATAACCCGAAAAGTTCGTTAACAGAACCGTTCGTAACCCGAGGTTCCACTGTATATTAATCTTTTCAAAAATAAAAGATGTATTTATATATGAAGCTCCTTTGATACTCTGTTTCATTAATGTATTTTTCCAGTCAAATGAAACTGCTTTTGAAATGCAACTAATCAAAAAAATAAGTTATTACAAGATTCTAGAAGTTACGTACTCCCGTCTTTCCAAAGAAGAAGTATATTCTAAAGATTCCAGAATTAACCAAGCTTTTCAGCGCTCTACCCACATAGAGGGGAATGAACTTACAAAAACACTTATAAAGTAAGAATTGTTCATTTATGCTTTAAACCAATGTTGCCAATAATTAATTTGATTATCACAGTCAGTAAAATAATATTTTGAGATACTGCCTTAAAAGAGTCATGGTAGCTACACGAGGGAGCAATATTATACTATTAATAATGATAAACTCTTAAACTCTTATTTATTTAGAAGATAATTCACATAATGTTTAAGAGGCTTATTTCTGTGTTAGTCTCAAAAGTTTATCCTCAAAATCTTAAAGAAGAAGATACGTTGGTTTCCCTCTTAAATTTTCTTAGTTAGATATCCTGTTCAGGCCACAAGATAAATTGAATGATTTTTTGTTCATTAATGTTTAGCATTTTTTGGCTGTTCTTTCAATTGTAAATATTATTTTGAAATATTAGCAGTTTATTGGCCTTTACAGCTATTTATGCATTACTTATTTTTATATATGTAAAATATACATTTCAGGTTACAGTGGAATTGCATGTTTTTAATTTCTTTGGAATAGCATTCCCCAAGATCCAGATAGCCTCTCCCTTGCTGGATTTCAAAAAGGCCATCAAAACGTGGCTTTTTCAAAAGGCCCTGGGGATGAGAAAGTTACAAACTGCTGCCCCTTGTAATTTGGAGACTCATGAATGTACAGTTTTATATTTTCCTCTGTCCTTGTCCTTTATATTATTTATGTTTTAGATTTTGTATTTTTTAGCCTTATTTATATAAGTAGGATGTGTAAGCAACTGAGGGTTAGTTTTGATTGTAGCAGCATATAAACCAAATAAATAAGTAGATCTCAGATCTAAAGATAGAGTGCAGCTTCAGTTTGGCATTTGCTGGAATGTATTACAGTGGGGCAAAAAAGTATTTAGTCAGCCACCAATTGTGCAAATTCTCCCACTTAAAAAGATGAGAGAGGCCTGTAATTCTATAGGTATACCTCAACTATGAGAGACAAAATGAGAAAAAAAATCCAGAAAATCACATTGTCTGATTTTTAAAGAATTTATTTGCAAATCATGGTGGAAAATAAGTATTTGGTCACCTACAAACAAGCAAGATGTCTGGCTCTCACAGACCTGTAACTACTTCTTTAAGAGGCTGCTCTGTCCTCCACTCGTTACCTGTAGTAATGGCACCTGTTTGACCTTGTTATCAGTATAAAAGACACCTGTCCACAACCTCAAACAGTCACACTCCAAACTCCACTATGGCCAAGACCAAAGAGCTGTCGAAGGACACCAGAAACAAAATTGTAGACCTGCACCAGGCTGGGAAGACTGAATCTGCAATAGGCAAGCAGCTTGGTGTGAAGAAATCAACTGTGGGAGCAATAATTAGAAAATGGAAGACATACAAGACCACTGATAATCTCCCTCGATCTGGGGCTCCACGCAAGATCTCACCCTGTGGGGTCAAAATGATCACAAGAACGGTGAGCAAAAATCCCAGAACCACACGGGGGACCTAGTGAATGACCTGCAGAGAGCTGGGACCAAAGTAACAAAGGCTACCATCAGTAACACACTATGCCGCCAGGGACTCAAATCCTGCAGTGCCAGACGTGTCCCCCTGCTTAAGCCAGTACATGTCCGGGCCTGTCTGAAGTTTGCTAGAGAGCATTTGGATGATCCAGAAGAGGATTGGGAGAATGTCATATGGTCAGATGAAACCAAAGTAGAACATTTTGGTCTAAACTCAACTTGTTGTGTTTGGAGGAGAGAGAATGCTGAGTTGCATCCAAAGAACACCATACCTACTGTGAAGCATGGGGGTGGAAACATCATGCTTTGGGGCTGTTTTTCTGCAAAGGGACCAGGACGACTGATCCGTGTAAAGGAAAGAATGAATGAGGCCATGTATCGTGAGATTTGGAGTGAACACCTCCTTCCATCAGCAAGGGTATTGAAGATGAAACGTGGCTGGGTCTTTCAGCATGACAATGATCCCAAACACACCACCCGGGCAACGAAGGAGTGGCTTCGTAAGAAGCATTTCAAGGTCCTGGAGTGGCCTAGCCAGTCCCCAGATCTCAACCCCATGGAAAACCTTTGGAGGGAGTTGAAAGTCCGTGTTGCCTAGCAACAGCCCCAAAACATCACTGCTCTAGAGGAGATCTGCGTGGAGGAATGGGCCAAAATACCAGCAACAGTGTGTGAAAACCTTGTGAAGACTTACAGAAAACGTTTGACCTCTGTCATTGCCAACAAAGGATATATAACAAAGTATTGAGATGAACTTTTGATATTGACCAAATACTTATTTTCCACCATGATTTGCAAATAAATTCTTTAAAAAATCAGACAATGTAATTTTCTGGATTTTCCCCCCCATTTTGTCTCTCATAGTTGAGGTATACCTATGATGAAAATTACAGGCCTCTCTCATCTTTTTAAGTGGGAGAACTTGCACAATTGGTGGCTGACTAAATACTTTTTTGCCCCACTGTATGTATTAGTCCAGCAAATTAGCCCTGCTGTTGTTCAGATGTATTGGGAATTTCAATCCTAACACATCTACAGGGTAGCAGATTTGGGAAGAGTGTACATGATTTTCTTTAAAGTGTCTGCTTTTTTTTTTTTAAACTTCCTTTCAAGGTCCTGTTATGATGCCTTTACAGAAAACATGTCAGGTGAAACTCAGTTGTTGGAAAAGAGGAGACAGTTTCATTGTGCTGCATATAATTGTGCCATTGCTGTTATCAGCTGTGTCTTCAATGAAAGTAAATTCTATCAAGGTTTTCTGTTCACCGAAAAACCAGACAAAGTATGTACTAGTAAACAGATACTAGTTCCAAGATGAAATTTCGTTGTAGAATGGTGGTCAGCAGCCCATACAGTGGTTATGTTGACTGTATTGAGAGTTTTTAGACCCTGCCTTTGGATTTTGTTAATTTAATTTGTATTGGTTTTACAGGTAGTCCCCAGGTTAAGAACACCCGTTCTAAGGGCGACCCATAGTTAAGAACGGAGCCTATTGTAGCAAAATTCATGTTAAATACACAATGATTCAAGTTAAATACAGTGGTACCTCTACTTACGAACGCCCCTACTTACGAAATTTTCGAGATACGATCAGCTCCGGCCCCAAAAATTTACCTCTACTTACGAATTCGCCTCGACTTACGAGCCATTTTCCGCCCGTTCCACATGGTCCGCGGCCATTTTTCCGCCCATGCCACGTGGTCTGTGGCCATTTCCCGCCCGTTCCACGTGGTCCACGGCCATTTTTCCGCCCGTGCCACGTGGTCCGCGGCTGTTTTTCTGCCCCTGACACGTGGTCCACGGCCATTTTTTCCACCCTGCCGTGTGGTTAGCGGCCATTTTTCCACCCTTGACGCATGGTCCGCCAACGCCGGAACGGATTAATGGTAATTACATTGAACCTTATGGGAAAATTTACTTCGACTTGCAACCAACTCGACTTGCGATCAGAGTCATGGAACAGATTAAGTTCGTAAGTAGAGGTACCACTGTACACAATGCATTGTCAAAGGCTTTCACTCCCAGAATATGATGGCTGGTGTGGGTCTTCCGGGCTGTGTGGCCGTGTTCTGGAAGTTTTGTTTCCTAACGTTTCACCAGCATCAGAGGCAGGAGCAGAGACAGGAGCAGCTGGACACAGAGAGAACTGCTCCTGTCTGTGCTCCTGCCCTCTGAAAATGCCAGTCACAGATGCTGGCGAAACGTTAGGAAACAAAACTTCCAGAACACGGCCACACAGTCCAGAAGACCCACACCAGCCATAAATACACAATGGTTTGAGTTAATTACACAATACTACTTATACAGTATTATACAATAATACTGTTCTGGCTTACATACACATTCAAGTTAAGGACAGACCTTGGGAACGGCACTTGTTCTTAAACTGGGGACTGCCTGTATAGGCTTTTATGTGGCTTGAGTGTATTGCTTTTTGTAGTTTTTAAACTGCTGTAAGCCACCCAGAGTCATGCAGTTGGGATGGGCAGCTATATAAATAAATAAAATGAATAAATAAATAAATTGATACCAAGATGAAATTAATGCAATTTGTGTGGATTAGTGCCATCACCTGTATCTTCTAGTACAGGCTTCTAGTAGCAAAATTATGCTTATCAACAGGTAGAGGAATTTTCCCTGTTTAAGACATGCAAATATCTAAATCAGGTGAACTAGATCAATTGGGGGATTAGAGCATTTTATGTGAGTTTATAGCACCAAGGGATGCCTGCTTCTCAAACTGAGAAGTGTGGATTCAAATAGAAGCCATCAATAAGATTTAAATGTTTTGTATTGACATTTGCATGATGTAAAATTTTAATTAACTTTGGGACACATGACTAGTGTGATATAGTAGCTAAGTGTGGGCTGAGACCAAGAAGACCGAAATTGAAGTCTAACCTTAGCTATGAAAACTGTGTGATGACTTGGGGCTCCTCGTTCTTTCTCAGGCCAACCACCTCACCAGGTTGTTCTCGTGGGGAAACAATGAAGATAGATCTCATGTAAAGCACCTTGTCCTCTTGAAAGACAAAATATATATTTATTTGATTTTATAAATTAAATAAATACAAAATGTAACATATGCTGCTTTGATACCATTGATCATGGTATCCTACCGGGCTGATTTGGGGGCTTTGGGAATGGGAATCATGGTGTTGCAGTGGTTCTCCTCCTTTCTCCAAGATTGGTTCCAGTCATTGTTGATAGTGACCCTTGTCCTCAATTCTTGCTCTGTGGAGGGTCTCATGGCTAAATTCCTCCTCCCACTCCTTTTAAAGTCTAAATGAGGCTGCTTGCGGAGGTCATCTCTTACATAGGGTTAGATATCAGTGCCCTGATGATAGACAATTGTACATCTCAGTCCTTGCTTGCCCAAGTGATGCCACCAAGGTGCTATGGGGGAACTGGATGAGGAGGAACTGAATCAGACTTAACCCTAGCAAAACCAAACGACCTTGGATTTTGAGGCTTCGTGAATCCAGAGTTTTTCTCCATCATTCATTCTGGATGAGGTCTCGCTGCTCCAGACAGATTTGGTGAGCAATTTGGGGGTCCTCCTAGACTCATCCTGGTGTCAGCCATGGCTCACAGGGTCTTACCACAAATCCTTCATGTGTACCAACTGTACCCATTCCTGAATTAAGAAGCCTTATGCTCACTCATACCTTGGTCATCTCTCACTTGGAATACTGCAGTGCACTCTATATAGAGGTGCCCTTGAAGAACATTCAGAAGCTACAACTGGTCCAGAGTGCAGCAGTGTGGAAGTTATGGGTGCACCTTGGTATGCCTATGTAACACCACTACTGCTTGTCTCCAGTTACCTCTGCCTGTCCAATAAGTTCTGATAGAGTTGGCATGTTCCCATCACTTAAGCTGTGTCATCTGGTGAGATCCAGGAAATGTTCTTTCCCTGTTGCCACACCTGCCCTGTGGAATACCATTTCCCAAGATGGAGCTGGTCCTGGCTCTGTCTGACTTTAAAAAAGACCTGGTTTCCCCCAGGCATTGAATCAAGTGGTCTTGTGAGCCAGTCTTGAGTAATTGGCTTTGGTGTTTGAACTGCCTTTGGCATAATATGCTGTGTTGTATTGTATTTTTATATTTATTTATATGTGTAGTATTGTCTTCTTTTAATTATGTACACTTCCCTGAGTTGCATGTTGAGCAGTGGCAATATATATTGAATAAATAAATGTTTGTGATAAAGTAAATGTATAGCATGGTGATCACATTACAATTTGCTTTTGTTCTACAGAATCTGCTTATTTTTGAAAACTTGTTGGATTTACAGCACCGTTATTCATTTCCCATAGAGATTGAGGTAAGAAATCCTATTTCTTGCATTTTTCTGAAAATTGTAATCATGTTTATCTAGCATGATAATGGAATGTGGTAAAGATAATACAAGAATTTAGCATTCCCAGATAAGGTTATTTAGAGAACATCTTCCAGTTATAAAAGCTCTACATTTAGCTTAAGGTGTCTAGCAAAACTACAGAAGACAAGTATCAAAGCATACCTCGTTGAGTTAGTAGTCTTATATAGATCTATAGTAGCATGTATGGATTCTGTCCTTTGGCAAATTTTAGCCTAGGTCTTTCTGTTGGCTCCTGTTCTCTTGACCCGCTTAATAATGATAACAGTGAATCCCAAGCTCATTCTTGGCATGGTGGAATCTAAACTTGTCTTATCTTAAAGAACATGAATATGTAGGAGAATTCTTACAGTATTGATTCACAGTTTTAGGCCCCATGGTGATTATGTAGCTCTCCCAAAGTTTGTTACCAAATTGTCTTTTTTAATGTGACAAAAAGAAAAAATCAAATTAAAAGTGGAGTGTAACCTCTCCATTAGGTAAATGAAACCTAATTTTATCTAACCAGACTCTCTACTTTTTGGAGCGTGACTTCCAGCATGCCTCTCCAAAGCCAGGTGCCTAGAATCAAAGTGGGCAGTAAGCTACAAAAACTCATGCCTTGGTCATCTCTCACATTTGTTAGTCTTTAAGATGCCACAGGATTCTTTGTTATATTTTTCTTGGCTTATTTAGAAAGTCTGTAAACAATTATATTAAATTTGTAATTAAGCGGCAATCACGCTAGATCATATTTGAAATCTTTTTGTATTTTCTAGGTTCCTCTGGAAAGGAAAAAACAGTACATATCTATTAGGAAAGAAGCCAGACAAGCAATGAGTGGGGATTCAGGTATGCGCTATTTCTACAAAAAGGATGAACTGATGGTGACTAACTTATTCTGTGTCGAGCATGAACACACATATGCTTTGAAAGCAGAAATAAGCAAAAGTAATCTAGAGAGCAAGTGTGGTATAGTGGTTAAGGTGCTGGATTAGGTGTGGGGGAGACCCAGGTTCTAATCCTCATTTCAAAGGTCTGACACTCCCTCTCAGCCCTAAGCAGCATCAGGTCTGCAACAAGCCAGCTGAAAACCAACTCCCTCATCACATCATGACTTAGTGTTTAACTAAGAAAATAAGTATTTTTTTTTAATTGAGAGAGAAATGCAATTTAATGGTCAAGCCAGGAAAGAGAACTAGAACTGCATTTATATTTATATTTATATTTATATTTATATTTATATTTATATTTATATTTATATTGGATGGGATTCTGAGTATAGCTGATGGATAATTCAGTTATGGTTGGCAGAAACCTTAACAAATAAAACTAGAGGGAAATGTATCAGACTGCAATAATTATACTTTGTTTTCTTAAAAACTAGTTAGTTATTACTAATTTAAGCCCTTGTAAATTTAGTTAGACTAGGTGCTTAAAGTTTAGACATTAAGTTTGAATATACTTTTCTGCACATTTTTTTAATTATCAGTTGCATGAAATGTGAATAACAGTAAGCCAAATGGAACTGTTGGAGAGTTTGTTAAAGTGAGGGAGAAATCCAATCTCTCTTCATTTACATAAGACACTGAATGACAGATACCAGATATATAAAATTAATTTTAATTAGCATTATTTATTGGAAACATACAAAAAGGTCTTTTCAACTACTCCCATGATTTTTATTGGGCAGCTTCTTACTTATTTCAGCCGGACTATTTTCCTTCTAGCTGAACCACGCTATTTAGCATCTGCATCATATATGGTAGACAGCAGTTTAAGTGAAGAAATGAGCCAGTTTGATTTCTCAACTGGAATACAGAGTTTTTCATACAGCTCTGAAGGTCCTACCAGTTCTGATTCCCACTTCAGGAATAAGGTATTTTAACTTATATATGTGTAAGTATATACCTTAACTATACTATTTTTCAGCCCAAATGAATAACTGCTTTAGATAGCCTTTCAAATTTTCTAAAGGTTTAAAAATCATACATTATTAGAATTCTAGTGATGTAACTGTGGTCTAACAGCAACACTGTTTTCCCATTAGACATTATCTTCTTTTGAGCAAAAATTAATTCCATAAGTCACTAGGCATATTACCATATCCATGTCACAAATATGTCTATGCTTGCTTAAATCTAAATGACAAATTTCAACTGTGAAAATTATAGGAATGTTTCAACATTAGTATCTCAGAGGCAGAATAGATAGGCATGAATAGCTTAACATTAAATAGGTTGTCTAATTAAGCTTGATTTTAATAATAGCTGCCTTGAATACCTTATGGGGAGAAAGGCAGGGGTCAGAGATGTGCGCGGGATCACAATTTTCTACTTCAGGCAAATTTGACAGTTTGAAAGTTTATTATGCTTTATTGTTTTACTGCACATTGTACAAAATTGTTGCCAACTTTCCAGTAAGAATAATTTTGCTCCATATATAAAAGCTTTTAGTTTTTTTGAATATATTGCTCAGACTTCATAAGATGGGCTAAATCAAATAATGGAACTCAAATACTTGTGCAGACCATGGAAATTGGAATGAATATACTAATTGGAATGTTACTCAGAACATAAATGGAAATAATAAATTAGGTGTGTGATAAACAGGCAACTTTTGCTTTGTTTAAACCAGGGTTTCCCCAATTGTGAGGTGTACCTCCCTTGGGGAGGTACAGAGTCCAGGGGAGATGTGGAAAACCTTTTAGTTATATTGTTACAATAAATCCACCTTTCCCAAAGGTTCATTGTTTTCATTGTTCACTTGTGCTCATTTTGGTGTTTGGATTTTTAGGGGAGGTGTGTACATTAAGATTACACTAAAGGGAGGTGTGATGGCAAAAGGTTTAGGAACCCCTGGTTTAAACTGAGCCAGCTACCATATCAGTATTATGAATCAGTGACCTTGTGCAGCTATCATGCTGGTGTTATAGTCCTTCATATGTAATGGTTGGAGACCTGATTGAAGTGGGAGATTAGCACATGGAATATCGAACAGATAATATTTCATACCCAGCTCATATTTTAAACAAATCTCTTGCCAACATATTCTATTAAAAACTAGAGCTACAAGAATATGTAAATGACTTTGAGAAATGACAAGCTTTCCCTGATAAACCATCCTGAAATAACAGGATATAATAATACATTCTTATAGGAACTCTTATTATAGGGAAAATCTGAAGAGAAATGAGGGGTAAGGACAACATTGAAATTAATTATTATTCTAAAAGGAGATTACAGATACTGTGGTTCCAGATGATGTGATGGAATTGGAAATGGATGAGCTCAATCAGCACGAGTGTATGGCTTCTATGACAACCCTGCTGAAACATATGCATAGAAATAACATCACACCTGTGGTAGGAAAAGTGAGTATTCCATTATAGCTCTGTGGAATTGGCATATATCACTTTCAGTTTAACTAATTTGTAATAAGTATGCTTTCATACTTATGGATTTGTAATGTTTTGGGTATTCAGGATACAGATTCACAAGAACTTCCTCCATGGATGAAGTTTTTGCACAGCAAGCTGGGAAATTCTACTGTACCTCTAAATATTCGCCTCTTTGTAGCAAAACTCATTGTGAATACAGAGGAAGTAAGTCCTTTTTTATGATAGAGAAAAGTGTTGTCATATATAGTTGGCGTACTTGCATCCCTTTGGAATAGTAGGGTAATCTGATATTGAGATTAGAATAATCTCCAGGCTTTACAGTTAGTCCTCACCAACCACAATCTGTCACTAAGCACCGTGGTCATTAAGCGAGATATCACATTACCACACCAGATCTACATCATTTCTGCTTCCATTGTTAAGCAAATCACTGCGGTTGTTAAGCGAGACATCACATGACCGCAACTTGCAATTTCACTTCCACATTCTCCACTAATTCTGCCTGCTGGAAGCTGGTTGTGAAGCTTGCAAATGCAGTCATGTGACTGCGGGATGCTGTGACAGTCGTAAATGTGCACCAGTTGTGAAATGCCCAAATGGTGATCTTGTGACCGTGGGATGTTGCAATGGCTGTAAAAGCGAGGATTGGTCGCAAAGCTGTTTTTCTCCAACCATTATAACTTCAAGTGATCGCTAAATAAGGCAGTCGGTAAGTGAGGACTACCTGTAATAATCTTTCCAGTGTTTTTATTAAATGGAGGCAGCAGAACATTCTGTTTGTGAACATGCTTTTCAAGTGTTACCAAAAGTGACAAAAGTTCAAAGTATATATAGGCATAACAATATCAAATAATGTCTGACTCTTCATTTTATTTGTTTTTTGGCAGTTTGTTGAAATACATTAATTTCCTAAGTAAGCATAGATTCCCAGCTGGTTTCTTGAGCAATTAATACATAATAGATGCAGCTAGTCTCTCCTACATGAGGTGGATTCATGTATGATTCATATGAGCAAACTGTGGTTATATTTAGTTTTACTACCATGTATACATTTTGACTGTAAACAAACAAGGGTGTAAAATAACTTAACATCACTCAATCCTTGTGCCGTTGCTTAGGATCAAGTCCTTCCAGTTACGTTTTAACAAGTCTCCAGAACTAGCTGGGAGCAAGGAATGATAATTTTTTGGCAAAATAACATCTCTTCTAGACAGAAAGTGACTATCCATACAGTTTGGTTGGTAGCTTTGTGAGCAGTCTTGGTTTTACAACTGAATTTATTACACAATTTGGTTAGCTGTTCATGAAATAAGAGTACAAGGACATTCTCATGATCTTAGTGGGTATCCTGGTAGACTGCAATACTCTCTCACCTGTGATGATTAATTTATCCCACTCCCTCTATCCAACTATAATTTGAACGTAACGTGTTGTGCTGGATAACATTAGTTTAAGAATGGTAGTTTTAAAAGCAGTAAATCAAATTTATTGGACACTTTTTGTGTGATGGAATGGAATTATGAAGGCCAAGCTCAGGGAGATAAACATTTTCTTAGCTCACCAGGACTGCGTGGGAGTAACAAGAGGATGAGACTGGCACCTCCCTGAGGAATTCACACTGTTGTGGCTGGAGGACTTTGGGAACTGAGGTTTTAGTCTGGGAAGATTCTTGCTAGGGGTTGTAGCTAATAAACATAGCTGGACTGAATTGGCATTGTCTCTTGGAGTTCCTTGGGCTAGGCCTGACATCAATCTTCCCAGACTAAAACCCCAGTTCCCAAAGTCCTCCAGCCACAACAGTGTGAATTCCTCAGGGAGGTGCCAGTCTCATCCTCTTGTTCTTCCCACGTGGTTCTGGTGAGCTAAGAAAATGTTTATCTCCCTGAGCTTGGCCTTCATAATTCCATTCCATCACATTTTGGGTACAACCTGAAGGTTCAGGAGAGATGATGTAAACCTTTTTTTTGGTATTTTATTTTATATTTTTATATTTTATACTATTGTGGGTGGCCTTTCACTGATGCGTGTTAATAGAGGGATTCAATTGATATAACTCTTATATTCATTATGAATATAAATCAGAGGTTGAACCATTAATGTGTTATGTAACATGGCTGCTTAGATACTGTTGTTGCCAAGGCATGAAATGTGGTTACCCTTTAAATAATAATTTAATTTGGTTAGACGTAAAAAATAATGTGCAACAGATTCTAGAATGGCAACCTTGTATTTTTCTCCTCTAGGTTTTCCAGCCATATGCAAAGTGGTGGCTGGGTCCTTTACTGCAGCTGGTTGTTTCTGGAGATAATGGAGGAGAAGGAATTCATTACATGGTGGTGGAGATAGTGGTCACCCTGCTTTCATGGACTAGTGTGGCAACTCCTAAAGTAAGAAATGTAGTATTTGGTTATAATAAGGTGGACATATATACGTACTGCCCTTTTTTTTCTTTTTTGGCTGCCTTCAAGTCAGTCTTGATTCCTGGCAACTGCATGGAGATGCTTTGCGGTTTTCTTGGCAACGTTTTCAGAAGTGCTTTGCACTTGCCTTCTTTCTAGGGCCAAGAGACAATGACTGGTCCAAAGTCACCCAGCTGGCCAGAATTCCCAGTCTTCTGGCTTCGCATCCAGTGCCCCTAAGTACTACATCATCTGGCTGGCTGCTTACCATTAAGAAAGGCAAATTTAGGAAGAGCAAAATGCATCTGTTCTTAATAGGAAAGTCTCTGGTAATTTATGTACCACTGGAAGATGTTAAATGCCTTTGCAGCAGTATTCTGATGAGATAATATAGTGAGCATATTCTGAGAATGTATATTATAAATGAAAACTTAACGCTGTCCTGAGTAGTCTTGTATTGCTGACATGACAATGTTCTTCTGCTCTTGAAAAATTAATCAGCATACAATATGTGATCATCCTTTTAATGGTACAGTTAATTCTTAATAGTGTTGTGAGCCTTCAGATATGTGTATTCCTCATTTGACAATATAATTATATTTGATATTGTATAAGCTGCATTTAGATAAATTGGCTACATCAGCTGCTTTTAAAATAGGAAATAGGAATGCAACAAATGAGCTTCAAGCTCAATTTTAAGGCCTTCAGAAACAAAATAATTCATAATAACTATACAAGTTAAAACGTAACAGAAACTTTAGTTCTAGTTATATTACAGTTCCATAGTTTTAATTTGAAAGCAAAATATATATGCCAAATTTATTTTATAGATTTACATGTGATACTTTCTACCAGCAAATAATCGTTAGCTCAAAGACTTGATTTTTTTTCCTTTCTCTTCCCTGTGATCTTCTTTTTTGTATTTTTGTCATAGCCATAGTTCTTAAGAACTGAGAAGGGTCTTCCCAAAATAATATTGGGACATTTGTATGTATATAAATAGAGAGCTGGTTTGATGTAGCGGTTGAGGCATCAGGCTAGAAATCAGGAGACTGTGAGTTGTAGTCCTGCCTTAGACACAAAGCCAGCTGAATGGTCTTGGGCCAGTCACTCTCTTTCAGCCCTAACAAGGAGGCAATGGCAAACCACTTCCAAAATCTTGCCAAGAAAACTGCAGGGACTAGTCCAGGCATTCACCAGGAATCAAAAACTGACTCAAGGGCACAAAAAAAATGTATATGAATAAACATGCACATATTTATGTATTGATCTGACCTTAAAGCAGTATCTTAATTTAGCCCTACCTACATCAGTGGCTGACCATTTTTCGGGTGAGAGCCACATTTTTACTAGACATTGTTGGAGGAGAGCCATGTTAGTCTATGGTGGCAAAAAAATCAGAATCTGGTAGCACATGTTAATAACACATTTTATTAAAAGGTGCCACTCTGCATCTGATGAAATGAGCTAGAGCTCACAAAAGCTTATGTTTTTAAATAAAATATATTAGTTGGAAAAAATATTACCAGACATCTGATTCTTACCAGGATAATCAGTTGGAGGTTGGCTGCCACTGATGGATGAGGAAAAGGTAGATGGAGTGTGGAACCATGCTGTTCATGACTGTTTTCTGAAAAGACTGCAGGAAGGAGGATTTGCAGAAGGCTTTTGAGATTTTGAACATGGGCTACTTCATGTTAATTAGCATTATATTCATTAACTTGACATTGATACAGGCTCAGGTATTTATTCTCTTTTTCTGTATATATATGAAAAGCAGTTCCAAATAGGGTCAAAATTGTAGCCTTGGGGTTAATATCTATTTAGATTAGGAGTGGACAACTGCAGCTGTAGGGCTACAACTGACCTGCAGTGTAATCTCAAAAGCTTTCAGCAAGCCCTTTCCCCTGTAACCTTTGTGTCTGTAGATGCCAAAACTGAGTGTTGCAAAGCAATGGTGTGTGTGTGTATGTGTGTTTTGTCTGTCTTGAATCTTGTGCCAGGGTAGTTGATTTATACTGCAGCTTGAGAACCAGCACTTTAGTACATATATTTTAACACAGTGCCAAGGTTCTCATGATAAGCTGTCTTTTCTGAATATTTGTTAGTCCTAACAAGGGGAAAACTCGGCAAGCTTGAATATAATATGTTTAAGGTAACATACGTTTTGTCATTTTATAAGCAAAGAGGAAACACACACCTTTCTATTGTTTGACATGTACTATTATTGTGTTGCAGGATGAGTACTTGTTCACATTTACAAGAGATTATTAATCATGTTAAATGAACTTCACACCCTTTCATTTTGAGCACTGAGTAATGGCACAAAAGTGTCCTATACGAAATAAATGAGTATACTTTTGTACGTGAATATCTGCAATATGCTTTTTTTCTAATTCCTTCATATTAGGGAAACATTAAGGATGAAGTCTTGGCAAACAGGTTGTTAGAGTTCCTAATGAAAAATGTGTTTCATCAGAAAAGAGCAGTGTTTAGACATAACCTAGAAATAATCAAGACAGTAATAGAGTGCTGGAAGGACTGTCTGAGCATCCCTTACAGGTAAATAATGGCAATAAGATATGGTTGAATATATACAGCTCTCAAGAGCTATAGCAAAGCTGGGAATGGGTGACTTTCTGGATACTGCTGAACTACAACAGCAGCCCCAGCAGGCATGGGCCATACTAAAAGATGCTGGTAATTGAAGTTCAGCAATAGTTGGCCTGCTGGTTTATACCAAAGCCTGCTTTTTAAGGAAACTTGGACTGATTTGTTATAGTATACTTGGTGATTTGAGACTATATATACAAACTTGGACTGTGGTTTCCTGTAGAAAAATTAAAGGTCATGGAGTCAGTGCCATTAGAAGATTAAATAAGGGATGATTGGAGAAAGAGACTCATTCCCCATTTTGATAGAAAGAGGCTTCCAACAGTGGATTAACTTCAGTCATCTCAAAAATGCATGGTTCATGAGATGAATGACTTGGATTGAAATTTAGTTATTTTCTACATCCCATCTACTCTCTTTTTTCCCCCAGAACAAAGTTCTCTCTTTGTTTATTCCTAAAGCCACTTCTTTCCTGAAGCTTTTATTTCTTAAACTGTCTCATTTTCTGCCCAAGGTCCTTTCACTTGTCTAAGGAGAATATCTGCCAAAACTATCAAAGCTATTTATCTCTCACCTCCGAAATCAAGCATTTTTATACACCATTTGTATGCTTTTATTCTTTTCACTGGGAATCAAACTTTTCTAGTTCCGGCAGAACTAGATGGCTTATGACATATGTTTCTATAATCCATGAAAACAGATACCCTTCTTTGTTTTGACATGTCATAACACAGTGTATCCAAGTTGTACCCTCTATGACAACTTTCTTTACCAGTGAGTCTCATACAGAAGTCAGCGAGCACAGAGACTCCTCAATAAATTTCTGTTGCAAGCTGAGATAAAATGAAGGAAGATTAAGAGGGCACTGAACAATTCAGGTTTTGTGGGGGATTTTTTGCATGAACCTTGCCTTTGCTTAGTGATAGTGAAATTTAAAACATTGTTATTAATTTATATTATTTATTTGTAATAGCTGTACTCTGCCTTACCTCCAGAAATTCAAGGCAGCATACGCAGCATTCCCTCCATTTTTTTTTTTCTCACAAGAACAATTCTGTGCACTAGATTGAACTGATAGAGAGTGACTGGACTATAATCATCCAGTCAGCTTCCATGGCTAAGGGTGGATTTGACACTGGGTCTCCCAAATCCTAGACCAAGGCTTCAACTTCATCTAAGGGATACTGGCTCTTTTATTAGATGCCTCCATTGTACCAAACCAGAAAGGATTTTAATAAGGATTAAGTTTTTGCATTACGCTAAGTCATTTGTGTGGGCTGCCTAAGCTTGTTAAGTAATCCCAGCTATTGTTTAAGATTTATGGCTTACTGTGTTATAGTCACTTAGCCAGTGTGCTGTCTACTCAACAATCGCTATTTAGGTAAATTATGGCTTAGTGTGATGAGTGATTCCAGTTATTAAGTGAGCAGTGTTTTGCTGTACATTCTTTCTCAATACAAAACACAGACCTGACTTTTGAGTTTTCTCAAGCAGTACCAATGGTTACTTGCTATTTTCAGTACCTTCACCCGTGTCTTTGCTTGCTGCAGGATAATATTCGAACAATTTTCTGGTGGAGATGCTAATACAAAAGACAATTCGGTGGGAATTCAATTATTAGGAATTGTTCTTGCTAATAATTTGCCTCCATATGATCCAAAGTGTGAAATAGATAGTATAAGGTAAGAACTACAACTTCCTGAAATAATGTAATATTACTGTTAAGGTATACTGAGCATAAAACATTCGGCCAAGAAGGAAGTTTTGCAGATAGGAAGTGATAATCCCAAAATGCATGGATTGACTGTCTGCTTTGGAAAACAAATGGAGAAATTAATGTCTATTTTAGTAGCTAGTAGTAGTCATTTTTCTTGGGAGCAGCTAGTTTCAACATTCAAAATCAGTGCTGCTTTGGATGTTTTTTGAGTTTTGGATTAAAGAATTTAATTGCTTTTTGTTATATTACATATTTATGAATGTGCTTCAGAACTCTTACACTTGGACCTGTTTCAAATGTGGGAAAGAGGCACATGTGTTAGGATGATACAGGAATTTTCAGTGAATGCAAATTAACTACCTTAAATTTAGAGAATTTATAATAGAATTGGGAGATATAAAAGACAGATATAGATCTGGGGCTGTTGAGGCTTTACCTGAAGATTTCAAGAAATAGTGAAAGCAGTTTATTTTTGAATTACATGCATTAGAAATTTGGTAAATCATCCTGTTGCAACTAAATGTAAAAGAAGTGAGAAAATTATTCATCTTAATATATGTCAAGGAAATAAATATGCATTTTGTGAGAACTAAACAATATTTATTATTTATGTTAGATACTTCCAAGCATTGTCTAACAACATGGCTCTAATAAGATACAAGGAAGTGTATGCTGCTGCTGCTGAAGTACTAGGACTCATTCTTCAGTACACTGCCGAGAAAGAAAATGTGAGGACAGTATGCTTTACATTTTATGATTCTAGAACCTAAGAGTTAGCTTTTTAAAGTGCAACTTAACTTTTAATCTACTACCTTAAAATATTATGGGTTTACTTTATCTAGTCTGTTGAATATAGCATTGAAAGATAAAACAGTGACTTGATAAATATTGCAAAAGATTGGAATTACCTTGCTGGATCTCATGAAAGATCCTTTTAACCCAGTACTCCTTCTCCAGGAGTGACCAGCTATTTGATTCTTAAGTAGCTATAGCAGGAATAGTTTGCAGCATTATGATAAAAGTATCCTTCATTTGTCTCTGCATGAGGATTTATGGGCACTGAAAAAGAAAAGTGTTTTTTATGGAATTTTCTTAAAAGAATAACTGAGGAGGTCACTTCCAATTAATAGCAGTAGTTTTAATTATTGCTAAAGTATTTTGCCAGCATGTTTACATATTTACATATGTTCATTTTTCAGACATTTGAAGGTCCAATTTATGACATGGTCATAAAACAATTAAAGCTGCATCAGAACACCAGAGATGACAAATTTATTGTATGCCTGAATAAAGTCACAAAGAACTTCCCTCCTCTTGCTGATAGGTATATTAAAATTATGAGTGGCTCTGTACTGTTGAGGCAATGAGTTAATAGCTTAGTATAACTGCTCATACTTTCTGTTTTTTGACCATGGGAAGATTTATGAACGTTGTCTTCTTTTTGATACCAAAACTTCATGGAGTAATGAAAACTCACTGCTTGGAAGTAGTAATGTGCCGTGCCCAAGAAACAGCTGATCTGTACTTACAGTTGAAGAGTAAGGAATTCACACAAGTCATGTGTCACAGGTGAGTGAAGGCATGAGTGGTAATTATTCCTTGGTAGAACAGTCCATCTTAAAAAGGCCTTTGAACAAACTCCATTTAAACGAATGGGAGTAGATCAAGGTGGGTTTTTTTTGTCATTTTGTTCTGATTACAGAGAATGTGGGGATTCTGTCTCTCCTCAGTTTTGATGGGGCATTTGATATGATTCCCCATGATCAGTAATGAAGGCAACAAAGGTGTTTTATTCATTCTTCCCTTAGAGATGATGAAAGGCAAACAATATGCTTAAATATTGTATACAAGATGTTACCTAAGCTGAAACCAACTGAAGTATTAGAGCTCCTTCCTACAATAACAGGGTTCATTTCTCATCCTTCACCATTATGTCGGGGCCAAATGTATGATATTCTCATGTGGATATACGATAACTACAGGTAAAGACTCACATCGATATTATTATAAATCATTGTTCTGAAGCTGTTTTACCATTTCTAGGATCCTAGATCTCTGTGGTCTGCTCATTAGTTTAATTTAATTTATTAAATTTATATGCTGCCTGACAAAATACCCAGGCTGAAAAATAGGCTTTGATTAGAATTATTTACTTCCAAAAAAAAAAATGGAGTTGATTGGACTCTTCTTTCTTTATTTTATTTCCTCCTACCAAAGAACATTGTCTTTTTTCCTCCCATTTTCATCTTCCTGGCTTTAGAAAGCCGCAGAACAAAATGCCTCAATGCCTTGTTTCTACGTGACTGAATTTCTACCAGCTCTTTTTGCCCAAACCAGCAAGGAAAAGGAAGTGTTGGACGTTGCACAAGGAGGCTTGGGTCATATTCATCCTGCAGATTGTTTTCTTCTGCCATAATGCAGATTTGCAGTTAAAGGGAGAAAAAACTGAAAAAGGCAGTTAGATACCGGTAGTCCCCAGTTTAAGAACGAGTTCCATTCCCAAGGTCTGTCCTTAAGTCGAATTTGTATGTGAGCCAAACAGTTTTATTGTATAATACTGTATAAGTAGTATTGTATAATGAACTCGAACTGTTGTGTATTTAACTTGAATCATTGTGTATTTAACTTGAATTTTGCTACATTAGGCTCCGTTCTTAACTATGGGTCGCCTGTAAAACGGGTGTTCTTAACCTGGGGACTACCTGTATTCCAGATTTACTATGTATTAGCCAGTTATGTCTTTTGTTCCTCTTTTTCCACTTCAGGGAAATTTCAGAATTCACATTCGTTAACTCTTGATTTTACATTTGAATGCTACATATGAGGTGTATGTCATGTAGTCAGGCTTTCACATATAACATAGTAGGGATGTGCAAACCATCACCACATACACACTTGTGTAATAGGAACGTGCAAAACCTACTCTCTAGGAACAAAACATTCTGGAGAATATGTATGAATTTGTACATATGCACATTATAGCAAATCTGCCATTAGCTGAATTTCTATGCTCTTGGGTTTTTCAGTAGTTCAGTGAAGTAAGGGGGAGTGGCTTGAGTAGAAAAACTTCTCATAGAATCTGCAAACCAGAGAAGTGCTATTGATAGGAGCATCAGCAGAAGTAGAGAGTCTGAGGGTTGAAAAGAAAGGCCACTCAATGAATACTGATAGAATAGGCAGAGAGTTTAGTTACAGAAATTTGACAAGAACAATAGTTGGAGGAGATGATCAAGGGAAGAAGGAAAGAATATGGAGTACAGCTGAACGAAAAAGCTGGTGAAAACCTCAGAATACATAATCTCTGTTTACTAGAGATTATGTGCTGAGGGAAGGAATGTGATGTAGAGACAGGATATTAAACAGGCTAAGGATTCAGAACCAGATTAGGAACAAGATAAAGAGGCACATGAAGTAATTTTGTGTTCCTCTTCAAAATTTATCTTACCATGGAAGTCTTTGGAGCAGCTCCAAATATTCTTTTGCAACTTAGCCAGAGTACATACAACTGAAAAAAATGCATTTCCTTTTCTTTGTTTTGCTTGAGTTTGTAAGCCCCTCTTTTGGATCTGTATATCTGAGGAGATACTTGAAGCTTATTATTTAATAGCCATATCTGAATGTAAACACATAAATAGCTTTCTTTTGTCAATTATATATTGATATTCTGAGTGGCCTCATGTAATAAATTTTACCCGGTGCAAACTGTCATCAATGTTTTTGTGTGAGTGATTGAGTTTCAGTAGAATATGAAGTTGAACTTTTTTCTATCAGTGATTCAGAAAGTCAAGCAGATGAGGAATCTTCAAAAGTGTTGAAACTGGCAAAAGAATTTTTACTTCAAGGACTGATTGATGAGAATTCTGGACTACAGTGAGTAATGTAAATTTTATTCTGGAAATCAGAATTTTAAGAAACCCATTGCAAAATTGTGCATGTTATGCACATCAAGATCCCAGACTAAACTGTAATTTAATTTTAAATTGAGTTGAAAAGTATAATCTTGTTTATTCAAAATGATACAGAATTGCAGTCTAAATGGCTTAACAAATTCTGAACTTTTTTTTGTGAAGGTTGGATTTAAGCAAAATTTTGTGTCTGTAATTTGGGAATGACATATAGGTAATCCTCGCTTACTGACTTTGTTCAGCAACCATCCAAAGTTACGGCAGTGCTGAAAAAATAACTTTACAGCCCATTTACGACCATTGCAGCATCCCTCAGTCACATGATCACCATTGCAGTCAGTATGCGTTGTCCTGTGCCTGACCTGTGTCTTTTTCTTTTTCCCCCCAACTGCAGAGCAGATTGATTGGAGAGGTAGAGATTACAAGAAAGTAAGCTGTTTGCCCTTCTACACATCTAAAGCAATGCGATCGTGCCAGCAGCCCAGGCCTGGGAGCCATGTGCATTCGACACAAACACTACTCTTTTGAAATCTCTCTCTCCAAGGTCTCTGCTGTGTCAAGTGGGGGGAAGGGTCAGGCAAAGGAGAGATTGGCTACAGAAATTGCCTGCTTTTTTTCTCCTCCCCCTCACAGAGCAGAGATTGGAGAGAAAGAGATTTCAAGAGAGTAAGATGTTTGCTCTTCTACACATGGAGAGCAATGCGATCGCGCCAGCAGCAGGAAAGTGTCAGACAAAGGAGAGATTGCCTACAGAAATTGTTTGCCTACAGAAATTGTAGTGCACCTATGGCTCTCAGCCCTGGGCTGCTGGTGGAATCGCATTGCTTTCAATGTGTACAAAACGGTAAGCAGGCACTTGAGCATTCCAAAGGGCAGGGGACTAGTTAGAAGGCAAACAAAAGCTGGAGGTGTGAAAACGACTAGTCTTGTCTCTTTCCAGCCAGAAAGCACAGTTGCAGTCACATGGATTCCAACTTAGTGACAGCTTCCCTTAGTGGCGGAGTTGCCAGTCCCAATTAGGGTTGTTAAGCGAGAACTACCTGTATGGGACTTGAATCTCTCCCAACAAGATTTATCTATTGAAGGATCATTCACCCTGCATTTTGGGGGAACATTCTGTTCACTACTGTTCTTTCCTAGCATAAAAAAGGAAATTCTATCAATAAGTTCAGGTCACTATTTTCATATTTTTTCTTTGATAAATAAAAGGTCTATGGGGTGATGTAGCTAGACATAAGGATATGTTGCCATGTCATGCACTAAGTGCTTTATTCACATATTTACACAGCTACAGAATTATTTGAACCTGACATTTGCATATTTATTTTCTTTTGCAGATTAATTGTTAGGAATTTTTGGAGTGATGAAACTAGGTTACCAACAAATACTCTTGATCGCATGTTGTCTTTGCTAAAGTGTTTGTACTGTGACAAAATTGAAACTCAGTATTTGAGTTTAGCTACAAATTTTCTCCTTGAAATGACCAGCAAAAGCCCAGATTATTCCAGAAAAATGTTTGAATATCCACTTTCAGAATGTAAATTTCAGGTGAATGTATATTATTTTGCATTGTATAAGAGTTTATTGGAGTACTTTTTAAAAACTAAAATACCTTAGGTCAAAGAGAGATCATTTTTTAAAATATTTATTTTATTACATTAATTGTAATTTTGATGTTAATTCTTTGCTTTATTAGAAGCAAAATGAGATACTAATTTTGATTATTACATTAAAAACCTGAAAAATAGAAACTGCATTTCTATTTTTACCTTGATAAATTTTATTGATATTAAAATTATCATTTACTGCTATATTACTCACAATGAAGAAAAATGGAAGAGAGGAATATGGTGAATTACGGTGCTCATTATTCCATACTAGTTTTATGCATCTCCAAAAAAGTATGAACCTTTAATTTCCTTATGAAATATTTACAAAGGTTGCATGTTTTAATATGGTGCCACCTACAATTTGTTGTGTTTTTGATGGGGGGAGAGGGATAATGTTTTCCTATTTTTATGCATATGTGAGCCACTTTGAAGTCATCAAGAAAGTTGAGAAGAAATGGGCAAAGAAATACTTTTATTTTGTTTTAAATGCTGAGGTTTATAGGCAACAACAGACACTATCATTTTTTTTAAACTGAAAATCTTAAAATCATCTTTAAGAATGAATGTCTTTTAAGTAAATGTCAAACGGGCAGTTTTCTCAAGCTAATAGATGCATGATTTGATTAAAACTGCAACATAATACCTATCTTTCCCCAGATACTTTTCCTGATATATTTGAAAACAGTTAGAAATATACATAATTGGGGGAAAAAACATAGCTTAAACATGTGCAGATTTATTAGTAGTCCCTCTGATTTTAGTGGGATTCTTCAGAATGCATTTGCATAGGATTATAACATCTGTGTTGCTATGATACCAGAGTGATGATGTCAAGATGGCTTCAAGTACTTCGTATATTTGCTCTCCAGGATTTTGTAATTGATTCCAGTTGGCGGTATCGAAGTACCATTCTTACCCCCATGTTTCTGGAGACTCAGGCTTCCCAAAGTGCTATTAGGTATCACTCACAGGAAGGATATATGGGTGGCCAACTAAGAGCTACCCAGCAGCAGTACGAATTTACGCCCACCCAGAATATCAGTAAGTAACTTACACCATTATTTTAAAGCACTAGCACGTTGTAATGAAACTGTCAATCCAGAAGGGACACATGATTGTGTTTTTGCTGCATTAATGAATCATTCCATGCAGAATTATATTTTTTAAGTATGTTTTTGGATATTGGCTTCCTTTCATGCATGTTTTTGCATTTCATATAGTATATTTTGCATCTCAGTATTTCAGTCAAACCTCTCCTGATGCTCTGTTATCATTTTCTTTAGTAATTGGACAAAGTAAAGGAACAGTATTTGTGGGTGAGAGGCTCCTTGCTTTTATATAAGCTTATATGTTCTTATGCTCTTTTTATAGGTGGAAGAAGCTCTTTCAACTGGCTAATAGGAAATAGTGTTGACACTTTTGCAGACTATACAGTTCCTTCCTCTTCTGAGTCGGTTTCTTCATCCATGTTGCTCATTAACAAGCGTACAGACAGATCTCACAAAACCGCCTTCAAACCATTAAGTCCCAATTTTGGGAAAAAAAGACTGGGTTTGCCAGGAGATGAGGTAGACAGTAAAGCTAAAGGTATTGTTGCTGTAAATCCAGTTTCTTTTTGCTCCTTTCCTTGTGGTTTTGCCAAACATCTTTCATGATCTAAATTAAATGGATAGTAAGTAGTTCCTAATCAGAAGCCATGCCTGTTTATATGAACATGTTCAAGGCCACAACTGAAAACAGCGGATAGGTGAGGGTAGCTATAGCCTTGCAGGAACTAGTGCATGAGGCTGCAACAATGGTCAGGGAATGCTAATTTAAGCAATTTAGTGTTTGTCAAATTATGTTCTTTGTTTAAGGAAACAACCACAAAAAACGTGACTTAAAGCATGACAGTAGGAAGGTTCCTAAAGGTATTCTAGTTCTGTCCCAGTCTCATTAAAAATCTTAAATTATATAATTTGTGAAATTCCCAGTTCCAAGTTTTGGGTAGCAAGGTTGAATATGTGATTTCTTAAATAGTTTTACTGTGTAGGTTTACGGGAATTTCCTTCTACATGCATTTAGGCATAGATGAACGTGCAGAAATTCTGAGACTACGGAGACGATTCTTAAAAGATCAAGAAAAGCTCAGTTTGATCTATGCAAGAAAGAGTGTTGCTGAACAAAAACAAGAAAAGGTTAGTTCTTCTAAATATGCCTGATTTGTGTGTTGCTATACTGGCATATGGAGTTTCAGTTGGTGGGGTGATAGTAGATTATAGTATATAATTATATATTTTAATCATGATACAGTTGTGCTTAAGCATGGTTTAAAAATAGGATTAAAATGGTCAGTAATCACAACTGGTTTGAGAATTTAAGTAGCAGTTTTTTTAGTAGGTCTGGATTTCCTGCCTGACCATCATAATCAGTGATCTTAGTGTTAGTAATGCAAAGAAAGAATTGTCTGAGGCAGCCATGCTACATATGGAGCCAACTTTTGGGACTCAGCAGATGCTTTATGAATGGTAGCATTCTCAAGGCATATGGATTTCTCTGGGTTGTGAGGCAACAAATGGATAAAGGAATAAATTTGGCCTTGAAAATTGGGAATTAGGTGTCAGTAACAGTGGTGAACTTCAGGTGAGCTGTCTGCCAAATCAGTGTGCTGTAAGCCTAAGTAAATTAGTAAATTCATATATGGGACTAAAGAATGAGATCTGGTTCCAACTTTCAGAGCAGCTAGAGCAGTGTTTTTCAAACTTGGCAACTTTAAGATGTGTGGACTTTAACTCCCAGAATTCCCTAGCCAACATGCTGGCTGGGGAATTCTGGGAGAGTTGAAGTTCACATATCTTAAAGTTGCCAGATTTGAAAAAGCACTGAGCTAGAGTATTTAATGAAAGCTCACCAGTTACTGAGTGATTCAGGATGGGTCAGAAGAAAATGAGTATGTTTCCTACGAGTTAAGAAGAGATGCCTTAGGGAAGTTTTGTGTGTTGGATTGTTATCATACTCTAACAGGGTAGATTGGATAAACAAAAGGTGTGCTATTGAAACATCTAAACTTTTTAATATTTTATGACGGTAGAAATGATTCAAAATTACTCTCTCCCCTCCCCCCCCCATAGCTCTGGGGCAAGCAAGTCTGGTGTTTTCCTCATGGGTTTACTGACAACATAGAGGAGGAATAATTTCAAGAGACTGAACTTCTCTTCAATCTCATTCACAAGGGAATCCAATCCAGATCAGTGGAGGAACCATATAATGTGCACCTGGCAGTTCCAGAAGTTTTTTTTTAATTTAGCTACCTTTTTCTGGACTAAAAAGAAACTTTGAGTCAAAGTATCTAAATGACAACTAAGGAAAACACAAGGCATAAAATGCATGTATGAATAGAAAGCCAATCTATCCTTTGTTGTGTTTTGCTTGGATAATGTCAGTTGAATGAACAAACACCTGTTCTGTCAGGCTTGGCTTTAGAGAGTGGGTGATAGCTCTTCCCATTATAAAGTTAGAAGTTGACTATGGAGATTTATGGGTTTTTAGATCCCTCTTTTTTATCCACACACACACATTTCTTAATAGTCTCATTTTTTTTACTCATTTTATTTTACTAATTAAATCAAAGTATCAATATCTGCTTTATTGCTGATTTTTTTGGGACTTTATGTTTTTTGTTTAAGTAAAAAGAGAGAGATTAGTATTTAGGGACAAAAATATGATAGCATGTGAAATGGTTCCAAAAAGCTTTAGAAGTTTACTTTTGTTTTTGCTGTGATTTCTACAAACCATAAAAACTAATGCATCTGTATGAATTATATGTATGCTATCATACTTTTGTCCCTAAATACTAATCTTTTTACTTAAGCAAAAAACTTAGGTACAAATCAAATCAAATTAGATCTTTATTACAGTCATAAACCAGCATTAGGAGGGTGGGGTACAGTCATTAAAAAAGCATAGAGGATACATCAGAGTAAAAATAAAAATCTTAAAAAATTATGAAAAGCTAGAAGATATATAAATTAAAAACAAACATATTTTTACATATATGTAAAAATCAAGAATCTAAAAGAAGGGATGTTGTTGTTGTTCAGTCGTTAAGTCGTGTCCGACTCTTCGTGACCCCATGAACCATATTGCGCCAGGCCTTCCTGTCCTTCACTGCCTCCCTGAGTTTGCTCAGTTTCATGCTCATTGCTTCAGTGATACTATCTAACCATCTCATCCTCTGCCGTCCTCTTCTCCTTTTGCCTTCAATCTTTCCCAGCATCAGGGTCTTTTCCAAAGACTCCTCTCTTCGCATTAGGTGACCAAAGTATCTGAGCTTGAGCTTCATTATCAGTCCTTCCAATGAGCAATCAGGGTTGATTTCCTTTAAGATTGACTGGTTTGACCTCCTAGCAGTCCAGGGGACTCTTAAGAGTCTTCTCCAGCACCACAGTTCAAAGGCATCAATTCTTCGGCGCTCGGCCTTCTTTATGGTCCAGCTCTCACAGCCATACAATACTACTGGAAAAACCATAGCTTTGACTATGCGGATCTTTGTCAGCAAGGTGACATCTCTGCTTTTTAATATGCTATCTAGGTTTGCCATAGCTTTCCTCCCAAGGAGCAAGCGTCTTTTAATTTCATGGCTGCAGTCTCCGTCTGCGGTGATCTTGGAGCCCAAATAAATGAAGTCTGTTACTGCTTCCATTTCTACCCCTTCTATTTGCCAGGAATTGATGGGTCCAGATGCCATGATCTTAGTTTTTTTAACGTTGAGTTTTAAGCCAGCTTTTGCACTCTCCTCCTTCACCCTCATCAAGAGGCCCTTTAGTTCTTCTTCACTTTCTGCCATTAGGGTGGTATCGTCTGCATATCTGAGGTTATTGATGATTCTCCCTGCAATCTTAATTCCAGCTTGTGATTCTTCCAACCTGGCATTTCTCATGATGTACTCTGCATATAGGTTAAATAAGCAGGGTGACAGTATACAGCCTTGTCGTACTCCTTTCCCTATTTTGAACCAATCGGTTGTTCCGTGACTGGTTCTAACTGTTGCTTCTTGGCCCGCATACAGATTTCTCAGGAGACAGGTAAGATGGTCTGGTACCCCCATCTCTTTAAGAATTTGCCACAGTTTGTTGTGATCCACACAATCGAAGGCTTTTGCATAGTCAATGAAGCAGAAGTAGATATTTTTCTGGAACTCTCGTGCTTTCTCCATGATCCAGCGAATGTTGGCAATTTGATCTCTAGTTCCTCTGCCTCTTCGAAACCCAGCTTGTACATCCGGTAGTTCTCGGTTCACGTACTGCTGAAGCCTAGCTTGTAGGATTTTGAGCATAACCTTGCTAGCATGTGAAATGAGTGCAATTGTGCAATAGTTTGAGCATTCTTTGGCATTGCCCTTCTTTGGAATTGGAACGTAAACTGACCTTTTCCAATCCCGTGGCCACTGTTGCGTTTTCCAAACTTGCTGGCATATTGAGTGCAGCACTTTAACAGCATCATCTTTTAGTATTTTAAATAACTCAGCTGGAATACTGTCATCTCCACTAGCTTTGTTGTTAGCAATGCTTCCTAAGGCCCACTTGACTTCACTCTCTAGGATGTCTGGCTCAAGGTCAGTGACCACACCAGCATGGACATCAGGGACATTAAGATCTTTCTTGTATAGTTCTTCTATGTATTCTTGCCACCTCTTCTTAATCTCTTCTGCTTCTGTTAGGTCCCTGCCTTTTTTGTCCTTTATCATGCCCATCTTTGCACTAAACGTTCCTTTGATATCTCCAATTTTCTTGAAGAGATCTCTAGTCTTCCCCATTCTATTGTTTTCCTCAATTTCTTTGCACTGTTCATTTAAGAAGGCCTTCTTATCTCTCCTTGCTATTCTCTGGAAATCTGCATTCAGTTGCTTATATCTTTCCCTTTCACCCTTGCTTTTCACATTCCTTCTTTCCACAGCTATTTGTAATGCCTCATCAGACAGCCATTTTGCTTTCTTGCATTTCTTTTTCCTTGGGATGGTTTTAGTTGCTGCCTCCTGTACAATGTTACAGATCTCCGTCCATAGTTCTTCAGGCACTCTGTCTACCAAATCTAACCCTCTAAATCTATTCATCACCTTCACTGTGTATTCACAAGGAATATGATCTAAGTCATATCTGAGTGGTCTAGTGGTTTTCCCTACATTCTTCAATTTAAGCCTAAATTTTGCAGTAAGAAGCTCATGATCTGAGCCACAGTCAGCTCCTGGTCTTGTTTTTGCTGTCTGTATAGAGCTTCTCCATCTTCGGCTGCAAAGTATGTAATCAATCTGGTTTCGGTATTGACCATCTGGTGATGTCCATGTGTAGAGTCGTCTCTTGTGTTGTTGGAAAAGAGTGTTTGCTATGACTAGCTTGTTCTCTTGACAGAATTCTATTAGCCTTTGCCCTGCTTCATTTTGTGCTCCAAGGCCAAACTTGCCTGTTATTCCGATTACTCCTTGACTTCCTACTTTAGCATTCCAATCCCCTATGATGAAAAGGACATCTTTTTTTGGTGCTAGTTCTAGAAGGTGTTGTAGGTCTTCATAGAACCGGTCAACTTCAGCTTCTTCGGCATCAGAGGTTGGGGCATAGACTTGGATTACTGTGATGTTGAATGGTTTGCCTTGGATACGCACTGAGATCATTCTGTCGTTTTTGAGGTTGTACCCCGTTACTGCCTTTCCCACTCTCTTATTCACTATTCACTATGAGTGCAACTCCATTTCTTCTAAGGGTTTCTTGCCCACAGTAGTAGATATAATGGTTACCTGAATTAAATTCACCCATTCCTGTCCATTTCAATTCGCTGATTCCCAAGATGTCGACGTTCAGTCTTGTCATCTCATGTTTGACCACATCCAGCTTGCCTTGGTTCATAGATCTTACATTTCAGGTACCTATACAATATTGTTCTTTACAGCATCGGACCTTCTTTTCGCTTCCAGATACATCCACAGCTGAATGTCCTTTCGGCTTTGGCCCAGCCGCTTCACTCTTTCTGGAGCTACTTGGAAATGCCCTCCGCTCTTCCCCAGTAGCATATTGGACACCTTCCGACCTGAGGGGCTCATCTTCCGGTGTCATATCTTTTAGCCTTCTAACATTGTCCATGGGGTTTTCTTGGCAAGGATACTGGAGTGGGTTGCCATTTCCTTCTCCAGTGAACCACATTTTGTCAGAACTCTCTGTCATGACCTGTCCGTCTTGGGTGGCCCTGCATGGTATAGCTCATGGCTTCACTGAGTTACGCAAGCCCCTTCGCCACGACAAGGCAGTGATCCATGAAGGAGAAAAGAAGGGATAGGAGCATTAGATTGACGTAGGGGAACATAAAAAAATGTTCCAGTATGTGGAAGACTATATCTATTAAGTTTAACTAGCACTCGAATATGGCAGACTAGGTGCTCATTAAATTTAGTTTATCACGGGTCATCATCTGACAAATTTTGAGCGCTGCTGCACAGAACCTGGCAACATTGTATGTTGTGGCATGGTTGGTATCTGAAAGCAGCAGGATGGTATAAAATTGTCCTGTGTGCCCTGGGTATGCAGTAATGGTGAGATAAGGCTAGTACGAATCTCTCTGAATACAGGCACTGGAGAAGCACATGCTCTGTTTTTCCCATGTGTCCAGAGCCATAGGGGCATTGTCTCTCTGGGTAAGGAATCTTCCTGTATCGGCCTTCAAGGACAGCTGAGGGAGGGCATAACATCATGCCAGGGTAAAGGCCCTCCAGAATTTAGGTACTTCAAGTTTAGTTAAGTGTGCCAAGGGAGGCAGAGTACCTGTTGGACTCACTGGCAATAAAGTTTGGGGTTCTGGCTAGATCTAATTGGTGCCCTGTGTCTGCTACATGTTGTTCAATTAGTGCTTTGGCCTGATCATATCCCATGCTGAGTAGAAGACCTGGAGAGAAGCCCAAGGATGAGATTTTAGTTGCCACTGCCTCTTTCCATGTGGATTGAAAATCATCCCTCATAGTTAATGGGGCAAGGCCAAGGGGAAAAAAAGATAGTCTGAACCAATCTAGCCTCCAATTTCATGAAGCCTGTCTCTAGTTGCAGGGTGGCTTTAGAGACGCAGTAAGGGACTTGAAGAGCTGATCTTATGTGAGGTGCAAGTTTTTACTACTTGTGACAAAATGATAACTTGTTGCAGGAAATAAAAACCCAGCTGAAGATGAAGCATGATGCTCAGGTCACTTTGTACAGAAAATACAGGCAAGGAGATCTCCCTGACATCCAGATTGAATTTAGCAGTCTAATTACTCCTCTGCAGGTTGTGGCACAGGTAGGCTGTTTTATGAAGGATTCTTAATTAACATCTTTGAGCTGAACAATTTTAGCAAATGTATTTTAAGAGCAGTATCCTAAAAGTTTAAATTGGATATACTTGTTGAAGATCCATGAATGTAGCTTTATTTTTCTACTAGTTCCACTGAGTCAGTTCAGTTTACATATTATTCAATATTTGTTTTCTTTAAATGCTTTTTTAAATTGTTTAGTCTTAGCGTGTCATTTGATGCCCAAGCTTTGATTCCAAGTTTTGTAGATTACCGCATTCTAGAGCAGTGTTTTTCAACCTCAGCAACTTTAAGATGTGTGAACTTCAACTCCCAGAATCCCCCAGCCAGTATGTTTTAAGATATGTCAACTTCAACTCCTGTGCTGGCTAGGGAATTCTGGGAGTTGAAGTCCACACATCTTAAAGTTGCTGAGGTCAAGAAACACTGTTCTAGAGGAATAAATTACTGTATTTTTCCATTAATAAGACACCCCCATGTATAAGATGACCCCTACTTTTTCAATCCAAAATTAAGAAATCAATATTTTAAAGATAAAGCAGAACACCTTTTTATTTAGTAATTAGGTAACATTTACATGATACACTCAGTGGGGGGAGGTCCAAACTGTCTCTCTCCAGCTCTATTTCCATGCTCTTTTGCACAACTGATTACATTCAGTTTGAATTTTGCAGAGTAAGACATTCGTTTATTTATTTTTTTATTTTCCAACATATTTATGGGCTCAGAATGCTCTGACATTACCGGTCCCTGTTGCATCTGTGCACTGCCTACACGCTCTCCACCTCCAATGGGATGTGTTCCAGTTAGTTTGTTCAGCATCAGCTGACGTCAGTTACATAAGGCTCGTGACTGGAGGAAGCCTGTTTGCAGAGACAAAATATGGGCAGTTTCGCAACCGCGCGGTTCTCTCCTCGGGTTACTTCCTTGCATAAGACAACCTTCAATTTTTAGTGTAATGATTTTAGAAAAAAGTATTGTCTTATACACGGAAAAATACGGTACTGTTTTCTCAGATTGTATATCAAATGACCCTGAAGCAAACCTCAAAATGGGGCATTTCAAATTTAAAACATGGTATAACACATGAGGCCCTTTAAAGTGATTAATGCTGCTAACCAGAAGTGCTCTTCTTCTTACATGCTTCAGAGGCTGGACTGTTCAAATAATTTCATGCTTAATTGTGGGGGGGTCCCTTACAGTTCTAGTCTTGCCAACTTCAAGAAACCAGGCATTCAGAGGTCCTGCTCTCTGACAGTTTTGTCAAGCTAGCAGCTTACCCAAATGCTTGTTTGTCTGGCAGTTTATCTGATCTTGACAAAAAAACTTCTGTCTTACATGTCCTATATGCCCCAGTGGTCACAAAAACAGGGATAGCTACCAAAGTAGTTTATGCAGGACTTCCATTTCTCTGTGGAAAAGTCTGAAGTCCTAATTGTATATTATTATTATTGTTGTTGTTGTTGTTGTTGTTGTTATACCACTTGAACACCATTGCCATTGATAAAATCACAATCAGCCAATTGTAAAAGGAAGCTTTACTTGGAACAGCTTACATCCTGCGATGATACCTTTAACACCATCAAACAACATCTGCCTATCCCAGATCCTTGGGAAGGACTCGATAGGTGGATAAAAATGCCAGATTCACTCTAAACATCTGGCTTACTATGCAACCAACCATAATAATAGGATTCATGTATTCTGAACTGATTAAATCTCAGATCCTTCATGGAAAGGTAGTGGAATTATATTGTACAGAAAATGATGCTTTTGTTTGCTCTGTAAAAACAATTGCCTGGGAATCATATTTGCATCCTAGGAGATTGGCATATTATCATGAAAAAACAGCAAGTACGTATTTATTTAGATATGAATTTCACTGAATGTATTTGGTTCTTTTACTTTCAGGTGTTTCATAGAGTTTCAAAGGTAATTGTAGTCCCCAGTTGTTCAGAGTACAGAAAGAATAAGTTTTGTGTAACTTGCAATGCTATCTTATTCACCTGTGTTTCACAAGTTTAATTGCAGTTACAGCAAGGATTTGTTTGAATATTTGTCACCTTTTAAAACAAACTTTCCTCAAGAACACACAAATTGTTCATTATGGCTCCATAAAACCTAATAGTTTATTGTGTAATACTTCCTACAAAACTTTAAACTGTGTGATTTACATTTGAATGAATTAGGTTATAATATGAAAATGTGTCCAATTTAAACACTGCCTTCCTACTCTAGTGAGTATATTCTTTCTACTGTGATAGTGCTTCTGCAGTAGTGTTATAAGCAATCATACCATTTATGCCATTTACAGAAAGATCCCAC
Source organism: Python bivittatus (assembly GCF_059951505.1). Lineage (NCBI taxonomy): Eukaryota > Metazoa > Chordata > Lepidosauria > Squamata > Pythonidae > Python > Python bivittatus. The sequence continues at coordinate 41,470,200 of NW_028277113.1, read as the reverse complement.
GCTGGCTAAACAACTCTTCAGCAGCTTGTTTAGTGGAATTCTGGAAGAAATGAAAAAATCCAGGTCTTTGTCTGAGAGAAATAATATCATCCAGCAGTTGCTGCATGTCTTCAATCAGTTTTTATCCACAACCGTGTTGTATTTCCCACCATTTATAGCTTGCATCCTGGTATGGCATTCAATACTGTATTTGTGTATTCATTTTTTACTTTTGTTTCTTTATGCTTTTGGGCAGTATGAATGAAGACAGGTAAAAATGAACATGGCACATACTACCAGCAACAAAGCCTAGCCAGTATTCTTGAGAAACAGGCAGTGTTGTAGCAGTCTTAATTTAGTAGATGCATTCTAGCCATTGGTTCAGATGCAGAGCTAAATACTGTAAACGTCAAACCTAATTCTTCAAGGTGAGTGCCAGGAAACTAGGGAGGCACAAGACGTAAGTAAAGTATTTTAGATCTGCTTTTGAAAACATCAGGAAAGGATCAAACATTTTCTTATATTTAATGTTGGTGGCTGCAACTCAATTAATATTACTCCATTCTCAGAATGCAATCCATTTCATTAATTGTGTATTTGATATAATAGGAAATGACCTATCAGCACAAAGAGTTGCTGGGCCTCACCTCTTCCAGTGTAAGTACTAGCTGTTTAGCAAGTTTACAGCAACCGGTAGGCATCCTGCTTCTTGAACAAGCTTTAGTTCACCTTTCTCCTGTGGAGCAGCAGCCACCCTCCAAGAGAATGCGTGGAAAGACAGAACTTTCACCGGATGTGACCAGGTGGATTGAACTTGCTAAGTAAGTTTTCCTTGAGAAAGAAAATTTTTGCAGATTTTACCTTAAGTGGGACAAAAGTTTTAGGGCCGTATAAAAGTTAATACTTAAATTAATGTAATTGATATAACGGTGATTAATTTGTTTGCATATTGTCAGAGTGTTCAGCTGTCTTCCAGAGTTACATTTCTGTATATTTTCTTTTAATTAAATGATGAGGAATCTTTATACAGCCAGCCATTATGATAAAGCACATGTTAAGTTATCCAGTACTGAATCAGAAGTGGCACCACTTTGCAGTAAGGCTTCTAATTCAAAAACAGACTTTGAAATACAGTAGAAAATATTAAGGCTTTTTCTGACTACTACAAAGAAAATTGAAAAAACATGGAGAGTCCACACCAAAGATATGACTAAGAACTTTAAAATGTTATTTGACACCATACTTGATTTACTATTTGTCCCTCTAATCATTGAACTCAAGGTCAGAAATTCATGGGCATCAGAGGCAGTAGGCAAGGCAGTCAGTTCAAACATGGCTGTATCCATCATGTGATTTGGCTCAAAGGATTCAGTGGCCCCTTCACAATGGTATGAAGCTTTATTTGGGCATACCAGGCAACACACTTATTCAGGTTGAAGAAATATTTGACTTAGCTACAAACTATTAAAACAGATTTGACAGCCAGACAGATCCTGGCCTGATTTTGGTGCCCTGGGTACCTAATTTTAGGATAGTTAATGAAAGAGGGGTTGCTAACTTTTGGTCTTGATTCAAAATGAGATAAAATGAAAAGATCAGTAGTTTAATTCTCTTGAATAAAAGTAAGATCCCAGTGAGCCTACTGGCTACTTGAGTTAGAACTGACTGACAGAGAATCACAAAATCCATGCATTTAAGAAATGATAAAGGGAAGGTTTCTGAAGTAGAACAAAACTGAAAATATCATGTGGGGTGCTCAGGTGGTACTTTAATCAGCTGGTCTGTCATGTGATTTGGGATTTGGTTGTATTTCTTATAGACTGGCCACTATGAAGATACATAATTAGGCTGAAGTTATGACTTGGAAGACAGGGACAGATTTGCATGTATCTAGTGGGGGAGAGCTAGCTATCACCTGGCTTTGATCTTGGGAACCATCAAGCGTCTCTTTTTTGCTGCTTTTCTCAAAGCAAAAAGGATTTGTTAGCCAAGGTATCAAACTGATGATGGTATCAACTGTATGAATACAGAAAGCTATCCTGGTTGAGTTTCTTTGTATCCTGAGCTATGTAATTTGTCCTTGATTTATCTGTGTCTTTGGAAAATAAACCTCATTTATTTGAGGAATGAATCATTTTGGTAATTTAAAGCTTTTTTCCTTCCAAATGTTCTAGGCTTTATCGATCTGTTGGAGATTATGATGTTCTGTGGGGTATTTTTAGTGGAAAGATTGGCACGAAGGAAATTACTCAGAAGGCTTTGTTGGCTGAAGCAAAAAGCGATTATGCTGAGGCAGCTAAACAGTACAATGAGGTACAATTATGTTTATAAAGTGCAGCATTTTCAAGTATTTAAAGGGGAAAAAACATTGACTATCACTTAAGAATGTAAACACAACCCCCCAGAATCAAAGTATGATTGGATAACTGGTGCCTGAGGAAAAACAAGGAGCCTGAATTGTGCATAAGCATATTTAAATTTTATTATTTAATTATTAAATGCAATTCTGTAGTTACTAGTATGCTGAAAAAGATGGGATGATTGGAAGACTAACTCTTGAGGTGAGGTTGAATCAAAAGTAATTATTACTGAAATAATTCAAGTGTAGAAAGGAATCCAGTGGCATCCAATGAAGCTCCTTTAGCAGAACAACAGGAACTCTGCAGCAGCCCCTGCCCTTTGGAACACCCTTCCCTCAGAAGTGAGGTTGGCCCCCTCCCTCTTAGACTTCAGGAAAAAACTGAAGACCTGGTTTTGTTAATATGTGTGGGGTGGGGATGGGAATAGTCAGTTTTGGGGATGGCTGGTTCCCTCGTCCTACCTGACCAATATTAGCTGGTCACAGGCTGCAACAATACCACCATCGCTTGGATTTTATCATATTGAATCATTGTATTTTATGCTGTATTATTTATGTTTTTATTGGTTTTAAATTGTTTGGTTGTGAACCTCCCAGAGTCCCCCCTTGTGGGGGAGTTGGGCGGTGATATAAATTTGATAAATAAACAAACAAACTAAGTAAAGACTGAAATGCTCAGTGATGAATGCTCTTTCCCACTTTTTGCTCAGATGCCACTGTCGTCATTCCTGAGCCAAGATAAATTAACAACAGTGATTCATTTATTGGTAGCTTCATGTCTTAAATATTCCAATGCATTCTATGTAGGCTGGCAAAATGCACCGGTTAGGCTGTTCTTTGCACCTAATTAGTGCTGTGTAATACTATTGAAAGAACTATTCCAGCAGTTGATTTGCTATTAGACAAAACTAGATTTTGGTGTTAACCTAAAAACATGAAGACAAATATCTGTACGTGTGCCTTCCATCCTGCACCTTTTTCCAATTTAGGTCCATATAGAAGCTATTTTTATTACCGTGGCGCATGATGGTACTGCTCCACTGTTCGTAACCACTGGGTTATATATTTTAACATACCTTAAATATTTTATTGCAGTGTATTCTATTCTAATTTTAGATTATATAAAATGCATTTTAATGCTATGAACTGTTTGGAGATTAATAGCATGTCAAGCTAACAGAAACAGATAAGCAACTATTACAGGCATTTACTTAATGCCAAAGAAAAAGCAGCACCAAGAAGGATGCATATGTACAGCTTTTCCTTGCTGCCTAAGTCTGGGTCAGTATGTGCTGGGGAGCCAACAAGAGCATGTTTTGGCTCATCTATAGGCCAAGCACTAAAAAACTACATTTCCTACCTTTTGGGAAGATCACTGGGGCAGCCAAGTTCTATATGTTATTTGCAGGCCAGATTTAAAAACTGGGCTGCTACTGACAGTTGCCTTGTGTTTGGAGAACTACAGAAACAGGGATGGTCAGCCTAAACTGCTTAACTGCCTGTTTATGGCTTGCTATTTCATTCAGGCCTTAAATAACTAATTGTTTCCTTCTCCCCAATATTTTCCTTCTGTTTGTGTCTCCTGCCTCTCTTTCCAAACTGTTAAGAGCCAGTTCGGGAGAGTAAAAGTCTGACAAAAGAAAAAGTAAAAAAATAATTTAGTGAAATGCTATAATTTGTGATAATTTCTGAGTAAGTGGAATTACAGTCCACTTAGTCCAGTCAATAATGAAAATATACTGCCTTGTTTTGCAGTAAAAACCAAGAGGAAAATACTATGTAGAATGGTCTATATTTTAAATAGAAGGAGTGTTGCAGCACATGAACATTAGTTTCGTTGAACACAGTTTTAGAAGATCCTTTTTTTTTTAGTCCTTATGCTATGAACTCATAGTTCTCTTATAGTGACTCATCAGCAGAGCACAGGCACTGAATGCAGGAGTCTCTGGTACTTTTAGGTAGAGCTAGGAAAGGCTTCTCTCTAAAGACTGGGGGGTCACTGCCACTGAATGTAAATGTTGATCTATATGGACCAATGGTAAGGCATCTTCCCACGTCCCTAACTGATGGCATGCATGTATGTGAGCCTATTCTATTTTGTAGAAATATTTTAGTTTGGTGAGAAAAAATAACTCTGAATTCCATAAATATATTCATACAAATCCATTAGCCTGTAAGTGATGAATGCAGGCTGTAGTTCAAAAATTAACAGATTGGCCAGGAGAAAAACTAAAATTATTTCATTCCATTTACATTAAAACAGGTCATATATTTAATTATTTTTACATTAAAAATTAGAATTTTGAAACAACTTTTGAAAGTCTCTGGGGACTTCATTGAAGGCTTTCTGGGGCTGCCTGCCTTGCTCTGGGTTAATCACTAACCCACATTGCCTGTCCCTGGATTAATTGGAAGTATCATATAGGAAGTTTGTTTTTAGCATATTTTAATTAATAAATTAATATTTATCTATTTTAATTAATGTTTAAAAACAGAGTAAACATTCTATAAATGGTAAACCATCCAGATTCACTCCGCAGTGAGATGGGCAGTGACAAATCCAGAATATATATAGATATACAGATATATAGATATAAATAAATAAATGCTGAGCTGTAACTGACCTTGCTTCGGTAGGCACTCTCTCTACAAGACTGGCCAGATGAAGAGCCAACAGAAGCAGAAAAGGATTTTTGGGAACTTGCATCTCTTGAATGCTACAACCATTTGACAGAATGGAAATATCTGGAATACTGCTCAACTCTGAACATTGATAATGGGCAACCATCAGACCTAAATAAAATATGGAGTGATCCATTCTATCAGGTTTTCAGAAAGAAATATATATATGCATGCTTCTGTATATTTGTGTGTCTAAGGGGTAAGAATTAATTGAGCAATTAACCTTGCCTCTGACAATCACATTTGTTAGTAAATTAAAAAAAATGGAAGAATAATCATATAGTCCACTATATGCTATAGTTTAACCTTTGTCTGGGGGGAGAATTCTCAGTTTTAATACTAATCTTACGTGGGAGAATCTGGTTGTATTCAAACCATTATAATTTTGTAGGCTTTACAAATTAACATACCATGTTAATGTATGCTTTATCACATGAAAAAATAATTCCAATTTTCCTACAATTTAGGAGGCCTATTTACCTTATATAATTCGCAGCAAGTTGAAACTTCTCCTTCGTGGCGGCAATGACCAGTCTTTGTTGACATTTATTGATGAAGCTATGAAAGCAGAAGAGAAGAAAGCTGTTATAGAAATGTATTATAGTCAAGAGTTGAGTCTTCTCTACATTTTACAGGATGATTTTGACAGAGCCAGATACTATGTCAAAAATGCCATGCAAGTGTTCATGCAGGTACTTCAAAATAAATGAACATAATGTCATGCTAATTGTATTAACTAATCAGGAGTATTATGTCATTCAGAGATTCTGTATATGTATCCACCACATCCAGCAGAATTAAAATAGGATAAATGGACTCATAAGAGTTTTATTTCCTGATATTGTCAGGGCAAGATGATTATATGAGGGAAACCCAAGAATATTCACTAATTATCAGATAGAAATTCAAGATGAAATCCTTTTTCTCCCACAGAACTACTCCAATACCGATTCACTATTGTACAGTAGTCGCATGACCAAACTGCAGTCAGTTCAGGCTTTAACTGAAATACAGGACTTTGTCAACTTTATAAGTAAACCAAGTAAGTTTTTCCCCCTCTCATTAAATGTAGTAAATATATTGTTTTAATAAAATAACAGCTAAAATAGTCTTGAATATCATCAGTGGATAGCATGGGTTTTGTGGGTTTTCAGGTTTTTTTGATATTACAGATTTTGTTTTTGAATCTGTTGGTTCAAGTATAGAAAGGAATATGAGAAGTTTGCAACCATTTCTGCTATGTTACATTGCATGAAGACAGATTTTTAACATTGAAGAAGTATTAAAAAGAGTTTCTGATGACCAACGAAGCTGATGTAGAAGATTTGGTTCATACAGTAGGTTCCATTTGGCTTCAGCTTAATGTGCCATAGTGGTTTGTAAATTATTGTTTATAGATTAGCCTGCGTGAACACAGTCATATACTAACACAGCTTAAAATCTGTTACTGACCATGATGGTTTATTTAGTTTAAAATGTGATTCTTTACTTGCTGACAATTTTAAACATTTTGTGTTTTTCCAATAATTGCTTTTTAGGTAATTCAACTTCTCAGGCTTCTCTTAAGAGATTTCTCAATACTTGGACAAGCAGATACCCTGATACCAAAATGGATCCTATGAATGTTTGGGATGATATAATTACAAATCGGTAAAAATAATCTGATTAAGATATTGGTATTTACCTGTATTTATTACACACCCAAGAATGTCCCCAGTGAAATCTTCCTTTTAAGAGCACTCTTTTGATCACTAAAGGTCTAACAGTTTGGGAGAAAAATGGGGCCACTTAGTAACAACTTGAGGACTTTTGCAGACTTGTGGGACTTCCTAAATAAATAAAAATATCTACACTTGTAAGTTTTAAAATATCTTTTATTATGAGTTTCCAAAATGTATTTAGTGTTGATTGAAGCAAGCCTATGGATTGGTTCCTGTCCTCAACTGCTCAGTTTTACCACTGGAACTGGCTGAGGAGGGTCATCAGAGCTCTAATAGAATCATTAGTATGTCATTGTTTATGGCCAGCTCTTATTTTATATGAAGCAAAAGAAAAATACCTTTTAAAAATAGTTGGATTGATTCTCAATTTTTTTCTTATTTTTTTGTGCAGGTGCTTTTTCCTTGACAAAATTTGGGAGAGATTTTCTAGTACCAACCTAGATGATAGCATGGAATTAGATACAACTTTCAATATGGAAGTGGACAATGAGAACGAAGATATGCATTCAGTGATTAAAAACTGCAAGTTTGCTATGAAAATGAAGATGATAGAGTGTGCTAGGAAACAGGTATCTATGACCTTTATTTTATAAAAACAAAATTAGATAAAATATAGCAGAATAATATAGCCTTTCATCAAAGGCTATATTATTCTGCTATAGAGAAGATCTGGTCTTCTCTATAACAGAATAGAGAGAGATCTGGTTATATTAAACGCATTCTCTATAGCAAAATAGTGAGAGATCTGGTCATATTAATTCTCTTAAAACATTGTTTAGAAAGCTAGGGCTGTATGTCACTACCATTATGCCAAGATTCATTTTAATCACAGTTTAAGACAGAATCACATTTACCAACAAGCAAAATAATTGGCTTATTTGACCAATTTCCACTTTATTTTCCATTACTCTCTTTTGCCAGCGTCCAGAATGTACCCTAAATGGTCTAATGACAGTGACAGACTATTTTGTGTGTGTAGAAATGTATTTTCTGTTTACTGTGAGATTTCTCTGTGTTGGGAGGTTTAATGTTAATGGAGACATTCAGAGGTTCATCTTGTGTGTGAGTTTGGTTTATGTGCATGTGGCTTTCCTATATGTTAGTGTTTTTTGTTTCACTGAACCGTTTCTTGCTTTTTGAGGAGGAATATGTTTTGTAGGGAACACCTTTTACCCATACATGAGATTTTGATGAGGTTATAGAAGGTTAGGTTTTTTTGGGTGGGGGGGAGACAGGAAGCAATGTTTTAAGCATTGTTATTTACTCTGCTGTGCACTGTGTATTTTGCAGTGACTTGCTGGTAGATGCATGATCTGGTGTTTGGAAGTTTAGATCCCTATTTGCCCCTTTCTCAGACAGATCTTTGCTATGTATACTGTATCTGAGTTACTATCACCTAGAGCTATGATTTGTCCAGGGATACTGCCTTGTATCTTGAATATTATAGAAACAACTTTTGAAATGATAGGGAAAACATTCAAAAGAGATTACAGCTAATAGTGTCTCCTGAACCATAATACTGTCAAACATGGATATTTGCAAAAAAGTTAATATGAATAAAGAATCCCAAAAGCTAATTTCTCAATTATCCTGATTACAGGAGAACTCCCAACACTCACATTTAAATTGTGATTTAAACTGTGATGATGTACAATATAACACACCAATTATATATTTATAATATAAAATAAATATTATTATATAATATATACTTGAAGTACAGAAGTGTACTAACTTTATTATTTACTTACTTACTTATTTATTTATCAAATGTATATGGCTGCTCATCTATCTAGCAAAACTCTGAGTGGCTCACAGAATAAAAACATAATCCATAAAGCCCCCCAAAAAGAAATTAAAAAACTAAGCTGAGGCCTTCCATGAAAATCTCAGATCATACACTGTATTCATACACCTAGGCCAGAGCCCCCCATAACCTGGCCCTAGTGCCTGGGGGAACTTTGGGACACATCATTGAGGTTTGAAAAATATGTATCTAGATTTCAGTGTTTTTTATTTAATAATTAATTGCTAGCCGCCAAAGCGTCCAAGGAATGTTCTTTCTCATTTTCTTGAAATTCAACTTGGAGCAATATTTTTAAGAAGTTCCAGCCCTAGTTCTTGTTGATGCACTATAAGATAAAAAAGGTAAATAAATTTAAAGCCAATATTGTTATACTTTATTTGTTGGAGAGTGCTAAGTAAAGATTCTGATAAACCTATTGATCTTGCTTCAAGTGAAAATGATTGTACCATTCTGGATATGGCAAAAGAAAGGACATAAGTGGAAGTGATGAGCCAAAGTCCCTGAGGAAGCAAATCAAACATAGAGTGTTGTTAATACAGGTAGTCCTTTTTTAGTGACCACAATTGGGACTGGCAACTCGGTCATTAAGCGAAGAAGTCACTACATGAAACCACAACTGTTCTTATGATCTTACTTCAGTTTTACTTTACTTTACAGACCTGCAAATGTCGTAAATGTGAGGATTGGCCGTAAAGTTACTTTTTTATCACTGTTGTAACTGTGAGTGGTTGCTAAACGAGGCAGTTGCTAAATGAGGACTACCTGTATGCATTTTACCATTTTTGGGTGGCACTTTTATATGTATTTTCCAATTTGTTGTATTAATGCATAACGCTGTGTTAGTATTTATGGAACAAGCCAAAATGGAGGGGTTGCACATCACACTAAATCAAAAACATTATTTTTGAAAGCTTAATAAGGTGAAGAATTAAGTCCACAGAAAAAAGCAGACTGTAAAATAACCTCAAATTCTTCAAACATTGTATCTTCCTCCTAGCGGGGGAAAAAGTTTACAGCGTTGTGAATTTTCAACAAGCAATTAGACCTAAATCTGGGCTTGTAAAATTATTTAATTAATGGAGGAAGTTTTTTTTAATTAAATATTTAAATAAAGCACACAGTCAGTCAAAAAGCCCTGTATTAGCACTGTGGCATTCCTATAATGCTTATTATTACTATTAATTTTCATATGTTGAACTTGAGATCCGCCCTTCCTCCACATTCTTATGGTAATCTCTTGATTTTTTTTTCCCCCTTGTTGGACTGGCAAAATAGAACAGTTTCTCAGTAGCCTTAAAGCTTCTGAAGGATTTGCATGGAGATTCTAAGACCTGTGAAGATTGGCAAGTGAGATGGAACCACAGCTATTGCTGTTTTAGCCACAGTCGCAGCCGGAGTCAAAATAGTCCTGAACAAATTCTTACAGTACTCAAAACTGTCTCTCTACTGGGTAAGTGTTTTCTGTAGATTTTCCATCAATATATAAGGACATCATGATGTCGACCTTAAGAAAGGGTCCTTGGTTGTGTTTTTAGGTATTTAGTATTATACCAGAATATCAATTTTATAATATTTTGTTAACAGATGAGACTAAACCGAGCATGAACAATAATGCCGTTACTTTCCGTAACCAAAACCTCCTCTTGGGTACCACTTTTCATATAATGGCCAGTGCCCTTTCCAAGGATCCAAGATGCCTTGACCAAATTGAAGAAGAAAAAGCTAGAAAAGTCTTGATGCTTTCAGAAGAAAGACCTGATAATATTGAAAAGGTAAGATTTCATCTCTTAAAATGTGAATACTAATTAGAAAAATGAAGGTAGAATTTGAGGATTTTTTTTTAATTTTTAATTTTGTTTTTGATGTGGTCCAAAATGTGTGATGTAAAAGCAAAATGCTGCAGAAAATTCAGTGGATATTACTGTTCTTATGGACTGTTCGCAGCAGAACCAGGCTCTCTTAATAAAGAAGCAAGGACACTAGTCAATTTGCCTGTTTTTAGCTCCTTTTGTTCTCCTTTTCCATTTATTCATTTATTTAGTAGATTTATATGGTTGCCCATTTCAAATACAGGTCTCTGGGCAGCCAACAATATAAAAAATGATGAAAACATACACAAAAAAACGTGAGACACACAGCAACCCAGAAAAATTACAAAAGCAACAGTCAGTCATTCAGCACAACCGAGAAGTGGGCTCTGTCATACACTTGGGGCCCCACGCTCAACTACAGAGCCAAGTCTTCAAAGTCTTATGGAAGGCCAACAGGGAGGAGACCAATCTAATCTCTGAAGAGATGAAGTTCCAGAGGGCAGGTGCCACAACAGAAAAGGCTGATCTCCAGATCCCTGCCAGACTGCATGTCAGACTGAATGGGACGGATAGAAACAACCTTTTCCATTGCATTCTGGTTAAGGATAAGAGAGGAGAAGGATGTTGACATACGTTGGGACAGAAGCATGGATGTGAGAATTATTTTGAATCTGAAGTAGTTAAATAGATTCCTGAAGTACAAGCATTTCATAAACATGATAGTGGCCATAACAAAAGGATTAATTTGAGCTCCATTAAATTCTTGCAGATGTATTTGTACATTCTGATCAGAGATAACATTCCATTTAGATTCTTCAGGTAGTATTTTTCTCTTACGTGACCACAAGCACTTCTAATGCAAATTATTACCCGCTCTCCCACCCCCTGCCAGGAGCTTATGATCATTCCTTTCTTTCTCCTTTTCCATTTCTAAAGAAAGGTCAAAATAAGGGCAGACAAAAGGTCCGTCTACTCAGACTTTCTGTTTCCAAGAGAAACCACATACTCTTAAGAAGCTCACAAATATGACATGATGATTGTCACATCCTATAGCAATGAAAGCTGTATGTTAATGTGTGCATAAAGCACTTTTTTTCTTTGATGCATATTTTATATTCAGCCAGTTGGCTGTTATTAAATAAACCCAGATTGTAGTGCTTTGAAGTTAAGAAATGGAAAAGGTATGGCACGAAGAAGGAGAAGGAGGAGAAGAAGTGTTGTTGTTGTTGTTATTATTATTATTATTATTAAATACTCATGAGTAGGGTCAATAAGTCTTTATTTCATCAAACCTTTCCTAATTCTTGCTTCCATTGTTTCCTCTTTTTTCATCTATGAATCTTGCATCTTTTCTTCCCACCTGTGTCCCTAAGTTTTGTCTCTTAGTGTTGAATCAAAAATATTTCATAACCCATTTAAGCAATCACATATAAACTTCATTATTTTATATTCTGTTTTTTGTTGCTCCTTATTGTGGTTTGGGATCACAATCACAAAGTTTCTCATATGTTGATTTCAGGTGATAGCAGGGCTGAACAAGAGAGCTTTTCTGTGCTTCAGTGGGGCTGTGAAAAAAGCAGAAGAAGAGGTACAGTCCATGTCATTTGACCACATAGATATAAATGGAATCATCGATGCTTATATGACATTGGCTAATTTCTGTGACAGTCATCTCCGCAAAGAAGAACAAAGTTCAGCAGGTGAGTGAAAAGATGAGTTGTTCATTTTTTCAGTTCTGCAACAAGGAATGAAATAAATGCCATAGAAAATAAGTTCAAACTTATACATATCATAGATTTTGACATAGATAAGTCACCCTCAGTTGATTTCAATTTTGTGTAGTGCTAGTGTTTGCAAGATAAGGCTAGTCTTATGTTCTAGTCTTTACCTTTATCTTGTCCTGATAAATAACAGCTCTTACCATGCTAATGATACATTCTGCTATTTTTTTCCCCACATGGTCTAAAATCAACTCAGTTTTGCTGCACTATAAAATGTTATTTGAAATGTTAAAAAATGACATACAATCAAGAAAATATAAAAATCACTTCACATATAACATACTTGTATTTGTTAATTTTGAATGCCTCAATAATGCCATAAAAACATACAGTAGATGGGGAAAATGTTCAGAACATGGCAGCCAAAATGCTAGGGAGGTTGAAGTGCTTCCCCTATTGGAAAGGGTACAATATTTGGGACATGATACCTCAAAGAAAAAACAAATAAAAGGAGATGAAATAGAAGTATTATAAAATCATGCAGAGAAATGGAAAATATTGATCATATTAAAACAAAGTATCATCTATCTATTGAAACTAAAGGCTAATCAATTCAAATAAATAATGCAAGCAGATTTCTGGACCAATAAAAAGAGGACTTATTTAACAGTGTATGGTCAAATGCTGGAACTTACAGCTACTGTATGTGATAGCAACCACTTTAGATTATTTTGCAAATTCATAAAGGAATGAGCTATTGCTATCAGTTTTAATAGCTATTCATTACCTCCTGAATCACAGATACATGCCCTGGATTCAGGTTTCTGGTAAGTGACGGTGGAAGAGACTTGTCACTTTTCTGCCCTGCTTGTTGACCACTATATGATACAAAACGCTAGAGTAGGTGGCCTTTCGCCTGAACCAACAGATCTCTTCTTGCAAGTCTCAATATATGTTGCTTTCTTGTGAAGAGTGTGGTGATAGGTGAAATATCAAGTCTGTAGAAGAAGTGACAAAGTGCTTTAGAAAAAAGAATGTATTATTTTATGTAGCCATAAAAAGGACTTTAAATAAACCAGTTTTTATCAACATTAAAAACTTAATATTCTATTGACGGTCTTATGTTTTATCAGATGTAAACACTGAGGATTTGCAGAAATTTCCAGCAATCATAGTGGAAAAAGTAATAAAAGCTTTGAAACTAAATTCAAATGAAGCTAGATTAAAATTCCCCAGACTATTGCAAATTGTAGAGAAGTATCCAGAAAGAATTTTGGAATTCATGGCAGAAGAGGTGAGTCTTTCCATCTCTAAAGGAAAATATATTATCTACTTTTGTAAGCCACCCGCAATCATTTGTGTGGGCTGCATATTCATTTATAAATTTTGAAAAATTAAGACCACTGATTGTTTGCTTAAATAAAAAGAGAATGCATTCTCACAGACATCTGTACTTAACATGTCACTGGAATCGTGCCTTTCTTGTGAATATTATTTGTTGCAGCACACTTAGCAGACCTACAACATAATCTTACAGATCACTTTAACTGCCTCAGAGAGCATCCCACAAATCGATGCTTCACCAGTAGGTGGTTCTGCGTATTTGTTCCATGTGGAGAACTGTATCAGTTAGTTCCAAAGACAATTGTATAGTGCTCTCCTGTTGCACAGGAGCTAGCCACAATCCCTGAACACAAAGGGAAGTATTTCTTCACCATTGGGACGAATCTGTACTAATGCCTTCTCATCTTCTCTCTAATTATCAGATTCTTCAAAGGATCTGTTGTATCTTTTCCCTGTATATATTGATTATTCCATGTTGTCAAGACAGCTATGATTTCCAGTACTGTTCTCCCAGTCCAAGAGATTTAGTTTCAACTCTCCCTCATGACAGACCTCCTTTTTGGGATTAAGGCCAAAACCATCAACCTTTTCTGAAATCCTTTGGACACTTGGATTGATTCCTGAGTGCCAGGCTTTTTTTTTTTTTTTGGAGATGTAAAAAGTACCATTAAGATTTCATGTTTCCCACTGATATGTATTACTAGTCAGTAGCCCTCTTTACATTTTACAAATTGATCTGACTACCTACCAGCTGCAGGGGATCTTCAGGTTCTTTTTGTCTCTCAAGTTACAAGACCTTTTCCTGTCTGCATTGAAAGTTTTTTGTGCAGCTGTTGCATTTTCCCATTTTATGATCAAAAGATGTCTCAAAGGGCTCCTCATCTGTCCATCTGTTATACCTCCTGCTCTTTTTTGGAATCTTGTTCTAGTTTTTGTCAAAATTGTTCCAACCCTCATTTTAACAGTTCTTTGTTCTCAAAATGGAAAGTGGCTTTTCTGGTAGTATAATCAATTTTGCTAGAAAACTGCAAAACTTTGCAGTCCACAAATCTTATTTACAGCTTCAGAAGTATCACTTGATCCAGATGCATTCTACCTAGTTGTGGCCATTTGAATTAATCAACCAATTTTATTATGTGCCTTTGCCACCCCAGGATTGGTTACTGGACATGGATTGGAGAGGACATCTGCATTGACCCCAGAAATTATTTGTCTGTTACTTGAGATAAAGAGGGGGGGGGGACTGTCAGTATTGTATTCACCCAGTGGTGAAAGATGCCATTAAAGCTATCCTATAAATTGACACATCAGCCTGCTCCGATAAGTATTAAGGGGCATCGTACAATCTTCTTCTGTTGAGGTCTTCTCACTGATGGGTCTTTGCAAGAAGCCTACCCTGTCACTGTGCTTTACCATCATTGAACATTATTAAAGAGATCATTGTGTAAAGTCAGATGTTTCTTTGGGCTGTGCTGTGCTTTTCCAATCTCATATAGACTGGGCACCTTTTGTTCCATGAGTGACTTTGCTAATTACTCTTGGATGAGTTTCAGAGATCATGACAGAAAAGAATAAGCTGTGTACCTGCAGTTGTGGTTCTTTGTGTAGTTGTCTCTACATTCATACAACATGCCTGTCTCCCATTCTTCAGGTGCCTGTGCTTTTAGGTCTGTGAATGCCAGGGCTGCTTTAGCTTGGTCAAGGAACTGCAGGGAAGGCAGGGACTGTTTTGCACATGGATTGTTCCTGTCAAAAATCCTCAGCCTTGGGCAGGCTGTGGAGAGGTATATAACCCTAGGTGTGAATGCACAGCTAGGCAATCTTTTTTTCAAAGAGGAGATGGATAGGAAGAAGTTTTTCTTGATCTACAGAAGTACTGAAAGTTGAAAGAAGCTGGTAAAATGATAAGCAGACAATTTAGTCCGCAAAATGTTGTAAGCTCAGCATGTGGGGTTCTGCAGAATTTGCTGCCAACAGACAAATGGATGAAGGCTATGTCCATCAGTGGCTACTAGTTATGATGACTATATACTGCCTCTAGGTTCACAGCCTAACATCAGCAGGAGTAAAATGCTGCCTTCAGGTCCTGCCAGTAGGACTTCCAGAAAGATTTGATTGGACATGGTGGGAAGCAGGAGCTGGTATACAGTGAGATAAACTATTGCTTCGGATGTTTACTTGGAATTGATTTTTACTGTCCTTTTTCCTAGGTCAAGCCTATATTTACATTTAAATATAATGTTTAGAACAGCCACCCAAAGAAGCAATACGTGCAAATGTTTTTTATCTATTGCCAGCACCTAAAGCATTGAATCCAAGGTTTGTTTGTTTGCTCCCATAGCTGAAGGAGTATTGTTACAAATACTGGGCAAAACTAGTTGATTTTTGTTTGTCTCAAGTTCATTGGCTCTTGGGAACCTATTACCATGTCCTTGGCTGAATTTGGTAAACTTTTGATATATTCCGCATGCATTTCCATATTGCAGTAGGTAAAAGATTTAGTTTTTATTTGGTTCAGGGGAGTCAAGGTAGAAGCATGTTTTATTGCTGTAACCTACATTCACAGTTACTGTTTTCATAGATTTCTTCAGTTCCCTGTTGGCAGTTTATTGGTTGGATCAGCCAGTTGATGGCAATGCTGGATAAGACGGAAGCACCTGCCGTTCAGCGTATAGTAGAAGAAATTGCTAACAGTTACCCACAAGCAATAGTGTATCCCTTCATGATCAGCAGTGAAAGTTTTTTTTTCCCGGAAACTGTCGTAGGTCATAAAAATAAGGAGTTTGTAGCAAGGTAATATTAAAAATGAAAAACATGTTTTAGAAGCAAAGCAAATTATCCTTATTGTTAGGCAAAAATGTAGTCTGCACATAATTTTATAAGCTACATTTAGGTGAAAGGTTTTTTAATTTGTTAAAGGAGATAGTCAAGATAGATTAATTCTTCCTACTAAGGAATTACATAATTGATGAAACAAGTTTCCACAAGTTGTATGTACATTCAACTGATTGTGCTTGCTGCCCCTAATATGTCTATGTTATCAAGTGGCTTGGACACTATGATTGGTTAGTTGTTTTTTTATTATATCTGATTGGAGAGAAACAGAAATACATTTATTTTAACTTAACCTAAAGGGTAAAAAGTCTTAATTTAGATAGCAGTTGATACATTAAGTCAGGACCTGCCATTGACCTTAGCTGTAGTCTCTCTTCTCTTTAGATGATTGTCAGCTGAAATAGTTTACTTAACAGTTGAAAAACTGTGCTATGTTAAGGCTTTAAAAAATTAAGGGGAATATTTCTGTGACCTTTTCCCTTCTTGTTGCACTGCTTCCTTCCTTTGTAGAATAAAGAGCAAGTTGTATGAAGGAGGGGTGGTACAAGATTTTGTCCATTCCTTGGACCAGCTTTCCAATCCAGCAATGCTGTTCAAGGTACAACAGCCAAATTCTTCATAAACTGAAATTATCTATATATTTAGCATTTATTTATGTAGTGACTTGAATATGTTGTTTAACATTTAAGCTGTTTTTGCTCTTCGCCCAGGCCTTTGGTGACTGAGTGACTTTAGATTAGGTGGGTTGTTTTCCTTTGTTCCCATCCAGTTTTGTCATCCTGCCATCTTTACCCTTTTTGTCTCTTTTTCTTAGTTTTAATGTTGTAACCATTTATAAGCCACCCACAGTCACTGGGAGTCAGGCAGCATATACATTTAATGAATTATTATCGTTATCTTCAGCAGCATTAATTTCCAGTTGTGATCTGATTTCCATTACATTTTAATGTTTGCCCTCAGTTCATTTCCTAGAAGAGAAAATAATTTTTATTCTGCATTTACAGGATTGGATGGATGATGTCACAAATGAGCTGAGGAAAACTAAGAAAAATGCAAATAATATTCAGCAATTGTATGATAGAATGTACCAAAAACTTGGAAAGCTAGAGGCTCCAGGTCTTGGGTGGTTCAGAAAGCAATTTATTAAAGTACGTATCATGCTTTCCCATTGAATATACCACTGAGTTTATAAATTAACTACTGAATTAAATATTTTTTTAATAAACCTTATATGCATATTGTGGTTACATTTCCCAGCAATATTAACATTCTTCAGTGCAGCTGTGCACAAATCTTGGGCTTTATGCACAATTTAAAAACAATTTTTAAAAACTCAGTCACAACAAAAATTATTCAGAGTCCCAAATCTAGTCCACTATTACTATTATGACTCAGGCTACAGATTGAAAAGTTGAAAAGCAGGATGAAAGTTTTGAAACATTCCTCCAGAGGGAGCATTCATTCTGATTTTTCAGAATGAAAGAAGACTAGAGGAGGCTCCAAATGCAGGATCTGGACATAACTACAGAAGAGACTTTAGATCCATTTCAAGAAACTCTTTTTCAGAGACTCTACCTTTCAAGGCTCAGCTTCTTCTCATTCTTTGTCCTTCCTCCTGAGAATGTGCACTGCTCCTGCAAAGGGATGAAGTCAAATAAGGACTTCATGTTAAAGAGAAGGTGGTCAGTAGAAGATACCAACAAGTAAATGAATGGAATAGTCAAGGAAGCATCAATGCTACTGTGGAATTTCCAACTCAGACTGACTAAACTGCATTACATATGGGAATTAGAGCTTAGACCTATAGACACCAAGCTGATCTACCAGTTCAAAAACCTACCTTCGACTTGTTTGCCACATAAGATAAATCAAGATTCTAGTGTTATGTCCAGATTCCCAAATCGGATGGATGAGAACAAACACAATGGGTTCAGCCTGGTGGGAGCAATTGCTGCATGGTTTTTCTGTGATACTATAGGTAATCGAAAAGATCTGACAGGTAGAAATGGTTCTTATAATTTCATGTTGGCCATACAGAGAAGCTTTTCAGATGAGCCTCCATAAAGGCTTTATGGAGATCTTTATGAGATCTTCTCATGTAAAGACCTTTTCTTCCCTGACACTTGGAGCTCTTTTACCGAGCAGCAAGTATCTCATTCAGGTTTTCAAAAAGAATCATAAATATATATCAGTACCTTCCAGTTATGAGTTCCGTGTATTGGTATGAATAAGGAGCATCAAAAAGGTCCTGGAATACCTTGTGACTGGCTAGGACAAAAGCTTGACTAACTAACATTGGCTGATCCCAAAAAAGATAATTAGGGTTGGTCCTGGGAGTAAATAGCTGGGAGACCACCAGGAGATCCAAGGACTATATAGGCCAGACTGGGAATTTAAAAAAAAAAACTTCCTGGAAGAAGGCAGTGACAAACCACTTACATTTTGCTACCAAGAAAATTACTATGCTGGACCATGAAGTTTCTGCATGGAATTTCAGTTGGACTTCAATAAGCATAATGGAAACAGTTTTTGAGATCATGTTCTGGTTCTCCCATAAGTTACGAATCTTAAGCATGCTCTCTCTTTGGAGGAGGGGTCATAATTCTACCCTAAGTTTTTTCCAAATAGGCCTTTTTCACAAATTCTCAAATACATGGCTATTATTAATGTAAGGTTCTCCTCCAGACAAATTTCTTCTTGGGGAAGGTGGTCCCCCTTTTCAAAGAACACAAAACATTGTCTTGTATTTGTTCTCATGGCTAATCAACCTAGAAGTTGTTATTATTTCAGACTCCTTATTCTTTCATTAGAAGAGAAATTGCTGACCAGAGTAGTACAAATGAAAATTTCTAAGAAGATTTTCTCCATAATCTGTGTTCTAAGGAACAATCATTAGAAGACATCACTACAGACTCCTAGTTCAGCAGCTGCTTTTTAGCAATTCTGCACAACAATTATCTTATTGAAGAGATCTGTAAAGCAGTCATTTTGCTATTCATACATATAATTGAGCCATTCAAAAATTAATATGTATTCTATGGATGCAGCTTTTGGCAGAATTTTGGGAACCTCCTAATTAACTGATTGCTGGTCAGCTAGAAACCAGCCATGATTGGTTCTGCTTTGGTAGATCTGAGGTAAATGACTGAACTTAGAAAGGCTATGAATTCCTCATTCGTAGGCTCTCCTAGAAGACAGTGAATTTGCCTGGGTCAGAGCTCAGGATTCTTATATGTGAATTATTCCTACTAAGCTTTTGATTTCATTTTACTCATGGTGGAAGTAGTCTGGACACCTGGAATTTAGTTTCTAAATCCCTAGGGGATTTTTTCTTCTTTCTTCTTTTTTCTTTTTTCTTTTTTTTTTTTAAGTATGTTTCCTTTTGGCATAGTTATGCTTTATTACAGCAGTGAGAAGAACAGCTCCTGGAGCTTTGATGGTGGTTTAAGAGATCAATGTGGCAGCTTCTCTAGGAGAACATATTTAAGCATGGATCCTGTTTATCAGCTCCAGTAGAAAGTGCCATCCCAAGGGAAATAACAACCTACCAGTAATTTTTGGAAGCAGGAGTTCATAAGAAGCTCCCACCCCATTGTACCAATCTTTAAAGTCCACTCACAATCCATAGCTCTTGAGACACATGGAATCCTGCCCTGACCACCACTTGTACTTTTTGATGATCACTTAGGTTTTGGCATATAGACAGTTAAACAAGTTCTGGCAGTTTGTAAAGGTTCTACTCCTTAGTTAAGGATGCCACTGTATCCCTTTTTTTCATATCAGTCTAAATATTTTGCTTATATTAAAGCTAGTACTTCTCTTGTAAATGGATTTTATTTCAGGAATTTGGAAAGGAATTTGATGATCATTTTGGAAAAGGAGGTTCCAAACTGCTAGATATGAACACCAACACCTTCAGTAGAGTTGCACTTTCTCTCTTTGCAAAGATGAAGAAATGTGAGAAAGAACCTGGGAATCTAAAGGAGTGCTCCCCTTGGATGAGTGAATTCAAACCAGATTTCTTGAGGACTGAACTGGAAATCCCTGGTAAGGTGTACATTGAAGTCTAAAAAGAAGAAAAAACTGTAAATTAAAGAATGTCCCTAATGAAAACATTATTAATTGAAATCATATCCTATAATTATATAATCACTGTGGGTTGGACTCTACTATTTGAAAGATATTTCCTATCTCTGATTCTTACCACTTTGGAGAACTCTATAATCTTCAAATTTACTGAAGTTTCAAATGCTTTTAAGTGAAAAAATGCATCTTGGTTGAAATGTGATTTAAAAACAATGATGAACATGTTTTTCTCACTGAGGGACTGTTTTTAATGTACCGGGTGACAGGAACTGAAACAATGACATGTTTGCTTTCTGTCTGTTGCTATTCAGAACTGGGGTGCTGAAATGGTGCCTGCTAACCCTTCATAGTGCTTACCAACATGCCCGCCCTACTGGACTTTAAGTGGGAATGTTGCAAAACAACATGCTAGTCACCAGCATCACTTTTATCTCCAGAGCATTTACCATTTTGTTTGAAACTGTGTCCACTTGCCTGAAAAAAAAAAATGAGCAAAACAAATCTGAGAATTGGGAGTATTTGAAGGCTAGAGGAAATAAAAGAGATGAGGGTATATTTTCTTCTGCTTTGTAGTCTTGCCTGTTAGTTTTTCGGGGGAGAGTTTAGTATGTGTTAGCTGACATATTTTGGTGTTTTATGTGTGGTTTTCCTCAAGGTTTCTGTGGTTGTGAAATCTCTTGGCACTGCCACTTTGAGTTCACATAAGCGATTTAGCATTTAGGGCTTAGATTCCCAAGCCAGTATTTTTTTGAAACCTGCAGACTTGGCTTTCTGGTAAATGAGTGTCCCATCACCAGCCACAACCATCATGGGAGCCATTTTGTCAAATTTCTCAATTTGTCTATCGACCCAAAACTATTGTGACATATTAGAGCTCCTTTCAGACTGGAACATAACTGACAATGCTTTACAGAGCAGTTTGTTCCTAAACACGTTTGCTGACATCTTGAAGTCAGAATTACAGGTGAAACTTGAAAAATTAGAATATCGTGCAAATGTTCATTTATGTCAGTATGGCAACTCAAAAGGTGAAACCAATATATGAGATAGACACATTACATGCAAAGCGAGATATGTCAAGCCTTACTTTGGTATAATTGTGATGATTATGGCATACAGCTTATGAAAACCCCAAATTCACAATCTCAGAAAATTAGAATAGTGTGAAAAGGTTCAATATTCTAGGCTCAAAGCGTCCCACTCTAATCAGCTAATGAATCCATAACATCTGGAAAGGGTTCCTGAGCCTTTAAATGGTCTCTCAGGCTGGTTCAGTAGGAATCACAAGCATGGGAAAGACTGCTGACCTGACAGTTGTGCAGAAAACCATCATTGACACCCTCCATAAGGAAGGAAAGCCCCAAAAGGTAATTGCAAAAGAAGTTGGATGTTCCCAAAGTGCTGTATCAAAGCACATCAATAGAAGGTTATGTGGAAGGGAAAAGTGTGGTAGAAAAAGGTGCACAAGCAGCAGGGATGACCGCAGCCTGGAGAGGATTGTCAGGAAAAGTGTTGGGGACTTTCACAAGGAGTGGACTGAGGCTGGAGTTAGTGCATCAAGAGCCACCACACACAGATGGATCCTGGACATGGGCTTCAAATGTCGTATTCCTCTTGTCAAGCCGGTCCTGAACAACAAACAACGTCAGAAGCGTCTTACCTGGGCTACAGAAAAAAAGAACTGATCTGTTGCCCAGTGGTCCAAAGTCCTCTTTTCTGATGAGAGCAACTTTTGCATCTCATTTGGGAACCAAGGACCCAGAGTCTGGAGGAAGAATGGAGAGGCACAGAATGCACGATGCTTGAAGTCCAGTGTGAAGTTTCCACAGTCTGTGTTGATTTGGGGAGCCATGTCATCTGCTGGTGTTGGTCGACTGTGCTTCATTAAGTCCAGGGTCAACACAGCCGTCTACCAGGAGATTTTGGAGCATTTCATGCTTCCTTCCGCAGACGAGCTTTATGGGGATGCTGACTTCATTTTCCAGCAGGACTTGGCACCTGCCCATATTGCCAAAAGTACCAAAACCTGGTTCAATGACCATGAGATAACTGTGCTTGATTGGCCAGCAAACTCGCCTGACCTGAACCCCATAGAGAATCTATGGGGCATTGCCAAGAGAAAGATGGGGGACATGAGACCGAGCAATGCAGCGGAGCTGAAGGCCGCTATTGAAGCATCCTGGTCTTCCATAACACCTCAGCAGTGCCACAGGCTGATAGCATCCATGCCACGCCGCATTGCGGCAGTCATTGCTGCAAAAGGGGCCCAAACCAAGTATTGAGTACATATGCATGCTTATACTTTGCAGAGGTCCGATATTGTTCTATTTCCAATCCTTGGGTTGTTGATGTCATGTAATATTCTAATTTTCTGAGATTGTGAATTTGGGATTTTCATAAGCTGTACGCCATAATCATCACAATTATACCAAAGTAAGGCTTGACATATCTCACTTTGCATGTAATGCATCTATCTCATATATTGGTTTCACCCTTTGAGTTGCCATACTGACATAAATGAACATTTGCACGATATTCTTATTTTTCGAGTTTCACCTGTAGGATGGAAACACCCTTAACAGGCATCCTTCCCATATGGTTACCTTTCTACTATAAAAATAACCTGCTAGTCATTGAGATTTTCTACCAATCTAGTACTGCATTGTGTACCAGATAAAAATATGTTAAACAGATAATACATTCTGATGAAGTTACGTGTTATTTGATTAATCAAATAAGCATTCTTTAAAAAATCGCACTGAAAAAAACCAACTTTTTACTTATTCAGGTCAGTATGATGGTAAAGGAAAGCCATTGCCGGAATATCATGCAAAAATTTCTGGATTTGATGAGAGGGTATGTTAAATATTAACCTGCAGAGCATACTGTTACCATTGTAGTAGAAATTTATTTTCTAATTTTAAATTATAATCCAACATTTTTCCCAGATTAATCCATTCAGTACAATAAGTAGGATTATGACACATCTGTAGGATCTGTATCTCCAGAACTCATGTTCCAAAGCAGGAGGAGCTAATAACAACTATAAATTAAAATTAATTGGTTGGAAGATAAGAGATTCTGTTTATAAAATTAATTGATGCCCCCATCTGCATATAACCCATGATTAACTATCATAGATCAAAATACACAGTTGCACACATTCCTCTCCCTCCTTCCAGCAGAAACAGCAAAAATGAAAGGGGGAGAAAACAAGCACAATGGAGGCAAGGAAAGGAAAGGAGTAGCTGCACTAGAGAGTGAATGAAAGAAAAATGGAATAAAATGGAAGAGAAAATGAAGCAAGGCTAGTAATTTACAAGGAAGGGGGGGGGAAGATATTATTAAAGGGGTTGAAATTAACTGAGAAGACCCCCTTCTAAGTTTCTTCCTTCAAAGGCATCCAAACTTTTAGAAACTTGCTTCTCCCATGCTTGTAAAATGCCCTCCTCAGTCACAAATAATTATTTGTGGAAAAACCTACTGAGGAAGCTCTGTATGCTATCACAATATATGTAGTTGAGTAGAAGTCTTAAATAAAGATGACAAGTTATACTGATTCTACAAAGTAAAGATAATTTTCTTGAAAAGCAACTAAGGTCCCTCAGAGGGAATGCAGACATTCTGGTTTCTTTGCTGATTTTTTTTCTTTAGATAGGGCTGCATTATATTATGCATTATCTTTTTTTTTTAAGATTTTTTTTATCCCTCCTTTATTATTTTTATAAATAACTCAAGGCAGCAAACACACCTAATACTCCTTCCTTCTCCTACTGTGAACTCCTCCTGTGAGGTGAGTTGGGCTGAGAGAGAGTGATTGGCCCAAAGTCACCTGACCAGCTTTCATCTTATCTTAAACATCTTTTTATTCATTTATTTACATTTTATGTTTTTGTATATCACATAGGTCTAGTTTATAGTGTGTGTGTGTGTGTGTAAATATAGAATAGTTTGTTTATCAAATTTATATGCTGCCCATCTCACTTGTATAAGTGACTCTAGGTAGCTTACAAGTGAAAAAGTGATAAAAACAGTAAAAAAAAAACTTTACGAAAAACAATATATATACAGAATTAAGAGACGGAGAGAGCATCCTCAAACCACCAACCACCCCCAGTGCTGCAAGCCCCCATTAGATCCCCATGCTAGGTGGCAGAGCCACGTCTTAACGCTCTTCCAGAAGACCAGGAGAGTAGGGGCCAGTGTCACCTCAGGGGGCAAGATATTCCATAGGGTGGGGGCGAAGGCAGAAAAGACTCTCCTCCTAGACCCTGCCAGTTGAAATTCACTAGCCAGTGGGACCCATAACATGTCCTTCCTGCTGGACTGCATGGGATGGGCCAATGTAACCAGGACGAGGCAGTTCCTCAGGTAACCTGGGCCTATGCCATGCAGGGCTTTAAAGGTCATAACCAACACTTTGAATTGGACCCAAAAGCAAACTGGCACCCAATGCAGTTCACACAGCAGAGGTGTTACAAGTGCAGCCCTAGAGGTACCCATAATGGCCCATGCCACTGCCTTCTGCACCAGCTACAGCTTCCAGATACTTTTCAAGGGTAGCCCCATGTAGAGCGCCCTTCCCCCATGTACAGAATGAAAACATTCATTCATATGTTAAACATCTAGAACTGCTCAGTGACAATTTGCTCAGAGAACACTCCTGAAAAACTACAACCAGTGCTTCACTTTTCCCGCACTTCACTTTTCCTGATCTCTTGAATTCTAAACCAGCGTTCCAAAATGCACCAACCCTGGGACAGAAGGAAGGTGAAGAACTTTACGGTGATCAATCAAGAGGGGAATCCTGTTTACTTATATATGACAAGTCTATTCTAAATACTGATTTATCACTGTAGAACATACTTGGGAATCTAATGGGGGAATCTCAAACAGTGAAATCCATCTTGTGAACATAATGACTACAAGAAAGGCAGTTTTTATCACCACTTTCAAAAATCTAAATGGCTGTAAGTTCAAATGGAGGGTCCATGAGAGCTGCCAATACCCAATTAGATTTCTCATTGGAAATCTGTACACCAAAAGAGTTTGAGGGCTGCGCCTTTTGAAAAAAAATGGCCTGCAGTGAACTGACTCTCTTTACTTGCAACATGGCTTTCTCATAATGTTGCTTGTATCGTATAATCATGCTTAAGAGCTCTATCAAGGCCACTAAGAATTGTAGGATATCCTTGGCTTTTCCTAAAGCTGGGTTCTTTCCCTTGTTTGCATATTAAAACTGGAAGATTTTTCACATGACACTGTTGTTGTTACTTTTGTCCATAAGTAATCCTGTTAGCATTTTTAGTGCCTTTTTGGTGTGATTTACCTCCTTCAGCCTGTGCTTTCCAATTTTATTATTTGTTATTTATTATAAATAATATTTATTGACAGTGTTTTGATCCCCTGATCCCCAGACTGCAGATCACTAGACCTATGTGATATACAAAAACATAAAATATAAAAACAGACAATAGGTGCTGTTTGGAGACAATGCCCATTGAAAAACTCAGGAAAGAATTTCATTTCTGTTTTTCATGCTGTATAGAAATAAATAACCTCTTTATGGGTCAATTCCTATAACAGAGTATTTTCTTATTTGTTCTGTATTTTTTTCTTTTTCTATATTCTGTGAAAGATAAAAGTAATGCAATCCATCCGGAAACCAAAGCGTATAGTTATCCGAGGCCATGATGAGCGGGAATATCCCTTTCTTGTGAAAGGAGGAGAAGATCTCCGGCAAGACCAGCGCATTGAGCAGCTCTTTGAAGTTATGAATAACATTCTTTTACGAGATGCTGCCTGCAGCCAAAGAAACATGCAGATAAAAACGTACCAAGTTGTACCAATGACAACCAGGTAGAGACATGCTAGGCCCTTATGTAGCACATAGACTTCTGTCTTCATCACAAGACGTTCTTGGAAATAATTCCCATATATGCCAGAGCACCACCTCTGAATTACTGAAGCATTCTGAAGCACCTCTTCCAAGCTGTTTTCAAAACATGCACAGTGCTATCTCTTGTGTGTTTACAACATTTTAACACAGACAATTTGTCTAATTCCTCTACATATTTTTTCCACCATCAGAAATATGTTCTCTTTATTTTGCCATATTATAGCAAAAAAAAAAAAAATGGGATTTATTTTCTTACAGATTGGGACTGATTGAATGGCTTGAGAATACCTGTACATTAAAGGAGTTCCTTTTGAAAAACATGTCTGAACAGGAAAAGAATTATTATAACAGGTAGGAGGAACATAACTGTTCTGGTTTGTTAATGACTTTCTTTGCTGCTATTGTTAGGTATCTCCAATCAGTGAATATTACTTATTGTACTAATGTCCATTGGATCAGCTGAGAATAATCTTCAAAGGTTAAAGTACTTCCTGGCCTAGATTATAATTGGCAGCTGTTTGTTTAATGGGTGTGATGTCACCTATATCCCACATTTTCTACTTTAATATTTAAGCAAAAAGATTTTTATTACCTGTGGATTCTTCATCGCCATATTCTTATCAACAGACTACTTCTTTACAAGCAAGGGATTTTTAAGTGTCATTTTAGCTTAAATAATTAGGATGTGAACTTTAGTCAGACTGGAGCTTCAGATCTGGGTAAATGCTTGCTTTAGTGTGGAAACCAGATCAATAGCAGCAGGCGGCAATTCCTGCGGTGGGGAATTAGGGCAGTGTGAGGAGCCCTCAATCTTGCATCATTCAACAGAATCTAAGCCACTTTTCACCCTGGGAGTAATTTTTGTTCTCATGAACGCTGTGATGCTGAAAGCGGCTCTAACTACGGACAGACCGTGTACAATTGTAGGCTTGTGTGAAGGCTAAATTAAAGAGAACTGTTTTTGCCCACATCCAGTGCCTGTCCTCGCTTATTGGCCCTTACCAAAATTTTTCTCATATCATACATGGCATATTCTGTTTGACAGCCTTGTCTGGGTTTGAACCTACAAAGTAGTACAAATTCAGTTGAATATTTTTCAGTCCCACTTACCTGCTGTCTTTTGATTTACACCAGGCGCTTGGCTGTTTTCTGTGAACAGATTCTGTGTAACAGACTATTTCTCCCATTGATATTTAAACAATTGTGGGGGTTCTTGTAACAGTTCAAACTGACGTGATTGAATCCAGCATTGGTAGTAATGTTCACATTCTCTTGGTCCATGTTCTATTAACAGATGTAACAGCCATCTGCAAAAAAGCTAATTAGTCTTCAGAAAATGTTATTCTAGAATACTGGTAAAACATTAATGATTTAGTACATTAATTGCTCTTACAGATAACACATCAATGCTAAAAACAAATAAGAAAGTAAGCACTTTTAACAGTTCAGATGATGTATAAATACCTGCATGTAGATTATGTTTGTATTCTGTCCCTCTCTAAAGCCCCAAAGGTCCTTGTGCTGACTATAGGGATTGGCTGTCCAAGATGGGGGAAACAGATGGAATTGAACGTTACATGACTGTGTTCAAGTAAGTCTTGGAAATACTTGTTATCCATCAGACAGATTAATCCACACACACACACACACACACACACACAAATACTGACAGCAGGATATTCTTGTCTGTTGTTTCAGTAATAGCAAAAACTGTTTTACAGGACTCCTTCTGTAGATAGAGCAGTTCTGCAGTGATTGCTCATCCATACCTGCTCCCCTTCTTCCCACTTCCTCTATTTCTCTGCATTTGTTGAATTATTGCACTTAATATGAGCAGTATAGCAATTGTTACAGATTTAAAGTATCTTTATAAGGCAGAATTAAATTCTGTAAGCATAGCTTAAAGCAGGAAGAACAGTAAGAGCAGAGAGCAAGAACTGAAAGATAATATACAGACATGGAAGAGTATTAATTAAGGGATGGTTGCTAGGCTGTAGTTGTGTTTTTAGCTCAGTCTGCAAGCAAGAAAAATATCCTTGGAATTAAGGGCAATTTAGTTCAGTTGCGTTCAATACATGATTGCCCAAGTTGTATCCTCCTAAATAATCCCCACAGAAGTATACAACAAAACACAATTAATTTATGTTTATTTGTGCCTATCCTTTGATGCAAATATTTTGGGGTTTTTAGACAAGTACTTATACATTATATAACATTGTTATTAAAATGCTAACAGCAATTATTTTAGAATATAATTCTCTGTGCCACCCTTTCAGTGTTCTTGGTGCTTCACGTCCTAATCAGGTTTGTAGTTTGAAGTCTGTCAGAGCAAAAAATAAAAGAGATTTAGGATAAGCACAGATTAAAAATAGGAAAAGCAAATGTCTCTAGCTGATTCTTTATTGCAATTCACATATTTCAGTTACCTGGTTATAATTCTTACTGTTTGTTCTAATTTTCAGAAGAGCTAGTCGAACAGAAACAGTGATATCTTTCCAGCGTCGAGAAAACTCTGTTCCTGAAGATCTGCTAAGGTAAGGTAAGGGTGTTCTTGCAAAGCTCTGGGCTTTGAAATAAGAGTAGTGAATAGAATAGGAATAGTTAGTATTAATGTTGTTGGTATGAACACTCAAGAGGTCTTAAAATAATTAGATTGGCTAAACAGATTAAAAAGTATGGTTATGTACAAAATACATTGCTAGGAGTTATTCCTCCCTCACTTTCCCATGGCCTCTGCTGTTTTAAATCCCCAGTGCCAGAGGGGACCCCTGGTGTACACTTCTAAAGAAAATCTTCCTCTGAGTTTTTCACAAAACAGCCTAATTCTTCTTGTTTTTCGCTTTTTATTATATGTCTGAAAAGATAAGGAAAAGACCCATTCTTCTGAGTTTCTAATATTGTGATTTCCAGAACTTACATTATCTGAAAGTAGTTTCTAAGTTGTATTTCAGCAATTTCTAATACAAATCTATTTACTTTCTAAAGGAAAGCCTTTGTTAAAATGAGTACAACTCCAGAAGCCTTGCTATCTCTGCGATCCCATTTTGCCAGCACCCATGCACTGCTCTGCATCAGCCACTGGATTCTTGGCATTGGTGATCGACACTTATCAAATTTTATGATCAGTACAGAGACTGGAGGCATGGTGGGGATAGACTTCGGACACGCGTTTGGTTCAGCAACACAGGTATTCTCCTCCTGTCCTTCTTCCAGTGTTTATGGCTATATTGAAGGAAGCCAGGGCAGAAGAAACCTTACAGCCTCGGGATGCTTTTGAGGAACCATGGGATTTTAGAGATTTCTTTTTCTGCTCACAGGTCCCTTCAGCTTTTGCTCTTTGCAGTGGCAAGAGAATCCATTTAGAGCACCATTATTTTGCCCTCTCTGCTATCACAATTTCAGTAGCTAAGAGGACCAAAATGAAATAGCCTTCTGGATCAGTGCTTGCTTTCTTCCATAATAGCAGACCATTTCCTGCTAGGAGGAATAGATATGAAATTAAAAGGGAAAGTATATGCCAGTCCCCTTCTTTTGTGCCCTTAATAGCTTACTAGTTTCTTTGGGTGCCTTAAAAGTCAGATAAGGTATAGACATAATAATATACAAATACATGCATTTATAACTAGAAGCCATGTTCCTTTAACATGTGGTGACTTCTGCTATTCATAAATCACAGGTTTTTTTGCTATGAGCAGAAAAGGTGAAATTTTTCTTGTTTGCTTTATGGATTTTTCAATAATTTTATTATTTTTTTGTAGTTTCTGCAAGTTCCAGAGTTGATGCCTTTCCGTTTAACTCGCCAATTTGTTAATTTGATGTTGCCAATGAAAGAATCTGGTCTTATAAACAGTGTGATGGTACATTCCTTAAGAGCCTACCGTATAAATCAAGATGTTCTCATTAATACTATGGATATATTTGTAAAGGAACCTTCTTTGGATTGGAAAGTAAGCTATTGACTTCTTAATTTTGGCACACCTGAAAATAGGAAGAGAAATTATTAGATGAATTGCTATTCAACAAGTAAACACTGAATTTTAAAATACATTCATTCCTATACTTTAGCATCACTATTCCTCCAGTAAATAAATCAGGCAAAGTATATTTGTCATTTGGAAATTTGAGCAAACTACTATTTTATTTTATAAAATCACCTTAAAGATATAGGTAGCCTCTAAGATTCAGTACACACATATACACACATACATTAGGTAGGAATTTAAAATTTTGATTGATAACTGCAGTGAATAATATGCACTGTAACATATAATATTGGTTTCATGGATTGACATTTTCTCTCCTTAGAATTTTGAACTGAAACAGTTGAGAAAAGGTGGCACATGGACAAAGGAAATAAATACAGATGAAGTGAATTGGTACCCTCTACAAAAAATAAAATCTGCAAGAAGGAAGTTGGCAGGGGCTAATCCAGCCGTGATTACGTGGTATGAGTTTGTGCAGATCTGTATTAAAAAATGCAAATGGAAGAATTATTGCCTGGAAACTGGGAATTTTAGTATCTTATGTTCTACTTTAGGATGAATTTATTAGAAGTATGCAAAATGTTGGGAGACCAAAATTTTCTGACTTCATCAAAAGCATTCCAAACTTGAAATGAGCCTTGTACAACATCAAATTGTAGGTCAGAATCACCTGTTTTGAGGTTGGAACAGGAGAAAATGCTTTTTCTGAGGCCAGGAATGAACATTTTGGGATAAAAATATTTCAAACTGTTTCATACAACTCTAGGATGTATACATTCATGCTAGTTTCTTGAAGATTTCATTGTGAGGTGATTTTGTGTGTAAGAGCCCTCATAAATCAAACATCATTGAACATACTTTCACTTTAAGTACTTTTAAGTATGAGAGGCAGTGAGGCTTGAACACACACATTGCCTCATAACTGTTCACATTCCTTGGGCTCTCCAAATGTTACTGAGTGACATACAAGACTAAGTGATATACGTGTTGGCGTATGTAATAAAGTGTATGTATTCTGTTACTCTGCAAGTAACTCTAAGAGCCTTTCAAGTTGAATAGTGGGAGCCTCCAAAAACTGCTGATCTCTAGCTACTGTAGATCACTGTGATACTACCTGGGGCTACTCGGGGTGAAGGAAATCTAGATTCCTCAATATTATTTGAATGGGGTTTTTTTTAATGTAAACTGTGCCTTTTATGCCTTTGTAGTGTTTTACTCAGCTTTACTCTGATTACCCCAGATAAGATTAATTTCATGCCAAAGTTAACTGTTTCTTTGAGAAATATGGTAGTTGTCATTCTGATTACATACAAGCTTTTTTGGTTTTTCAGTGATGAGTTACGCCTGGGCCATGAGAAATCTGAGGCCTTCAGGGAATATCTGTCTGTAGCACAAGGGAGCAAACAGTTCAACATCCGGGCCAGAGAACCAGAGGATGACCTTACAGAAGAAGTACAAGTGAAATGCCTTATTGATCAAGCCACTGACCCAAATATCCTTGGCAGAGCTTGGGAAGGATGGGAACCCTGGATGTAAAAGACAAGAAAGTTGTGGCTCATCAGTGCTTAAGTGACCTGGAGGTGAAGACTATATGGACTGGGTATTATTTTCTATAACAAAAAGTATTAAAGCACACATTTCAAATTGTGATGTAGTAATAGAATGTTATGTATTTCTTGGCAATTCTGTAAAACTGATTTTTGGAATTACATATAAAATTAAGAAAACATGAAGCATGATGCTTACAGCTCAGGTATACATTAAATTGCTGACATTAATGAAAGGAGAGATACCTAAACTTATTTCTCAAAAAGTTAAAAAAAGCTAGTAAGAATAAATTAGTTATTATATTAACAATGAAATATTAAACAAATTTGTGATACACTGAATTGATTTCACAGTAGTGGCATATTACCTGTAAATGGGTATAAATATGGCTATTAATGTAATTTTTTATTTAAATTACATGAGCAGAAAAAATAGTTGTAAATTATGTTGTTCAGAAGAGTCACAATATAGTTTAGCGTAGACTACATACAAGCAGTGTTGTGTACAGAGCACTTTGAATAAATTTCAGTACATACTTCAAGTTCTGCCATTCCTTGACACAAATATTAATGATGATTATTAGCAAAATTGATCATTCATGAAGATGTTATTTCTAGAATGAGTGGAGTTTTAAAATGAAACTAAAAGTAACAAAATCTGTTGACCATAAGGTCCTACAGTCTATTATAGAAACCAGGCTAGAGACAGAAAAAAAAAAGTGCCTTTGAAAGATTTGTCATGGAGCTCTATCTGTAAACATACTTCCAAACACAGCTTAGAAGACTTCCTCATGAACATCACAAAAGCAATGTACATTTACTTACATGTCCTGTTTCAGATAGTACTAGGTAAAACAATCTGTTTTTAGGGTGAACAAAATCAGCAAAATATCTGGAATAAATAATACTGAACCTAGCACAATATTTACTTTTTAAAATATGGTATGGACTATTTGCTATACTGACCTTCATGCTGTATTTTTAAAAACATACAAATGCAAATCCTGAACATAATGATTCAGTTGGCAGTGTCCAGGTGTCATTTTGATTCTGTCCTTCCTACAAGGGTAAAGTGAAGTCTCAACCTCCAAACCAGTGTGAAACGTTCATATAATCAATATTACATGGGTATTATTAAAAGATGGCTTGGTTCTGCAGCATCCATATCATTTTCCAGGACTGACAGAAATGTTTGTCAGTGTTTTCCCCTCCCCCTGTGAACGATGGGAGAGATCTGACAAAACTAAAGTGGGAAAACACATCCATGCCCTTCCTCAATTCTGCCCTTTCTGAGTATGTCAGGCCTTGGAATAAGGCAGTTCTTCTACCTTCAGATCTCCCTCTCAGTCTGGGTGCATTGTTTGGTAAATATCTATAATGAATGTTTAAAATCGTTTTCTCTTGGAGACAAATTTGCACTGTCTTCTCTTTTTAGATTTGTATCAATAAAGATGTTCTATTTTTGAAGCAGTACTGTGAAGAAAATAAATAATATGAAGTCCAGTGAACTCTGCAGCCAAAGACTCAGATGCCTGCCTTAAATGAGGCATTAATCTGTACTTCTGCCCATTCTTTCACTGACTGAGCACTTTGACCTGTAGGCTTAAAGGGCAAAGTTCTAAGCTTATAATTTAACCAAGTCCTTAATCATAATGCATGCATAGTAGGGCACTCTTGTGGAAATTACTTCTTGTTATAATCTCAATATTCTGAATATCAGACAGAGGTATATTAAAGGCAGAAGGAAGATATGGTTGCCAAACAACTTAACTGTTCAAGCTAACAGTATAGTTTTGTTTCTGTCCCATCTATTCAATATCTACTACACTCAATACTATTAAAATATTACCCTTGTTTCTTATATTAACAAAATAATTCTTCTTATGTTAATTTGGTGTTAATGTACCCACATAAAGGAAGATAGTAGCTGCCTAACTTCCTTTATGTGGGTTCACAAACTTTGAAGTACCCCAAAATCCCTAAGGTTCAAAAGTGGGCTGAGCATACACTGCAGTGACAGAGTGCTGATGGCTTAGGGAAAAACTGAAGTCTGGCGTGAAAGAATAGGAAATTGAATGGGTTATCTAAGATCATGTAATGTTAAACAGGAAACACTACATTGCAACTGTTTGCTGCAAGTCCCACTGTCCCCTCAAGTAATAGCTCAGAAATAAGCTGGTCCATTCAAAGGTAAGATAGACTTGCTCCTGGTTAGTACTTAGAAGGGAGACCACCAGGAAGTCCCAGGATTATAAATTAGACAACCCTGGGGTTTTAACTGGAAAGAGGCCAAAAAAAAAAAACCCCTTGAAAGTACTTGTATACTGTTGCCAGGAAAACAAGAGAGATGTGTCCATATAGTTACCAGGAGTCCAACTCATCTTGAGAGAGATTTTACCTTTTTCCATACAATAGTGAAAATGCTTATAAGATGAACAGTCTTTAAATGTAAAAGCTAAAAGACAATTTTTCCAAACAGCCTGATAAGTATCTGTACGCTTTCAAAAGGGAGGGAGGGAGAATTTAGTTTCCTTTGAATATTACTTCATTATAGTTGCATGTGTGTGAGAGGGAGGTGTTTTCTATCCTACACTATATGGTGATGTCTCCATTCTCATAAATTAAATTCTACTGGCCTATCTGGGATTATCTTTGATTGCTTTAATAAATTTTGATAATTTTTCCCTAAAAAAGAATTTGTTATGTCCTGTAAGTATTCTATCAGTTGCTATGAGTGTCTTTCAGGCCATAAAGTGAGATATAAATGCTTTAAATTAAGGGTGGAAAACTTGTAGCTATCTAAAGTTGCTGATATATAACTCCATGGTGGCCATGCTGGCTGGGGCTTCTGGGCTTTATAGGTTTCACCAGTGGTCTATATGAACAGATGTGATAGAACATTAATTTCTGCCCTTTACAATAGTGCTCTAATAACCAGATTTGGTGGGGAAGTAATTTCGGGTTGATTGGTTTAAGAACTATCTAGGATTGACCCCCAACTCACCAAAATTGCTAAGAATATCAGAGAGCTTGTCATAGATGTGTTTGCTGTGCCAGAAACCATGAAGACCACAGAGAGGAACATCCAGTTCAAGTCATGCAGACATAGAAACTAAGAAGAAACGCTCAAGATGCTGATGGTACTTCAGAGGACTGCAAAATGATTATTAAAATATACTGGTATTGCCTGTCTGCAACACGCAATAGATACAGGATCAATTTACTCTGGTGAAAATTGATACCTTACAATTTTTTGTTAGAATTTAATTCATATTAAATTTGCTCCTGGATTTATTTTTTTAAAAACATGGTTAGCTTATGCAAATGATTTCATTTCTTTTAAGTTTTTATTTACATGAAGTTTTTTGTCTGTCAGTATCAAATTCTCTGGATAATCAAATGGAATAAAAAGCCAAGACTAGGCTAATAATTAGCATCGGGAAACGTATCATGTTATCTATCAAGGAATATCTGACAGTACAGTACATTTTCTATGCACAGAGAATGATTAACCATCAAGCTAATCACTATGTACTATGACAAACATTTATTGCCTTTACTCTGGGATACTGAGTTGTTAAAATCAAATGGCTTTCAAGTGTTCATAAAGACAGAGCAAAGGTTTGAGGGATGGCTTATGGCAAAGTGTCTGCCATAAAAGCTGAAACAAAAAATTTCCATGTAAAGTTTGAGAGCAGAACAGGCCATATTAGAGAGACAGATGGGGAAAAATGAGTTATTGGCACTGGATATCCAAAGAGTAATGAGCAGAAGTACCAAAAAAATGACAGCAATAGCTCTCAACAATCCTGATCATATTAGTCATCAGGATTGTACCAAATAAATGATGACAAGGGATCTCCAAATAGTTCCATCCAGACTTGCTTCCTGCTTCACTTCTGGCAGGAAAGAATTCCAGCAGCTGCAAAGAGCATTCTCAAGTACACAAACAACTGCTGAGCACAGAAGACACCCCTTCTCCCTGCACAGATGGTGCAGAGGATTCAGAAACCAGTTTCTAATACAGATCAGCTCCTGTTGGAAAGGGACCAATGAATTTTGTTTATCTATGTTTGCTGATTGACTTTCCAGCCTTGCTCATGCCACTACTAGTGCATAATTATTCATTTATATATTTTCACTTTAAGAAAGTAGTACAAAATTGCAGTTCTTTTTCATTTAATTTAAACTCTTATTAAGGGATAGGAATATAAGAATTAAAAGACTTCTTCATAAGTCAGACTGTGCATATGGTCCTATCTTTTACTAAGACAAACTGGGAATAGGAATCATCATATGGTGATGAGTGCTGAGAATTAGCTACAGAAAGTCCTCTCCTCAACACCATTAGTTTTCCTATACAGATCATCTTACACTCAACCAGGGCTGTAAGCTGGTTTTACTTGCACAGTTAAGGAAGCACTAAGGTGGTCCAGAAACAGGTTCTCTAGACAGACAGGTACTAATCACCAAGTCAATGTTTTTTAGAAGCAATAAAAAGTGTATAATTTTTGTACTTCTGCTCTTGACTGAAGCTTGTTACTTGCTCCACTTGCCACTAGCCAGCCTCTTCCTTAGCTCTACAGTCACCATTGTATAGAATGCCTGGACACTAATCACAATAATACTTCCTGTTGTAATAATACAGTAGTGTATAGTCATATATATGATAGTCATCCATAACCCTCTTCTACAAAGAAAGCAATTTTTCAATATTTTCTCAAAACTGTTGTGAAGTTTGGTACACAGTGTTTTTGTTGTTTTGTTTAAAAAGCTACTTAGCCAGTGTATCACTGGTAACTGTCTTCCTGATTAAGGGTTCTGAAGAAATCAAGTTTTGCACACACTTTTTGTTTAATTTGGTTGATCCTAATAAAGGTATCACACACTTTATGTGAAAGAATTTGGATTCTTTTTCTCATGGACCAATAGATTATGGTTTCTGGTTTTTAAATTAATGGCATTTAAACTATATGAATCCAACAATCCCCTTTTTGAAGAAAACTGAAAAATACTCATATTTTAATTACTTTATTAAAAACAGGCAGAGGGCTAGGAACTAGAAGACAATGAGTTTTAGTCCTTGAGGCAACAAGCCAGCTGGGTGACTTTGGGCCAGTCACTCTCACTTAGCCCTAGGAAGAAAGCAATGGCAAATCTCTTCTGAAGACGATGCCAAGAAAAATGCATGGACTTGTCTACATAGCTGCCAGGAGTCAAGATGATTCAAAACCACAAATATAATGGTATTAACAAAAAATCAGAAACAAACTGATGATTAGAACTGAGAAATCAGGAACATCCCTTTTGTATTTTTTAAAGTGCCTTGAGATGGCAACAAAATTGCTTATGGTCTGCAAAAATTAACCAAGCAGAAAGAAACATTCTGAATCATAACAGTATGGGCAACATTTAGCCACCAGAGGGCAATAGTTAAATATTAAATATGATGGAGATACAATTGGTATTTTCCATGGCAAGTAAAAATAACAGTATACATAAAAGCAGCAGCAGAGGGAACATGGAAAGGCCAGACATGATCCCATAGCTATGTCCTATGTCAAAGGTTAAGTCCAGACCTTGGACATTTCCCTAGCCATATCTGATAAAATGGGTATAAATAACTAGCTTACTAAACAGTTTTGGCAAGCCATTTCACCTTTAAAGTGAGTTTTAATTAAGCATTAAGTTGCATGCCTTGATCTATGCTTGGTATGTTTTAAAATGTGTATCTGTATCAGTGGGCTTATGGATTCCACCAGAGCAGTCAAAGTGTGCAGCCCTGTGTATTTCCACCGAATAATTCAGTTGGCAATTCTGCGATTAAAGATGCAGATATTGATCGGCCTGTCTTTCTAAACAGTGCTTCTCAACCTGAGTAACTTTAAGAGGGGTGGACTTCAACTCCCAGAGTTCCCCAGCCAGCAATTCTGGGAGTTGAAGTCCACCCCTCTTAAAGTTACTCAGGTTGAGCACTGTTCAAATCTGTGGATTCAGACAGCCCTTCTGCCGTGCGCTCACAAGAGAGCGGAGACCAAAACCTTGGACATTTCAGAGGTCTCAGAAAAGCACGCATCTAGGGCGTTAGCAGGGCTATAATGGGCCTGGGAACATAGCACGGGACAAGCAAAACGAGCAGCAAAACGCCTTTCCCCATCCTCTCAGAAAGGAAGTCGGTTCCTCTCCCTGAGATCAAGAACTGAGCCGCCTAATCAATCCAAAAGCAAACGGGCGGGATGGCCGTCAGAAAACGATCCATTCCCCACCACCCCACCCCTGCGAGCGCAGCCACAGCAAGGATCAGGGTTTTCACGGCTTCTGTTCCACTTCTCTCTCTCTCTCGCTCTCTCTCACGCGCACGCGCACACACTCCGGTGGACGAAATGCTCACTGCTTTAGGAGCAGGGTGGGTGGGCACTGCCAACCCAAGTAATATCGGGCGGAGGGCGAAGCGTCCCTCCAAATTATACTGACTGGCCCGGATTGGTCTTAGGACGGGCTTTCTTTCCCGGTGGCTTCGCTGCTCCAGCCCAGGGAACCAGTCGAGCGCGACGGACCAGAGCGCTGCCCTTTCGCTCCCGCGGCTCGAGCCACGGCAGACGGCTTCCATCGCGGAAGAGCCGCCGTCGTGGCCAGGCGGAGAATGCTTTGCTTGATCCCCCGGGAGAGGGGGGTAAAGGCCGCTCCTAGCTCGGCTTCCCGGTCCCGATCAAAGGTGGCAAAGCAGCAGGGGAGGTCCTGGGTTTTGCAGACCAATCCCGGCGGCCGGTTCTGCTCCAACCGCCCCTTTGGCAGCGAGGTCGAGAGGCGCGCAGAGCCAGACCCGCTGCCTCCACCTCCCGGGACTTCTCCGGCCACACCCTCCGCCGTCAGAAGGGGCAGGAGGTGGGGTCCGAGCATCGATGTCGATATAAAGGGCCGTGGCGGCACCTCGCCGCCAGGTTTTCCTGTTCAAACGCACGTGTGTAACTTCAGCCTCGGGCTCTCTAGCGTCGTCAGCGCAGCGTGCCAGTCCGAAGGCGCGGAAGACGTCGGGGCCCGAAGGTGAGCCCACCCCCCGGCAAGGCAGCGAGAAACGTCTGGGGGCCACAGGTCAAGGCACGAGCCCGCAGCGCCGGCCGACTTGCGCTTTCCATCTTCCCTCCCCCTGAATTCTCGCCCACTTCGCCGACCCGAGAGTTTCCAATGAGCGCCGCCACCCTGGACCCCTTGGACTCGCTTTCGTGCTACAGGACCTGGTCCCTGGAGCCCGCCAATTTCTACGACGCCAAGGCGGGCGAAGGCGGCGGCGGCGGCGGCCTGAGCCCCTCCTGCAAGGCGGGCAACGTGAGTGCCACCCCCGCCAGCGAGGAGTCCGGGGGGATGTGCTCCGCGCCGAGCAGCGGCAGCCGCGACCTAGCGGAGCTGAGCGCCGCCGCGCCGGCCATGTACGAGGACGAGAGCGCCATCGACTTCAGCTCCTACATCGACTCCATGGCGGCCGTGCCGAACTTGGAACTGTGCAACGACGAGCTGTTCGCCGACCTCTTCAACAGCAACCACAAGGGCGGCGAGCGCGGCGGGGGCTACGGGGATTACCTGCCGCCGCCGCCAGCGTCCGGAGGGAGCGCCTTGGCCAGCCTGCTGCACGCCAGCGTCCTCCCCGGCCCGCTCCGGGGCGCCGTCAAGCAAGAGCCCGACTGGGGCGAGGAGGCATCGGGCTCGCTGCTGCCGTCCCAGATTGC
This sequence comes from Python bivittatus, assembly GCF_059951505.1. NCBI lineage: Eukaryota > Metazoa > Chordata > Lepidosauria > Squamata > Pythonidae > Python > Python bivittatus. The sequence continues at coordinate 41,430,702 of NW_028277113.1, read as the reverse complement.
TACTTGCGCCCAAACCATTGTCAATTTGAGCGGGCAGCCCACGCCGCCCACCTCCCCCGAGCCGCCGGGCAGCGCCTCGCCGTCCAGCTACAGTAGCCGCTCTTCTGCTTCGTCGTCGTCGGGGTCCAAAGAGCGGGCGGGCAAGAAGTGCGTGGACAGGTTCAGTCCGGAGTACCGGCAGCGGCGGGAGCGCAACAACATTGCGGTGCGCAAGAGCCGCGACAAAGCGAAGCGCCGCAACCAAGAGATGCAGCAGAAACTGGTCGAGCTCTCCGCTGAGAACGAGAGGCTGCACAAGAAGATTGAGCAACTCAGCCGGGACTTAACTAGCCTCCGACACTTCTTCAAGCAGTTGCCCAACGCCTCTTTCCTGCAGCCCTCCTCGGTCACGGACTGCCGATAACCGGCTGCAGGCAGCGCCGCCACGGCCGCCCATGCGAGAGACTTTGAACTTCTTCACGAATACCTCAGCGCGAGCCGCACAAACTGCAGCGGGGGCTGCACGGGAGGGGGGAGGGCGGAGGGCGGGCCAGGCCTGAGTTGCCCCGGGGACTGTGCCAAAGGTACGCGGGGAGAGGGGGAGGGCGCGCCTTGCTCTCGCCTCCCCCCAAGCAAGAGACCTAGCCTGGAAGGCCGGACAGAAATGCGCGGGGAGGGGGGCGGGGGCAGAAAATCCTGTGTGTGCGTGCGTGCGTGTGTTTTGGCTTTAACTTTTTTTTTTTGGAATGGGCTAAGCTTGGGTCTTTAACCACAAAACTTGCCAAAAAGGTTAAAAAAAAGTGAAAGAAAAGCTAAACGTCTCTTCCCTCCTAAATTATTTTTATAATGATCATCTTCCCTTCCCCCTCCCCTTTGTTGATGCAGCTGTGGTACTTTGTAAGAAACAAATAATGATTTTCAGACTTTTCAAACACTTTTTATTATAAACGGCAAAAGGGAAAAAGTAGACTGAGCATGCTCAAACTTTTATATAAAATTTTTACAGCATTTCTAAAAATAAAAACCCCTTGAAATGTATTTGATTTTGTATTTGTTGTGATGTGGACATGTACTGAGGGAATGTAAATGACATCCAGGTAAATGACAAAGTGCCATGGTTAGTATTTCCTCAAGGGCATTTAAATGTCAGTTACATATCAGAGAGTTACCAAATACTTCTAAAAGTGCAAATACAAGCAGAAGGTATATGGAAGGTGTAATTGAATGATGAACTGAAACTGCATGATTCCACTCTTAAGGTATAGCTTCACATAGGATTCAACCACCTAAAGGAGGGTGCAACACTACCTGGAAAGGTGCCTTGCTGAATTTGGTACAACTTTTGAACAGGCTATTAAGAGGAGCTCTATTTTCCATAGGTAAAAATGCCATGCATATACAGATACATAAAAATAATCAGGTAAAGGAAACTTGCCTACCTGTCCAAAAAGAAAAAAGGAGATGATGCATCTAAAAAATACTTTGAGCCAAATGCCAGAGTTTTGTGAAACAGCAATGCAATAATAGAAGTTGGGTTTGGGCATGAGATTAACAGTCTGAGAAATAATTCTAAATAGTGTAAGTAATTAGCACTTGGAAAGTATTCCAACTCTCAGAAAAAGATCAACTGCTTGAACAAGGCCTCAAAAATAAGTCTCATTTAAGGATCCCCCCCCCCCCAGATAAAGGTTATTTTGCCTTATTTTCAAAATATTGGCCTATTTATATTTCTAAAAAGGACATGGGAGAGGGGAGGGATTTTTTTTTTAATTACAAGACAATTGCACTGTTCTGATTTACATGCTTAAGAAAAGGTTTTAGAAAACCTTTATAAGATTACGTGAAACTTTGTATATAATTATCACATGTATATCTTTTTGGATCAAGGTACATAGAAAAGGCATGACAGCCATGCCTTCCAAAACTACTTATGTAGTTCAAAATACATGCTACCATGATTGATTTAAAACTATACCATTCTGTCCATCAGGGTGTCGCCAACAGAAAACATTTTCTCTGCAGCACCTAAATTTGCTTCCCTTGGCTAACTGCCACCTAGTCACCCAGCCCTTTTCAGAAACTCAATTAGCTAGAGTCAACATAATCATTATTTTGAGAAATTAAGAGTTTGATTGTATATACACCAGGAAGTCCCTACAAAATAGGATCTTAGATCCTTCTACATGAGTGTTTTTCAACGTTGACAACTTTAAGATGGGTGGACTTCAACTCCCAGAATTCTCCACCCATGCTGGCTGGGGAATTCTGGGAGTTGAAGTCCATCCATCTTAAAGTTGCCAAGGTTGAGAAATACTGCTCTACATCTTCTTGTCCTCCACACCTACATCTTCTAAACACAAAAATCCAAATCCAGCTGCCAAGTACAGGAATATTTTATGCAAATAACAGGAAATCCCATACGTGCCAGGTTCTCTCTAAAAAAAACTATTTTGAATTACAGGATTTTGGATCAGATACTAAAATTATTCCAGTGTTTCACCAAATAATTTTATCCACCAATCAAAATGAAATATACAAGTAGTTTTGTATAACCATTTTAATTACAATGTGTAAAGCCACTTTTTAGGAAGGCTTAAAAAATACAACAGCCAAATACTTCCTTATTTAAATAATGATTACTGCTGTACATATGCCCTTGTTCATATATACACTTCTTTAATTCTATAACATTTAATTGCAATTATAAAAAATACATATCATGTCAGGTCAGACACTGTATCTGAACATTCTACATTAAATCTTGAACAGAATTTATATGTAAGTAGATATCATTTATCTCTAAGTAGATATAAATTTATATCTTCTAAGTAGATATAAATTTATCTCTAAATTAACATCTGAGGCCGATCTCAAATATATAACTTGGAAGTTAATTTAAAAAACTATTTCAGAAACTCACATTTAACATTTAGTTAGTCAAAAATATTTCGGCCCCTGAAACTCATTACAAAATATAACTTCCAGAACAAATATTGCTGAAAAAATGTATTTCCTTTGAGTGCTTGAATATTATTTATGGAGGACCAGACATCTGCGTATGTGAGTTCCATTAATTTCATGAGACAAGATTTAAGAATGTGCATTTAACTCCTCTCGTTGAAATGAGACTGGTGCTTGAACTGAGACTGGTGCTTGAACTGAGACTTGGGCATGGTTACTGTTCCCTGACACAGGTCTAATGTGTTTTTAAAAAAATAAGGTGCAAATAGTTTCGTTTCAAAAGCAGCACTGAAGAACTGAGTACAGTTACCAACAAATATGTTACAAAGATCATAGAAAGACCAGCAGACAATATTCCCTTTAGTTCTTTCAAGCATCTGGGAGAACAATTTCTTCCAATCCAATACAGCTAGATGGGTGGCTAGTTACAGATTGGACGTAACAATTTAAAAACCCCACCTCCTTCCTCAGCACACTCGTTACTTCATAACTCTGCAATGATAAAGCACATTCATTAAAACAAATAATCTTGTACATTTTGTCCTAGCCAGCATACAGCTGAACAATCTTCAGTAAAGAAAGTTCTTAAGGGTTTTTTTTTCTTATTTGCTTTTTTTACTGCTCCAAACCCATGTAATCCTAACAGTTATGAGAAATAATTTTATTAAAGAAATTCAAATAAGAATATCTATCTCTGGGAACCATTTAACTGAAAGCCAAATTTTCTACAAAAGTATTCCAGGAATTTCAACAGAGCATTAGACCAAGAGATCACCCGCTTAATAATTATATTTACAATATAGTTACAATATTACCAATGGTGCAGGTTAATCCAGAATATGCACCTTTATAAATGCTAGCTGGAAGCGGTGAAGGTTGACAGCTAATACATCTAGAAGGCACTGAGTTTGGAAAGGTAGCTTAAGTTAAGAACTAGAATTGTGAAGCTGCCATTTCTTTAAGAAATGTATTTTAAATATACATACCCCATCATCCATGCTTGATGATTCTAGAAGTGAAGAAATAGACTTCTGTAATAGCTGTGATAACAGGGAAATAAGAAAAGATTATGAAAACAATTAATGCAGTCAGTTTGTAACCCTAAAGATCTAAGTATTTTATTACCTGCTCTTATCTGTAACTTCTAGAAACAAATTAGTCCATGGTTTCATTTTCCTAGGAAAGCCCTCCAAAAGAAAATCAAGTTTGAACTCTATACAATACTGAATTGGAACAAGACTGTTCTTGTAATACCTTGACTTTTACAGTGGATTTTGGTTGGGACTGGCAATTCAAATAGACTTCCAGATGCATCTTGAAAACTGGTGAAGTTATAGCTTCACAGCAATGGCTGCAGTAAAGCAATCCTCTGAAATACATGAGAAAAAGACCATTTATATCCATCCCCAAACTTTCATTGACATGATTTTCATGTTCACAGACTTAACATGAGTTTGCACTGTAAGCAAGAACACTTATTGTTCAAATATTCCTAGCTTCCTTGATTTAATATGCAACAATCCTGTAAGAGACAACATGAAACATAATGAATAAAGAGATTCTCAACTTTATATTCTAGTGTCAATGCTAAGGAAAACATGTAACTGAAGGGTTGTAACCTTTTCCTACTCATTGGTTGTCTTGATAAAATGCTAATCATTTTACCCATTTCTGAAAAGTGTTCTTCCCCTAAAAGATTCCAAGAAGAGAATAAACCAGCTGGGAAGAGAGCATATATATCTGGGAGAATTAGAAGATGTGAAAACAGTCAAGAACCACAGTATCACCGATCCTGCTCTGCTAATCCCCTGCTTTATACTCATTAACAATTAACTACATATTTAGAAAGTTTGTACTAGCTTATTTTTATTTTTAAAAAAATAGCCTACTTTTGAGCAAAAAAAGTTTCCCAGTCCAGTTTCTATATGATCAATAAATCAAACCATCCCTAACCAGAAGTCTATGAACAATGTCCATAGGATCTTAGCATTAAAATTTAAATACAGTTTTAAAAGTTACTGAAGGCGAGAATCGCATGATTGTTAACTCCCACAAGATCTCAATGAGAGTACCAAAATCTTGCAAGACTTTGGCCATTTTAAACTCTTCTTTCTTTAGGAGCTAATGTGCCTCTCATTTGAAAAGCTGCTGACTTCTGATTTAAGAGACAAAACATAGAAGGAAAAGGAGATGAGGCGAAAAGAAGAAAACAAGCAAGTTCAGACACCAAATTCGTACAAAATACACAGTAATTCTTTACTGTAATTCAGGACATCAAAATGAAAGAAGGAACAGATATAGCAAAGACATTACTTGGGTATAATGCAAATTATATTGAGACATATAATGTCTCAATAACACCCATTAGACTTTGTGGACAGTCTTTTAAAATAAGAGTTATCCAAGTTTATGCTCCAAGCACTGATGTAGAAGAAGAGGAGGTTGACAAGTTTTATGGTAAAGTTCAATCTGAAATCAACAGAACATGTAAGCAAGTTGTGCTGTTTGTGGTTGGAGACTGGCATGCCAATGTTGGAAATATTAAGGAGGAAAATGTAGCTGGACTGTATGGCCTAAGAAACCAAAATGAAAGAGAATAACTCACCAATTTTAGTCAATATAATGATTTCTATGATACCTATATACATGGACATCACCAGACCGAATACAAAGAAATCAAACTGACTTTATTATTGGTACAAGGTGATGGAATTGCTCATCACAGCAAAGATATGGCCAGGGGCTAACTGTGGAACAGATCATGATGTGCTCGTATGCAAGATCCAAGTCAAGCTAAAAGTGGAAGAAGAAAGTTCTCCAGTATTTTCAAGGAGAATATCAGGAATCATTTTGAAGTCCTGAACCTCATTGATAGGGAAGCAGAGGAAATATGGAATGAAATCAAAGAAGTTGTTAAGGATTAATGTGAAAAGAGATGCCAAGAGATGAATGTGAAAACAGATGCTTCTGTTAGGAAACAGAAAGCAAACTGGATGTTATAACAAACTGTGGAATTTGCCAACAAGAGGAGAAAGCTAAAGTCAAGAAGGCCAAAGATCTCAGGAAGGAACTTAAAATGAATTTCAGAGAGGTGTCAGAAGAGACAAGAAGCAGTACTACAACCTCTGTAAAGCCACTGAAGATGGAAAGAGACACAGAAAATAAGGAAAGGCTTCTAAAATATCTCCAAATTCAGATGGAAGTTCCAACCTTGCTAAAGGATGCCAGTGGACAGACAGTAATTGATTCCAAGAAGATCAAGGAAAGATAGAAGGACTATACTGTAATTCTGTTCAGTAGAGATGCCAACATCCAAGATACCTATATTTCCTATTTACAAGAACCTCTAGTACTGAAAGATGAACTTATATTAGCACTCTAATCATTATCAAATTGGAAAACTACAGGAATTGATAGATTATCTACGTAAAGTTGGTAAGCAACAGGAAAAGAATCTGCAAAGGTTCTAACCAAGTTCTGCCACCAAATCTAGAGAATAGCTATACCTAGTTTTCCTTGTGATACTCTATGTAATTGAAAGGTATACTATCAAGAAGCAGGATAAAAACAGTATTGATGCTTTTGAAAGTTGGTGTTCGAAAAGAGTCCTGATAATACCATGAATAACCAAGAAAATATACAAATGGATCATAAAACAAATCAATCCAAGCTTCTCATTCATAGCACAAATGATCAGGCTCAAATTATTATATTTGAACACACCATGCAAAGACCTAGCTTGAGAGAAGTCTAAAATGCTGGGAAGGTGGAAGATGCCCTGTTAGAAGACCTGAAGGATCAGGTTGAGGACAGATCTTCTTGGAAAAAATCTGAGTTACTAAGAGTAAACACTGACTTGATGACACATAACCATAATTACATAGTAATTCTAGTAATGACCAATTGAAATGGAAACAGTTCAAAGGCAAAAGGACCCAAGTATAGCAGGTCTCTTAGAATCTACTTCCATCTCTTTCACCGTGGTGTCAAGTAGAATAGATTGTGACCAGGAAAGGTATGATGAGAAATCTTGTTCCCAGTAACACTAATTGGCATATTCTGAATCTCTATTCTGTGACTGTCAAGAACCATTCACACACACAACACACACACACACACACACACAGTTCTCAGAATCAGTTAATTTTTAAAACAGCATTCTGTGGTAACAAATTATGGTTTCATGAAGCAGCCATATTTTTTGTTTTCCCTTAAAGCATTTCTTTTTGCAGGACTTAATGAAGCTAGAACTATTCTTATTGGTTGTAGCACATGATATTGCCACAAATACACACACACATACACACTTGTACTGTGCTTAAATATAAGTGCACGAGAAATAAAAATGCTGCTACTACTGTAACTACTATTACTATAATCTTAATCAACTTTGCTGGATGACTAAGAAAAATAAATGCTGGAGGGGAGATAATATGCTTTCTGTTTACTTTCTTTATGCTCTTTATAATTTTATAACCTGTGCAGTTGAGAGCTCATCACCAGGACAGCAAACAGTAACAGTTTTGTAAGGGAGCTAGTGAATTTGGGTTGCTGATCAGTTGTGTTTAAGGAAAACTGTTTATTAACTGGATGAGATTGGATTTTTTTTTCCTGGCTGGCTGGGTGTGTGCTTAGTTGCTTTCTGAGCACATGGACTGAGGGGAGGGGATTATAGCTGAGTCACTGATCAAGAGATTAGCTATTAGCTTTGTAGCATTCCTTAGCCAATAGCAAGTCCCAGCCAGCAGTCTTTCAAAAGAGGAGAGATACTTGGAGCTCAGCACCAGATCAAGCTAATAGGAATGGGAGAATTTTATGAGGAAATTAACAGGGGGAGGAAACTCATACTGACCTCCCACCTCCAGAGGCTAAGTATCAAGGTGAGTTAGCGATAGTATGAAGAAACGAGGACTACAGACTGTAAAAGTGTAACATAGGATAAAACAGTTCTTAAAGGAAAAAAAATCAACTTATTAACAATAAGTAGTATGAAGATAGAAAACCAACAGAGGAAAAGGTGTTTTCCAGTTTACTCCATAGAGAGTCAAATGTATAAATACCAGTCATGATTCATTCCTGCATTCCTGGCTCTCAGGGAGCAGGTCTGTTTTCTTGAAACCAAAGTGGCTGCACTGCAGATATTAGACAGTCATAGAAGTATGTAGATGAAACTTCCTGGGATATGACAACTTTGTCCTACTCCCAGGACAATAGCTCCCTTGCTGTCAGGGAGAAGAAGAGTGAAGGATGGCATAATATATGCTTCTGTAGGGTAATGAACCCAATTACTACCTACGACAACAGGGGGAAGAGGGCTTTTGGTTGTGGGTGAGATGGGTTGGGTTTGCCATGCACATCTGGATAGTACCGGGGTGAAAGTAGTGGCCACAGTCCACGTTAGGATGAATGGTATTTAAAAACTTAATAAAAGAGACCTGGAACCCTAATTTAGACTGCTAGGTAGATGACTAAAGTCCAGGACTGCTAAGATAGTATTGTTAGAAATACTATTTCTTCCACAAAGAGAACCAACTACAAAAACAGAGCACAGTGGTCTCAGTGTATGGATTTGCTGGAGGAACTAATCCAAGGGATTTAGATTTGCTGGGCACCGGGCAATTTTTTGGGACAAGCCAAACCTGTATGAGAGGAGCTGTCATATAACATCAAAAAGGTGGCACAGCAGCTTTTAAATTCATCTCTAAGGAAAGCCTACAGGTACCTGGCAGCATCAAATTCAGAATGGTGTAGATGTTGGCAATATCTGGATGCAGAATAAATACCTGATACTTTTTTTACTTTTCCAGGGAGAGATCAGAATAACATAAACACATTAAAGTAACAAATGAAGATATTCTAGGAAGGAAGTATTTGAAGAAATCAGAATAACAACTAAGCAAAACGTAGATTACATTCCAGAATTGGGATTACATACTTTTGAGGGAGGTAATGCCTAAATTAAACAAAAAGGAACTTACTGTATTTTTACTCTTAACTGTTAAATCAAAAATTACTCAAAAGTGGAAATTCTTAAATAATTTATCATTGGGCAATTGGTACACTATGGTAAGATCAATTGATCTTGAAAAAGTCACTGTCAAAATATGAATATTAAATTCACAGATTAATTGCATTTTTATCACACCTGGAAAGATTACATATGTTCTTTTAATAATAATAGCTCTAGATATGACAATATGATAAGCTGTATTTTAAGACATACTGTTCTTGGATGTTACCTTGTATTCTTGTTTCATTGTTGTTTTATACAATGAAAAAGTACAATTAAATTAAAAGAAGGCATTCTAGGATATCTTGAGAGACTATACTGCAGGGGTCCTCAAACTTTTTAAACAGTTCACGGTCCCTCAGAATGTTGGGGGGGGCGGACTATAGTTTAAAAAAAACATGAACTAATTCTTATGCACACTGCACATATTTTATTTGTAGTACAAAAGAAAACTAGGAAAAAACAATACAATAATTAAAGAACAATTTTAACCAACATAAATGTATTAGTATTTCAATGGGAAGTGTGGGCCTGCTTTTGGCTAATGAGATGGTCGATGTCCGGTTCCATATTTGTCACTGCCAGTCATAACAAGTGATGCAAGTGTGCATCAGTTAGTCTGGATCTGGTTGGAGATTTCAGATGTTTCATTCGGGAAAAAGTCTGTTCGCAGACATAGGTGCTTCCAAAGATGGTTACCATTTTGAGTGCATGGTTCCTGAGATTAAGATATGTCTCAGAGGGGAGAGATGCATAGAAATTAGTAAGGCTGCTTGACTTGAATGCATCTTTCAGAGAGTCACAATTCTGTAGCTCGGCCAGTTCCATTTGGTAAATTGGATCAACAATTTCCATGTCAACAGAAAATGGGTTCCGGAAAAGCTGTAGGTCCTGTTCATGGAGATGAAGCTCTTTAAATCTAATTTGAAATTCCCTTTGCAACAGTTCCAGTGAATCCACACATGTTTTGTTTGGGAATGCAACCGCTGGTTTTTCAGCCAACAGGTTTTGAGTTGTGGGGAGATGGCAGAAGTTTTCCTCCTTCACTTGTTTAATGAGGAGGTCCAATTTTACTTGAAATGCTTTCCCATGTGAATGCATATCACAGATGAGCTTCCCCTTTCCTTGAAGTTGCAAATTGAAACTGTTGAGTAGCTCTGATACATCTGTTAGAAAGGCAAGGTGCCATTTCCATTCTGCATCTTTGAGCTCTGGTACTTCTTTGTTTTTTGAAAGGAGAAAAGCAGAAACCTGTGGAAGTAAGTCATAAAAACGTTTCAAAACTCTCCCTCGACTCAGCCAATGGACTTCTGTGTGGTACAGAATATCTTCATAGGCAACATTCAGCTCAGACAGAAACTCCTGAAACTGTCTGTGGTTTAGTGCATGAGCTCTAATGAAGTTAACACAAGACACTACAACTTTCATGACAGAGTCCCACTTCAGAGATTTACAACACAGCGCTTGTTGGTGGATGAGGCTATTGGACGCGAATGATTGTTTGTCCATCTCTTGTTTAATGCGTGCAACCACTCCTTTCATAGACCCCACCATGCTAGGAGCACCATCAGTTGTCACACTGGCTAGTTTAGCCCAGTCCAGCTCCAAATCATTCATAGTTTCACGAACCTTTTCATAGATATCCTCTCCTGTGGTTGATCCTTTGATGCTTTTCAGTGCAGCAAGCTCCTCTGTGACTTCGAAAGAATCATTTGTCCCACGAATGAAAATTAGAAGTTGTGCAGAATCACGAACATCATTGCTTTTGTCAAGTGCCAATGAAAAATAGCAAAGTTTTTTTGAGGAGTTTTGCAAATGCTGATGCAAATTGTCCCCCATTTCTTCAATCCTTCGTGTAATTGTAGGTCCTGAAAGACTCACTATACTAAATAAATCAGTCTTCTCTGGACACATCTCTTTGGCAACAGAAAGAAGGCATTCTTTTACAAATTCTCCCTCTAAAAATGGTCTGCCAGTGCACGCTATTAGCTTGGCAACTTGAAAACTTGCTTGCAGTGATGAAATATTTAGCTGCTTCTGCTTCACAAAAATATTTTGCCGAGTTATCAATCCATTTTTCAGGTTTAATATTTTGTCTTTTCTCACTTGTCCAACCAACCAATCATATTTGTCTTTATGTTGAGTTACATAGTGTCGACGCAAATTGTATTCCTTGAACACAGACACTAAATCCTGGCATATCAGACAAACAGCTCTTTCCTTGTACTGCATGAAAAAGTAATCGTAAGTCCACTGTTCTTTAAATATCCTGCACTCGGAGTTAATTTTTCTTTTTCTTGACATAATTGTTTCCTAGGGATTCAAAACACAGGTGTCACTGCACACAGGTGCTGGAGGTTAACATTCACTGCCACTGACCACCAATGCAGGGATGGATGGGGGAATGACATTCACTGTCACCAAAAAACAATGGAGGGGTCGTCAATATCAGTGAATGTTATCCCCCCACCCACCCCCGCATTGGTGGTCAGTGGCAGTAAACGTTATCCTCCCCCCATCCCATCCCCCCCGCCCCCTGCCCCCCGCATTATTGATCAGTGCCAGTGGCCATTCTCCTACTTGAAGGGCAACCACATAGCCCAAATGGAGAAAATAATAGGGTGCCCTGGACCCCACCAATCACCCTGCACAGAGGATCCCTCCCGTGGAGTATGAGGAAGTATGAGTTGAAGTGCCCCTGTGGTTGTAAGTGTGGACGGGCTGCTAAGTGCCTGAATTTTGATCATGTGACTGCAGCGGTGCTGCAACAGCTGTAACTTTGGGGACTGAGCATAACTACTGAATGAATGGTTGTTAAGCGATGACTACCTGTACAAAAAATTTGAGATGATGGAACAGGTCTGGGCAAGGAAGAGGAGTTTGGATATAAATGCAAGGAACAGAAGAGAAGAGAAAGTGAAACAGAAACTGAGTACAATGCTTTCTGCAGTCCTGATAATTTGCAAAGAAGTAGGCTGACCTGATTTCCAAAAATAAAAACTTGGATATATGAATATTAAAAAATGCATACATGTATACAAATTAATCTACAAGTCAATTTCCCCAAAGTCACAGGCAAAAATTACCAGAAAAAAAAGGACACAAAGATGTTTAGAAGAGCTTCTCTGGAATGAAGCAACTTTAAGTAGTTCCAAACATTCCTGTTCCCTGTTGTGCTTTTACACTCTGTGAAAAATTATTTCCAGGCCAAATTAATTTAATAAATGACTAACAATCAATTGACCACTCTCTCCATCATAAGGCTATCAGACCTGATCTGCAAAAATCCATTAGTTGTCAACAAAGAGATACAGGAAACACTAACTTTGCTTCTTATTCTGGATTTCTGCAGATTAGTACTAATCAAGCAGCCAGTAAAATGGATAATGGAATAGCTTCATTCCCATGTTCCCTTCCACCATAAGGTACCCTGAGACTTGAGGAGTAATGGAAAGACATCATTTCTTTGGCAACTTGTTCCCATACTGTTCTGCTTGCTCTACCTTGAGCCCTCCCATTAGTTCGAGGATGCCTTCCCCAAAATCAGGACTGTCCCTGTAAAACTGGAATTTAATCTTGGAAATAAATTTCAGGCACTGATAGTGCCTTCTGTTGACTAAAACCTAGTCATGGCAGCAGGTTATTGGGAATATTTTAATGACATTCCCAATGAAATCCACTGTGTGGGTAAAACAGGAAGGAAAACAAAATGCAAACCCGAAGCACCATGAGAACGGGGCTCCTGCCGTTCTCCAAATAGGCCGCCTGTACTCATGAGACCTGGGGAAGACCAGATGGTTTCCAAAGGATTGCAAGAACGGGGTGGGCAATTGGGAGAAAGAATGAGACAAGCAGCTTGGAGAATGACACACCTGCACAGAGGATCCCTCCTGTGGAGTACGAGGAAAGGAGGAGAGCCGCAAGACGACCCGGTATACTTGTAATGTAGAATAGTCTGGCTCTGCAATCTCCCTCCTTGTGCATCGCCTGCAGCTCCCGACACAGCCCGGACAGACAGCAGCGGCGGCCAGTCAGGCGGGCGGGCCGGATAAATGACCCTGGCGGGCCATATCCAGCCCGCGGGCCGTAGTTTGAGAACCCCTGCTATACTGTAACAACTGGGTCCTGATGGCATCCACCCAAGAATCATTAAACAATTCAAATGTAATATTTCTTCACATTTGTGAAGAAAAGTATGCAATTTGTCCTTCAAATTGGGCTAGGCCCAAGAAGAATAAACAACAGTGCATGCAATACTAGTTTTTAAAAAGAGACCTGAGAAGATCTGGGATATTATAGGGTAGTCAACTTAAGATCAATTCTTATCAAACTGGTGATTGATAAGAACAACTCCCCTCATCCCACATTAAGAACATCGAGGAAAAACTTTGCTGAAGGAAAATCAGTATGTATTCTGCAAAGGTAAATCTTTTCTCACCAATCTTCTAGAGGTTTTTCAGAGTATCAACAGGCATGAGGATAGAGGTGACCCATTGACATTGTCAAAGTCTGTTTGAAAATCTAAAGAATATAAGGCTCCTCATCAAAAGCTCTTGAGGAAATGTAATGGGATAGAGGACCATTTTTTTTTACGGATTCCTAAATGGTTAAACAAAACAGAAAACAAAGAGCATGAATAAATGAGCAATTTTCTCAATGGAGGAAGTAAGAAGTGGCATCCCTCAATAACTGTTGATTAGTTTTTTTCAACTTGTTGATAAATGATATTGATTTAGGGATAAGAAAGCAGTGATCTGGTCAAGTTTGTAGATGATACCAAACTGTTCAAAATGACTGTGAAGAGTTCAAGGAGGATTTCTTTAAACTGGGAAAATAGTCAAACAAATAGCAACTACAATTTAATTTAAATGAGTGTAAATTGATGCACACTGAGACACACACACCCTCTCCACTTTACATATATACTATTGGGATCTGAGCTGCCTATAATCAACCAGGAAAAAGATATTGGGTCATATGCAGTTTAATGAAGAAGTTGGCTTAGTGTATGGCAGCTGGGAAAAAGACAAATTCCATGCTAGGGATCATTAGGAAAGAGATTGGAAATACAGCTGCTCACATAATACCCATATATAAATCTATGATGCATCTCAAATGCTGCATAGAGTTCTGGTTGCCACATTTGAAAAAAGATATAACAGAACTGGAAAAAGTATGGAAGCGGGCAACCCAAATGAACAGAGGGTTCAAACACTTTTCTTACGAGAAAAGGCTGGAGCATTTTGGACTCTTTAGCTTAGAAAAAAGGCAAACAAGAGGGGCATGGTTGAGTATGTAATATCATACATGGCATGAAGACAATAGACAAAACACCAAGATAAGACAAGGTGATGACCACTACCTTGGATGGATTTAAGCAGTTTGGATAAATTCCTGGACGATAGGTCTATCCAGGGCTATAAGTCTTGAAGATAAATCTTGGTCAATTTACATGACCTCCAGAGTTTTTGTAGCTTGATCAAATAGAAGAGAATGGAATCACAGTTCTCCCCTTCCTATACTGATTTGTTATGCTGCTATAAAGGCAAAGGAAAGTAGAAGAAAGAAAGAAAGAAAGAAAGAAAGAAAGAAAGAAAGAAAGAAAGAAAGAAAGAAAGAAAGAAAGAAAGAAAGAAAGAAAGAAAGAAAGAAAGAGAGAGAGAGAGAGAGAGAGGGAGGGAGGGAGGGAGGGAGGGAGGGAGGGAGGGAGGGAGGGAGGGAAAGAAAGAAAGAAAGAAAGAAAGAAAGAAAGAAAGAAAGAAAGAAAGAAAGAAAGAAAGAAAGAAAGAAAGAAAGAAAGAAAGAAAGAAATCAGAGATGATTTATGAAATATCTAACAATTTTTGTTGATAACAGTTTTCCCCTTCTGGATGAAATTAAAGACAATGTTGCTATAAAACCTGGATGAAAAGTAGATAGAGGCATAGGCTACAAATTGCTCAAGATGGCACTGAAGACTTTTTATTCCATGACTGTTCCATTTCCTTATACCTTTTGGTGATAAACAGCAAAAATCAATGTAAGGCTTTGTACATGAATACCTACTGGATCACCAATATGCTAGTTGATGCAACATGTTCTTACTTGTCTTGTGGATGTTGTTCTACTTTTTCATTGCCACATCTGTTACATGTAGGCCAAGAGAAAGCAGTTCTCTCATTAAGGCCAACTACAGTACCTGAAAAAAAAGGTAGAATAATTTGCAAAGTTTAATATACTTTGACTTTGAACACCTTTGACAATCATGTCTGTTTGAATGAAATAGTATACCTCTTTCTCCTCAAAAAAAGTAGTGTTTTTTTAATAATTACAGATACATTAGATTTCCATTGATTTCAGAATTATTGTAAACCCAATCCTAGTTGCTCTCCTAAGTATTAAAAAAGCTCTAACCTGGAAGGTTTTATTATTTTTCTTATTTCTCTCTTTCCATTTCAAAGAGGAAATGTTTTCAGACACACTGGCAAAGTCTGAGTGATAATATTGCCATTTAATAAGCTAAGAAATTAGTGACTTTTTGCCTGCCTCCCTTAGTTTCTGTCTTCACAGCAAGAGTCAAGAAACCAAAAATAGCCTCCTTTGAACCAGAAAACTCTGATTAACAATACCAGAGCATGAAGCCAGATCTAAATGATGGTTAAATATTCTGGCTTGTCTAGAGCTGTTAAACAAGGTTTTCTGATTTGGATGAAAAAGGGAATAATTGCTAATGAATGATTTCCTAATTTATTTGCACCCTCCTTTGGAATAGTCATTTGAACAAAAGGATCATTCATGTCTCATTTTATAAAATTGTGATATAATTGCCCAAAGGTGGCTATTACTTTAATCTGAAATCTGGAAAAAGCAAGAGTGAAGAAGAAAAACAGACAAGGCAAGCTTTTTAAAGATCATTTATACTGGTTTAACACCAGGAGTTACTCTTTATTTATATCCATGTAACTGAGAATCAAATATGCCCCCACCCACCCACATACGTGACTAGAAACATTAAGGAACTGAAGGTCAGTGAGATATTTGGATCACCAGTAAGCATTGTTGCTTAGTGTTATAAATCAAGCAAGATGGGTATTTTATGGGAAGGCTAGTAAAAAGATTTAGAACAATGGCAGTTTGCTGAGCCAAGCAATAAACATTAAGAATGCAGAAATGTTTGCAAGCAAAACATACAAATGGGTAATCTTAAACACCTGCAAATAAATGGATTACAATTGTCAACCCTACAGTGTCAAAGGCAAATTGCCTAGAAAGCCCTGAGGTGTTGAGTAACATGCTTAATTTATCTGTCCTTTGATATAGTAAATGAAATTATTGAGGAAATCAAGACTGGCAATATTCCTATATACTAGGCATCAGTGCAGGAATACGTAATTTAATTAATTAATTCAGGCTTGAGAGAAAAGGAAGCAATCTGTATAAATTTTAATTTACTTTTATATATAGTTTCAGATTTGAGTGGCATTTTAAATTCAATTTATCCTTGCAACCATCCCATTAGATAAATAAAGTTATCCTAGACCCAAACTCTGCAATCTGGGATCATTTGTGAGGTCAGTATCTAAAATGCCAACAGAACTAGTACAAACAGTATCAGGTCCAATGTGGTCATTATGAGCTAAAATAGGAGTAACAAATCCCTGAGTTAGTGGCACATTTGGAATTTTGAGGTCATGGCCAAAAATATCCATATATAAGAAGGCAAATGTATGTGGTTCCTTCTTGCTATATCCTCTATTTCCAAGGGAAGATATTTACTAATCTAGCATAACTGCCTTGTTTCTTGGGAAAAGGACCCACTTCCAAATAAAGCACTATTTTTTTTCCCTAAGAATGCCTATGGGGATTAAGAAAAACCAGGAAGCAATCCTGAAATAAGGAAGATGCTAAAGAGCAATACTTTGCAGTGTGGCAGCCTTCCCTTTTCAATACTAGTAGTAATAGTACAAACATTTTTTTAAAAAGAGGCATGTGGAGTAGGCAAGCCGGTTTGCCAGTTGGTGTCCACAGACATCTTGCTGCTCATCTATGAGCTATGGAAAGCAAAGTATTACATAAGACAGTTGCACAATTGTGAATTTTGATTTCTCCAAGAAGTAGCTTTGTGCTAATGGAATGACATCACCAAAACCAGGAGTTGTTCCATCACACTGATTGTGTACTGAATGCTTAAATTCAAAAATTACGTTTAAACATGATGCAAAATGACCTAAAATTGCTAGGTTTAGTAATCAGTTGTCACTGTTGTTCTGAGTAAGCTATTGTTCAATAGACAAAGCAATATTTGAATTTTAAGAGAGATTTGCCACATATGAATGAAAAGCATCCGTTGAAAACTAAACTTCACTGCTCCTCTTACCACTTTTTTAAAGCTAATACAAATCAGACTAAGCTCTCTTTGTAGCATTAGGAGGAAAGTTGAGATATTAAACCTGCATTCCTATACCACCCACTTATCAGGAATTAATGAATTAATTACTGAATTCATTGAAGGTGTACACAGCATTGTGTATACAACATTGTGAAGCCTGTTTTTGAAGAGTTTAGATTTAATTTTTTACTATACCATAGATATCATGGATGATTCTAGGGAAGCTATTCAAAGCTGAGCAAAGCATCTAGCAGAATTCTCTTGTTTCATAAAGCCTACATAAGAAAAACTTTACAATATGGAAGGTGACTCAAAACTCTATTGATTCCCTCCTTGATCTGGTGCCTTAAATTTATATTTTATATTTCAGTTCTCCTAATACAATTTACATCTAATTGCATGATTATCAATTAATCCCTTCTTAAACTGGGGTTAAAATTCATATCCAGTGCTAAAACAGAATAAAATAATTAGGCTTGCACATTTCCTCTCTCCCTTTTTCCAGAATGGATTGTTTTGCTACAGTTTGCCTTCAACTAACCAGTAAAGCAATCCAAAGTTTTTGCTTATTTAGCTATTGATTAAAGTTTATTTTTAGCCAGCATTATTGGCCTATATATAAAGCTAACATTTGGAAAAGAAAAACTAAATGGAGCAGCATCTTACTAACCTTATACTAAAGAGGTGAGGAGACATGCAAGCCTAAGGTTTTGTTAGGACTTACAGAAGCTTGTCCACATAACATCAAATCTTACCTACACTTTGAACTGGTCTACTATTTATTGAAGCACTTGAGGGGAAAACATACTTATTAATCTAACAAACACTTTATAGGACAATGCTTGTTGTTATACAACTTTCTTTTGACACAAATTATACATCCTGCATTATGAAATAGTGATGAATACACAAGATTTCTTAAGACCAAAATAAAAATGTTGGAAAAAGTGATGACTATGCATTTTCTATTATATGGTGGTGTTAATCAAAATCTATTTTATTTTCAGGTATTCTTTTGTACAATCCTATGGACCACAGCTTCTCTCCTTAACTGTTTTCCTCACCCACTCTGATAAGACTTCTTTGTAAATCTGCAGTCATCACCTTAGTTGATAAATTTCATTAAATTCAGTAGGGTTTACTTCTGAATAGATTTGCTTAAAATTGCACTACCATATGCTCAACTGGAAAAGAGTATCTGAAAGTTAATTTAACAACTAAACAATTGAACATGTTTAAGCAACTTCCTCTCTATGATTTGCCTCGATATATATTTATCAAACTTGTTGTAGATTAATGCTGGCTCATAATTCTGGGAGTTGTAGCCTGATACATAGTGTATACCATAGTAACAGCAAAATGTCAGCATTTCATTTTGATAGCATAGGGCTTCAACTCAGTTGAAACGCATGGACTCCCTTAAAGTTAACAGTGGGCTTGGGAACACAGGGTTGTTGTTGTTGCCAACATTCTGACATTCTGAAGAGCAGTAAAGGTAGGTTTTAATTTTACAATTATCACATAATTGACATGCTTCGCTACTGGTTTAAGTTTTAAATAAGTTAAAATGGATTTAAAACAAACTAAACATTTTTTTAAAAAAACAGGTATTTAACAAAAAACTTTTTATTTTTCAAATAAAATTTAAATTTTATATTTTAAAATCTAAATTTCTTAAAGAATATTTTGATTAAATAATCTGAATAAGTAAGTTTATACTTATTAGATCCATCAAGTTAAATGAATAATTTTCAAATAAATGAAGATATTTTCATCATTTTTATTCCAAGTTATATTATTGTGGGTTTAAAAAAACCCCTGCTCTACACTGTCCTATTAACTGTCAGTCATAAGCATTTCACTTTTGTTTGCTACTTAGTCTTGTAATTTTTGTAAGGATGGTTAGGGCTGGTCCCAGGCAGAATGAAGCACAAATAAGTAACTTTATGAAGTACAAGAGAAGGAAAATTGCTCAGTTTGCAACTACCTATATTTTCATGTTTAACTTTGCAAACTGACAAGATTGTTGATCATGCAAAAAAGATCTTTAAGATTGGAAATACTGGAAAAACATTTCCTCTACAGGTACAAAAATAAAAAAATACAAAGCCTGGGAATGAAAGCATAATGTAAATAATACTCAATTTTGTTATAAATTATTCTTGTTTAGTAATCAGGTTTGCACTTTCCTTTGGAAAATTATATGAAATATTAATGGAATGTTTAAGTAAACTGATTATTTGCACTTTACAGTATTTATTTATTTAGTCTGTTTATTATTTTATTTCTTATAGTTATCTGCATCCTGACTATCAAAGCAGAAGAAATATAAAACATAAAGTCATCACAGCCCTTCCCACAGGGTAGGTGATAGTGGCCCACCTGCTGGAGCAGCCTATTATCTATCCCCACCTGCCTCCCATTCTTCTGAATGGTTCCTACTTAGCCTTGGTAGAAGGGGAAGGGAGGGAATTCTGATGGAATAGGCCTGGAGTTGGCTCTGCTTGCTTTCTTCATGCTTATAGCCTTTCCCGCAAACCAGAGGTGACAAATCTAAATCGGTGAGCCATGAAAACCATTTATACTTTATTATTTTTTGATTTTGAAATATACAAAATAGAAAAAGCAGTGCTGTATGAAATAAAAACAAAATGTTGTCATCAAATTTGAATAATGATTCCCAGCTTCAATGTACAAACTCTATGTATTAGTTAATTTCCTACATGGGCTGTTAGGCCTAGTAGAATGAATATGCCAACAAAATATACAGTATCATCAATATATGCTTAAAAAGTTTGACCAAAAAAATCAGGATTTGAAATCATTGCCATTTTAATAATCTGCCACTGCACCAGAGGTGTTCACAGAGGGGGAGACAAAACATGTGATTGTGACATCACAACTCAAGCTCTAATATTTACACATTGGTCACTGACAGTAGGTCTTTACAAAAGGCTGAATTTTGTCACAATGTACAATCTGGGTTTTTTTTAATTATGGTTTCTACCAGATGCATACATATGCTACATTTCTTTAAAGATAAATAACAATCACCTAATGCCCCTTTTTGGGACTTGGGGTTAAATTCTATGATGAATTGCCAATGAACAGAGCAGTATGGGGGTTAATTGCAAAGTACCAATGCAGTTCTTGTGTTAATTAAAAGTTGTAGTGAGAAGACCCTCTGGAAAAAGAAATCAGAAATAACTAAAGAGAACCCATTCTCAAAAATATTAGAACCTTCAAAACAAATATATACACTGCTCCTGATTTTAATATTGTAAAATTTATATTATAGTTTATAATTCTCCATAAATGTAAAACTTTTATCAAATTTTAGTATCTGCCAATATTGCAAATACTGCTGAACATCCTAATAGAATATGCTAATTTCTTCTCTACAACATACACTTCTTCCTCACTGGTTTATTATTAAATGAAAACTATCACTAAGCCACACAGTCATCATGTTTACTGGAACAACTTGGGCCAATAAGATATATCCTCACCTATAACTTCTTCAAATGGAAGTTATGAATTAAAGAAAAAAAAAGAGACAAGGGATATAATCTGTCATAAACTCTTAGAGAATAGGCAAAAAAAAGGTTGTAATATTAAGATTTCAAGTAACAAAAGACTTAGGTACAAACCTCTTACAGTACAAATAGAATTGATTTGAGTAGTAGAATCCAGATCATCTAGTTTGACAGGACCAGTCAGTTCAGTGATGTCAGAGCCAGCAGCCGTACACAAAAGGGGCTTTTGTAACAAGAGAACGGTACGTTCAATGCAAATAATTTTACCTGCCAACAAAGACATTTTGATAAGTTACAGTAACAAAGAAAAAAGTGGCCACATTAATTGAGCCAATAAAGACAAATTTCCCGCAAGCTTTCACTAAGCTTGCTTTGGTCTGGTTCATTCAAATGAAGCACATACTCTGTTCTTGTTAATTGACTACCAGTATCTACTATCCTGGTTTTATTTAGAAAGGAGAAAAATTATTAATTTTGTTTACTGCATGTTGAATTTTCTTTTGTCTTTTTATGGTGGGTAGAGTGGGGGTTATTACAAAATTATTCACATGTTGCACTTTGCTCCCCAAAACAAGGCAGCCGAATCTTTGCTCAGAGGGGTGTCACCTGGATGATTCAGTGGTTCTGGAAGTATGGCAAGAGACTCGTGTAAGTAGGCCAGAGGTTTAAATCTAATAGTTAACAATGACCAAATATTTACTGATTAGCTTATACTGAACATGATTAGAACCTGATTTTATTTTTTCCAAGTAATGGTAAGTACAGTGCTGCCACTGAGACTAGTACTATGGTGGAAACTCTGTCCAGATACTTATGAGCATGATTTATTGTTTAAAATAAAAGGTAGGCTTGGGCCATTATATGTAGAGAAATGACTTGGATTACAGGATGGAACAGCATTAACAACAATGAACATACTTTGAAAGTGGTGAGGTAAGCAGTCTGCAATGTAGACAATAAAACTTATTCTGGTGCATAATTCACTACCTTTCTTCCCATTATGCCACTGGACAGGATATGTAACACACAACAGACTGGCTTTGCTGGTGCACATTAAATGGATTAATTATTACATATCAGCGTGTTCTCAGCAACCACCTGATGTATACAATACTGCTGGTATGCTATCTAATCAATAAAGATTAAGCAGTGGAAAGCATGAAAAATAGGATTGCTTCTTCAGCTTTGTTAACAGTTCAGTTCCATTTGGTTTTCATTCTAAAACTTTGTAATTCTAAGAACTAGCCTCTAAGTTTTCTTATTATTTTGTCCCTTCTCCTTCCTTTTTTCTTCTGAATCATCATCACTTTTATTTTCTAAGTCTGTTGGTAGGGATGGCCTAGTTTTAGGAAAGTCAGCTTATTTAGTAAATAAGCTGCTTTCGAAGCCTTTCTACTTGTAAAGAAAGAGTGTATATGCTAAAAATCCTTCAATAAACAAACAGGGCAAAAGTCACAGAAAATGAGATTTGGTTCCCTGTTCTTAATGAATAGTGTCCATGTGTCAGATACTTTTTTGGTTTGGGGCTGAAGAACCCCCCTTTTATTTTGCAATGTTTATGTGTATATTAGGAGAAATCTGGAAAACAATCTAGATGGTTCAATGAAAACAGTAAAAGAGTGACTAGCAGGGGAGATCCTGTGGGAGCAGGCAGCTTGACCACATAAAGAAAGGAGGGCAGGCTGATGACTTTCTCACATCTTTTCAGCCTGCTGCCTAACCAAAAAATTCGAAGTACAGAGATGTTGAGCCCTACAACCTTAAATCCTGCTGTTTGTTGCCAGGTTGGTTGCTAGTAAAACATATTATCCAACATTTAATTCTGAATGAAATCACTGACCTGGCTTGTGACATGGGCACCTGGCAGGAGTGCAGAACTGGTTAAAATGGTCTGATCCAGAAACCTGGATAGTTTCCTCAATGCACTCTGAGAACTTTCCATCTCATCTGTCAACAATACCATCAATACCCTGTTTGATCTATGTGAAACAGAAACTGCTTGTTGATTGACATTCTTTTTAAATATTCTCTCTCTGCTCTTGTAAAAGCAA
Organism: Python bivittatus; assembly: GCF_059951505.1. Lineage (NCBI taxonomy): Eukaryota > Metazoa > Chordata > Lepidosauria > Squamata > Pythonidae > Python > Python bivittatus. Next base: position 41,407,797 of record NW_028277113.1, on the reverse strand, counting down.
TCAACCCTTGGTTTTCTAGGGAGCTGAAAGTGATGAACTGGATGGGACATCAGCTGGAGCACACAGAGAAAGTTAGGATAAATCAAATTGGGTAGGGCCCATCTGAAGTACTATTTGAATTCCTATTCTGCTGCAGCAGAGGCAGCAAAGATGCTTACTTTTGTGCCTCTACTGCATCTTCATAGGACAGTTGCAGCTTCTTCTTCATCAAGAAGAAAGGAACAACCACTCACTTGCTATCAAAAATGTGCATCCTTCTTTATGGACAAAGTTGATCAGATCCATCTCAACTTGGACTCCAGTGTTGGAGCATGTCTCAGGGACAAAATCTTGGCAACTGCTTGTCCTGTTAGTTTGCAAGGATCACATCTGCACAATTAAGTTTAGGATACTATTGGGAACTTTCCTGACCTGGTCAGATTTAACAGTGCTTATTCACACCTTATTTACATCCTATCTTGACTGCTACAACATACATAGAACTATCCTTAAAATGTATTTGAAAGTTGTATTGTCAAAGGCTTTCATGGCCGGCATATGATGGCTGGTGTGGGTCTTCCAGGCTGTGTGGCCGTGTTCTTGAAGTTTTGTTTCCTAACGTTTCGCCAGCACCTGTGACTGGCATCTTCAGAGTGCAGGAGCACAGACAGGAGCGGTTCTCTCTGTGCCCAGCTGCTCCTGTCTCTGCTCCTGCCCTCTGATGCTGGTGAAACGTTAGGAAACAAAACTTCCAGAACATGGCCACACAGCCCGGAAGACCCACACCAGCCATTATTTGAAAGTTGCTGCTGGTACAAAATGGAGAATTTAAGCAGCTAACCAGTGTGAGATACACGGATCATATCATGCTTGCACTGAATGCACTGGCTGCCAATTATTCACTGGACACAATATATTGAATTTTAAATATCTTAAAGCCTCAATACCTAAGTGATTGTCATTCCTGGTAAAACCGTCCAGTTATTAATATATGTCAGAGGCCCATCTTTCAGGCACCTGAAAGAGGATTTTCTTTTCTTTTGTTCCCAGGCCAAATAACACACTACCTTGGAACTGTATTTAATTTCCAGTTTTTCAGCATTTAGATGTTAAGTAGATGCATTTATTTTATAATAAATAAATTTTGTGCTTTCAAGTCAGTCTTGACTCCTGGTGACAAGTCCCTGCAGTTTTCTTGGTAACATTTTGGAAGTAGCTTGCCATTGCCTTATTCGTAGGTCTAAGAGAAAGCGACTGGCTTCATGTCTAAGGCAGGACTGGAATTCATGGTCTCCTGGTTTGTAGCCTGGTGCACTTAATCACTATACCAAACTGCTCTCCATTTCTTTTATAGAAGACATCATTTAAGCCAATGAGTCTGATCCCTTGCTCAGTGCAGGAATCCAGATCAGAGCATTCCTGGCATATGGTGCTCTAAATCTCTGCTTGAAAACATTAAATGAAGGAGAGCCCACCTACGTAATTGGTTTCATCATCAAACATTTCTTAGTGTTATGATTTTTTTTTTCTATCATTCAACTGGAATCTGCCTTCCTGTAACTTTGAACTCTGGAATAATAGAGAACAAGCCAAAATCATCTTGTCTGACATTCTTTCAAGTACTTGAAGAATACTATTTTAACTCCTATCAGTATTCTCTTCTCAAGGTTAAACATTTCCAATTTCTTCACTCTCTCTTCAGAGAACTTAGTTTCTAGTTCCTTGATCATCCTCACTGCCCTTCTTTCTACCTCTTCCAGTTTCTCTGAATGCTTTTTAAGTGTGATGCCCACAACTAGACATAATTTTTAACACAACACAGAATAAAGTCAAAATATTACTGTGGTGTTTGTGCTGCTCTCTGAGCTTGGTTGGTTGTCTGCAGACATTTCATTACCCAGCTAGGGTATTGTATCAAATGATTTACTAAAACCAAGATATACAGTGGGGCAAAAAAGTATTTAGTCAGCCACCAATTGTGCAAGTTCTCCCACTTAAAAAGATGAGAGAGGCCTGTAATTTTCATCATAGGTATACCTCAACTATGAGAGACAAAATGAGAAAAAAAATCCAGAAAATCACATTGTCTGATTTTTAAAGAATTTATTTGCAAATCATGGTGAAAAATAAGTATTTGGTCACCTACAAACAAGCAAGATGTCCGGCTCACACATACCTGTAACTACTTCTTTAAGAGGCTCCTCTGTCCTCCACTCGTTACCTGTAGGAATGGCACCTGTTTGACCTTGTTATCAGTATAAAAGACACCTGTCCACAACCTCAAACAGTCACACTCGAAGCTCCACTATGGCTAAGACCAAAGAACTGTCAAAGGATACCAGAAACAAAATTGTAGACCTGCACCAGGCTGGGAAGACTGAATCTGCAATAGGCAAGCAGCTTGGTGTGAAGAAATCACCTGTGGGAGCAATAATTAGAAAATGGAAGACATACAAGACCACTGATAATCTCCCTTGATCTGCGGCTCCATGCAAGATCTCACCCCGTGGGGTCAAAACGATCACAAGAACGGTGAGCAAAAATCCCAGAACCACATGGGGGGACCTAGTGAATGACCTGCAGAGAGCTGGGACCAAAGTAACAAAGGCTACCATCAGTAACACACTACGCTGCCAGGGACTCAAATCCTGCAGTGCCAGATGTGTCCCCCTGCTTAAGCCAGTACATGTCTGGGCCTGTCTGAAGTTTGCTAGAGAGCATTTGGATGATCCAGAAGAGGATTGGGAGAATGTCATATGGTCAGATGAAACCAAAGTAGAATGTTTTGGTCTAAACTCAACTCGTCGTGTTTGGAGGAGAGAGAATGCTGAGTTGCATCCAAAGAACACCATACCTACTGTGAAGCATGGGGATGGAAACATCATGCTTTGGGGCTGTTTTTCTGCAAAGGGACCAGGACGACTGATCTGTGTAAAGGAAAGAATGAATGGGGCCATGTATCGTGAGATTTTGAGTGAACACCTCCTTCCATCAGCAAGGGCATTGAAGATGAAACGTCGCTGGGTCTTTCAGCATGACAATGATCCCAAACACACCGCCTGGGCAATGAAGGAGTGGCTTCGTAAGAAGCATTTCAAGGTCCTGGAGTGGCCTAGCCAGGCTCCAGATCTCAACCCCATGGAAAACCTTTGGAGGGAGTTGAAAGTCTGTGTTGCCCAGTGACAGCCCCAAAACATCACTGCTCTAGAGGAGATCTGCATGGAGGAATGGGCCAAAATACCAGCAACAGTGTGTGAAAACCTTGTGAAGACTTACAGAAAACGTTTGACCTCTGTCATTGCCAACAAAGGATATATAACAAAGTATTGAGATGAACTTTTGATATTGACCAAATACTTATTTTCCACCATGATTTGCAAATAAATTCTTTAAAAAACAGACAATGTGATTTTCTGGATTTTTTCCTCCATTTTGTCTCTCATAGTTGAGGTATACCTATGATGAAAATTACAGGCCTCTCTCATCTTTTTAAGTGGGAGAACTTGCACAATTGGTGGCTGACTAAATACTTTTTTGCCCCACTGTATTATGTCCATATCACTCCCACCATCTATTAAGAAAATTTCCCAATGAAAAATGAAATGATTTTAAAAACATTCATGCTGATACTTGGTAATTATTGCATTCTTTTTAAAGTACTTACAGATCTACTTTTATGATCTGCTCTATCAACCTCAGACTGACTGGTCTGTAGTTTTCTGGGTCCCCCCCCCCTTTTTGAACATAGAGACATTTGCTCTCCTACAAGCATCTTGTATTTCACCAGCTGTCTAGGATTTCTCAAAAATAATCCATAAATACTTGGTGAAACTATCACCTATATCCCAGGAGGCAATTCATCTGGCCCTGGAGATTTCAATTTATTCAGAGTAAAATAATATTCTCTAACCATACTTCTATCAATCCCAAATTACAATTCTGCCCCTTCATCCTGCTCTTCATAATTTCCTGCTGTGGGATATGCTTTTTATTAGAAAAAAATGAACCCAAATAAGAGTTCACAGGCTTTGCTTGTTCTTTGTTACTTGTTAGCATTTTGTTGTAGTAAATGAGAAACATGTAAACTAATTCATTTCTTTCTTTTTTTTCTAAGATATCTAAACAAGCCCTTTTTACTGTTCTTACCATCCTTCACTAACCTCAACACATTCTGACCTTTAGTATTTGAAATTCTGTCTCAGTATCAGGATTTGTTTCCCTTAAAATCAAAAACACTAGCTCACTTTCTCCCAGTGTCCTCCTGCTTCAATTTCCTCAACAAAGCATTCTGTATTGGTTGGTATCTGGTCAAATATACCTTATCTTCTTGTGGTCTATCCTTTGAAAGAGAAAGTTAGGATAGATCAAACTGAGAAAGTTGTCAGCAAGACAAGCCAGGAATTTCCTGCAAGTACCATGCTTGGCAAAGTTTGTCTCCCAACAGATATCAGAGTAATTAAGTCCCTATCACTATTGCTCCATGCCTCTTTGAAAAATCTGTGATTTGCTATCCACATCTTCTACTTGGTGAGAAGGTGACAATGAATACCAACAACAGTATGGGTTTTATTCATTTATCCTGTTTCAACAAATCAATGGATAACAGTTTTAAAGAACATTAAATATATTTATAAGATCTTAAGATGATATTAAATCAACAATATTTTAATTTTTATGTTTACTGAATACCCAGAGAATGTTTAAGAAGGACTGGCTATTAATTTCATTATATTGGAAGTGTAAAAGGAGTGAGGGGACACCTTCTCATTATATATGATGCCCAATTCATATTGCCTCATTTGGGTTTAATAGACTTCAGTTTGCTAGATCTATCTCAAACATGAACAGATTATTTTTAGATGCTGGAAAAATAATGCAAGACCGATTTTTAATCTTGGATTTCAGATCTCTATTTTGTCAGTTTATGAAAAGGCTCTTTTTCTACATAATGGAAAGACTGATAAACATTATTTTGTTGCTCAAGATTTAATGATTTGTTTAAAAGCTAGTCTGTATGTTTTCTTATATGCATTATAATATGTTTCTATTCATTCTTTTAATTTCTATTAGTTTGTTTTTATTTTTATGTTTTTTTCTTTTTGTATATTAGACCAGACATTTTTTAAAAATTAAAATTCCTGCACATTTTAACCCAGATGCTTTCTATAGCATTGCCAAGCTGAATGACTTGAACATCCGAGCTGAAACATCTCTCTATTAGTTCTATTACTTTTCAAATTACTGTATCCTCCAACTGTTATATTTCAATAATGAGAGTAATTCCACCAGGTCTGTGTTATATCTATTAATCATATTTGACTTTCTGTACTAAGATTTCAACCTTATTTTTATTTCCTATATTCTTGAATATTAGTTTTTGGGCAACAAAGGCCATTAAATTTATGAGCCAATTGTCACTGATGATTCTCTTTGAGGTCCCATTTTAGCAACACTCCCACTTTCTACAGTGCACAAATCTTCCAGTCAAGACTATTTTCATAGCCAGTTGTTCACTTGCAGTACTCTTCCCCTTTTTATTTTCTGTCATGGGCCAGAAGAATGTATATGAGCACTTCCTGAGCCCCCAAGCTCTTGAGCTTCCTTCTGAAGTTAAGTCTGTGGTGATACAGATGTAGTAGTTCTTTTATAGCATCATTTGTCCCCACATGTATCAGCAGGAAGAGATACTTGTCAGTTGACTTGGTAAGTTGTGGAAGATTTCACATCCCCGAACACTGCGCTGAGCAGACAGCTCATTTCACAAACCAATAGGTCCCCAATATACACATACTTCAGTCCCTTAATGTGAATTACCACCCACCATGACTCTTCTCTTTGTCTTCTTACAGAGGATAGTTGAATCTCCTATGCCCTTCAAGGATCCATTCTTATAGCCTAATTATGGTCTGGTAGAAAGTATACATGTCATAAATCCCAAAGACAACTTATTGCTGTACTTGCTTATACAAGGATTAGAGTTACAGTTATAGTCAGGCAGAAGTGATGATATGAGTGAGTTCAAGAGTCTAGGTCTTAGCAAGTTGCTCAAGTACAAGGGGGAGTTGGTCACAGTTGTAGGCTTCAATCTGGGGTCAGGAATTCACATAGCATGTACCACATACAGCTTCAAGGTAAGTCTGGCCCTTGTTTTATTGTAGAACCCCAGGCTCCTCAGGCACAGCTGAAGCTGTAAAATACTGAGTCTACTAAAGCCCAGCTTACATTACATATCCTCCCTTGTAAATGGCTACTCCTTTGCCTGGGCATCTTCTGGCTTTCTATACACTACTAGGATGACTTGATTCCAGTTCCATGTCCAAATCTTCTGTACCAGGTTCAGAGGCAGCATACCTCGCATGTCTCCCTTTTCTATTAGTGCTAGGGTTTGGTTTCTCTGTTTCTGAGTTGATAAGATTATTGGTCTGTTCATCTTCTAAAGAAAATGATGTATCCAGTTAATCCCTGACATTCTCTGTCCTGTTCCCTGTTCTGCAATGTCTCTTTTTCTTCCCCGAACACAGAAAATATTCTACATTTCTTTCTTCTGGTTGTTTCCCTTATTTACTCCTTTGACAATCTTCCTTATGAAGATTTGCTTTCACTGCAAGTTTTGGTTTTATATCTCTTTAGTAAATCCTTATCTTCTCTCATGTGCTGAAGTTGCTGCTCCAATCCTTTGAGTTTTCCTTCAAGGAGTCCTAAAATGTGTGTTTGCTCCAAATATATGTCAAGTTGTTCTCATGCAAGAATGCTACAAGCATAGCAGCTCATAACTCCTGTCCATTTATCTTTGCTTATTTGGGTATCACCAATGGAAAAGCTTACATTTTCTTGATCCCTTCTCATCTTCACAGATTAGTATGGTACAAAATCTTGGTTCAGAAAGAAAACTTGGTTTGTTAGGGACTCCCCTTGAATTCCATAGGCAAATTCCAGTTAACTCCCCTTTCTTTCTCTTAGCAAAAAGCAGTTTGTCAGTCACCCACAATGGGCAATCAACACCTCTCAAGGGACACCAGGCTTTTATGTTAAATATTTTTAGCACCTTAGTGTTAATGTTAAACTGTGTTTTTAATTGTCTATGTTAAAAATAGCTATTTGGAGTATTAGCAGTAGAGAAAGGTGGGGTATAAATCAAATGAATAAACACACAAGATTCAGTTGCATATGTATTTGAAAATGGGAAAAATGTTCAAATTTCTGAATTGTGATGCACATAGGGCAGTTCCATGGACTTTGCTTTCAGATGAATACAGAGGTCTTCCATAATCTTAATGCCATTCTTCCCCATTTTAAGACATGTATGGATGTGTGCATTTGTTTTTAAAGACTTGGTCTAACTCGCACAATGCAGCAATCATTCTCTTATGACAGAAGCAGGTGGGCAGATTTCTCCTCCACTACCACTACAGTAGAACAGCCAGAATTAAGAGTTAAAAGTTAAGTAAATGAAAAGATAAAGAAATATAAACTTTCTACAGTTTTCAGGGCATTTGATTTTTGCGGGACTAGACAGATCATGCTTCATTTTGGTTTGCAATCTAGATATTAATGCAGTTACACCTTGTCAAGACATAGATGTTATTAAATTATACTAATCCTTACCATTTCCACACATAGCATCCTTGAAGAAAACAACACAGGGGGAAGGGCTCTTGAGTGCGTCCATTACTTCCACATCAATCACACATGATGAAGCAACTGAGACAGGCAGAGTTTTGGGTGTTCCAGAACTGAACTCAGACTCTCTTTGCAGTGAAAAATCAGTGACAAATAGCCAAAATTGCCTCCAGTCTGGAGAAGTGCTGACTATTCCCTAGGGTTGAAAGGAAAACAAAATTAAATTACCATATTTATCGGCATATAACATGCACAGGTGTATAACATGCATCTTAATTTTAAGAAGGAAGTTTGAGTAAAAAAAACTTAAATTTAAAATAAATGACTTGGAAGCAAAATAAAGGGAGCTCTGAACTTTTTGTTTATTAATATTTATACCACTTATAAGGTAAATACATAATATGAAAGAAAAAGCACCTCTTTGAATGAAGAAAACCGGTGTTTCCCACTGCTCACGCGAGCACCTGAGCTCCGCAGAGCAGAAGGTGAGCGGCGGGCCAGTGAAAACCAGTGCTCCCCATTGCTCGCGTAAGTGCCTGAGCTCGCTCGCCCGCCGCTCACCTTCTGCTCTGTGGAGCTCAGGCACTCGTGCGAGCAGTGGGGAGCACCAGTTTTCACTTGCTTGCCTGCCCCTCACCTCCTGCTCTGCAGAGCTGCCCCGGTTACAGCCCTGGCTCAAATGAAGGCTCCACTGTCCCAGCCCCGCCACTTGAGTATCGGCATATAACACGCAGCTAGGATTTCAGCCCCAAAATTTAAGGGAAAAAGTGTGTGTTATATGCCGATAAATACGGTAAATTAAATGTTGTAAATTTAGTAAAATATTTTCTAACTGGCATAAAATTAGAGACAATTAAGCAGACAGAAACTTCAATGTAGCTAGTAGCATTTTAATCAGGGTTGACAATCTATGGAACATACGCCACATACAGCCCCACTGCACCCTGTATCACTGAAATTCAGAGAAGAAAATTGCCTAATATGACCATGACTAGATTTGAAGCTCAGAAAATAAAACAGTGGATATAGCTTCCCACTGAATGCTATACCACATTCAAAGGCGCTATACAGGTAACCCTCACTTAATGGTCACAATTGGACCAGCAACCCTGTTGCTAAATGATGTGGTTGTTAAGCGAGACATCAAGTGACCATGGTGGACTTACAACCTCACTTCCACTGCAGTCATTAAGTGATTCACCCACAGTCATTAAGTGAGACATACTACGACCACAACTTGCAATTTTACTGCCGGCTTCTCCATTGACTCTGCTTGTTGGAAGTCAGCTGTGAAGTGTGCAAATGGCAATCATGTGACTATGTGACTGTTGTAAACGCCCACTGGTTGCAAAACACCCAAATTTTGATAATGTGACCAAAGGGACACTGCAACAGTCATAAGTGTAACTACCGGTCATAAAGTTACTTTTGCAGTGCTGTTGTAACTTTGAATGGTCACTAAACGGAGCAGTTGTTAAACAAGGACTACCTGTAATTTGACTCAGCAAACCATTGCAACAAGCAAATTGGTATTGTCTAAAGTCATGTAGGCAGAATAGCATGGCTATAACCATCTTAACTGTCAAAGTGAAAGTCACTATGGTGCAGGGATGACTCTTTTACAGTCCCCAGAGCCAACTCTTAACTACAGGAACTGGAAACAGGTAGAATTTTGAAGTGAAAAACACCAACAAAACCTGTAAGTTCTAAACTTCACTTTTTCTGTTAGATTTGTATCTTACTTTTCTTCCAAGAATGCAAGGCAGCATACATAGTAGTCTTTTCTCCAATTTTATTCCCAGAACAATCCTGTAAGGTAGGTTGGGCTGAATGATAGTGACTGGCAAAGCCACCCAGTGAAGTTCCATGGCTGAAAATGGATTTGAACATCAATCTCACAGACTTAGTCCAATTTTGAGCCTACCCACTTTTCCTCATCTTTCCACTCATAGAAACTTCTGGCCACTAAAAAACATTAAGTCCTGTCCCTCTCCCATCAATAGCTTACTCTTAATTAAGGTTTAAATATAAATGTTTTCCTTATACGCATTGGTTTTCAAATAAGTCACTTGAGCATTTCATAATTACTGAGCAGTTCAAACATATGGTATGATGCCTTTGACCTAGTTCTCTTTTGAAAATTTAAAAATTATTATGTATTTTTTCTTTGAATAAGGAAAATACCAGAAGCATTATTCTTATGCTGTGTAGTGTGCTCTACTTTCTTGACCAGAAACTCTATAGGTATAAACTTGGATGTTTTCTTCCTGGATAAATTTTGACATTTTTCAAGGATGCATATAAACTAAATGATTCATAAAAGGTAATAGGAAAAACAAAAACATCTATTCTAGCAACATAAATATCCTGTTTAGGACAGGAAGAAATATATTCAACAGAAGATAAAGGTCATCAAAACAAATGATCTCATAATGAAATTGCTTACCTTTTGTAGCTCCTTCCATACTCAAAAGGGTTCCAGCTTTACACTGAGAAATGTATTATTAAATTGTAAAACTAAAATAAATACTGCAAGTAGTAATTCTTGAAGGTACTGCAGAATCACTTCAGATTAAAATTCTATTCCACTTTGATCATTTGTAATTTTTGTCATTCATCAAGGTTTTGATTTAAAATGCCTAAGCACACTTTCCTGAAAGGAGGCCCTCTCAGAAGTCAAAAGAGACATGTATAGATTGCACTATTAAAAGTATGTGATCTACAAACAGGTGTTATAAAATATCTATAAAATTAAAGTATTTAAGTTGAAATACTGATGCTGTAGTTGAAATTCTAAATAAACCCCAAGTAACTTTAAAAAGAAAAGCTCAGGATCTTTCAGGATCTTTCTTTTCTTCTCAGCACTTCTGCCATAATTCACCCATTTCGACAGCCAAACAGCCCTTTCCAGGAGCTGAGAAGTTCCTACTGGGAGTTCTACTGGCAGGCACACAACTCTACAGATACATCAGTTTATCATGACATAATCTTTCTTAGATATAATAATTCAATTAGTCTTTAAAATGTCACAGTAACACTTTTTCTTTTAACAGATTGCTATAGCTACCATATCTCTTCAGAATCAGTAATATTAGAGCTTTAATCAGATAATATTTGCATTTTATTTTTTTCAAAGAATTGTACATTAATTTTATTTATAGTCTCAAAAAAAGACTGGAAAATATGAGTGACTGAAAAAGGGTTAATAAACTGCAATGTATAATGTTTTAAATCTAGTTTTGCTGCTGTTCTCATTTCAAAATTAAATTGTTAATTGAAAGATTGAATTTTAATTATTATACTTTTTAAAGACATAAAGCAGAAACACTGGAACACTGAAATACTAACCTTTAGATTCTGACCAACAGGACTGTCAGCCAAAAAGCAAATAACAATAAGTCATTTTAAGACCATCATCTTCCTGTATGTGTGTCAATTTGTTCTGAACAAAAAGGACAGAACAGACAAACAGCAGCAGGATTGAGTTATGTGGCAGTACAGTTCCCCAAACCCAGATGGAATATATTTCCTCATTTTCCTTTCGTACCATAATACTTATTCTGGATAATAATAATAAAAAGGCAATATTTCCATTTCCCAATCCACAGAAAGAGCTGAAGAGTTTTAGTTCCACTAGCTCTCTGGAGCAGCTCTGATTTAAAAAGAAGACAAAAAGAGATCCAACTCTTAAGCACAAAATGTAGTCAGAAAAAATTATTTTTCCTGGAATAAATTAGTCTGCAAAAGAAATTTAAACTGAACCAAGGTCTTCCCCTCATATTTTATAATACAGTAGACTTGTATGAAGGACACATCCTTGCTAGCAGAGATTGAACTAGTAAACAAGTTCCAGCCATGGCATTTTATTTCTGGAATGGTTAGCCTAGGTGAATTTAATTATATTTTCACAATTACAAAATCTCATTTCCATTACGGTATACCTTTTTCCATTTTAAAGATGCTGATAAAGTTGAATTAAGTGGCTACTATACAATATTACCTACAATTAAATATTTGAACTAACATTGCTATTCAATTAGAGAAATCTGAATGAATTAATCATTTAATTTTTCATATTAATTAAAACAAGAGTAATATACATGTGAAACAAAATCATCTGGGATGTTTCTAGTGTAAAGGCTATGCTTTTAATTTGTGGCAATCCCTGAGCAAGTGGGAACATGGGATCAAAGAAACTAAAGAAAGAGTAGACATTTGAAAAGCTGTTCTACAAAGCCTCTGTTTTATCATACAATTCTGCTCTTCCCCTAAGCCTGCTCCAGGTTTGTCTATAGCCAGATGGGGGAAAAAACCCAATAGGGAGCTGTAGTGCTTACACCCAGCGGTGTGCTGGAGATGGCTTGTATCAGCTTGCAAGAGCCAATTGTTAAATTTTCAGGAACTTTGTGACCCAACTGAGAGCAGAGCTGATTGAGAGAAGCTGAGCTTCTAGCATACGAGAAGCTGTTTGGTAGCTTACAGCATGGCACAGTAGCAGCAACAGAGCCAGCAGGGCTGGTTGTTATACATTTATTAGCACACCATTCCTTACAACTGACAGAGACTGACATATGGACAAGTTTGGACACAATTAGCTTAAAGTTTAATTTTAAGAGATTTATCAGCTGCCTTATTGAATTAAAATCAATAATCTCCTTAGTCTCCCTGCACAGTTACTCTTAACAGATTTTACCTCTTTTATTGACTATTTAATATCTATAAAAATTGGGTTAACCCCTATTTTAATCAGTGCTTTGCACTGGCTAGCTTAAAATGAATAAAGTTATCAGACAGAACCATAGATTTTTGATTTGGGCCCAATCATCATAGAAATTCTGAGAAGGAATACAAGTACATCTACATCTCTATAGCAGGATTTCTCACTAAGATCTGTGGTAAGAATGGGGATTTTTACGTTGGTCTTAAATTATTTGAAACCAGGAGAATGTAACAGAGGTGTGCAAAACATTCTGTGGTAGAGCTCTGGAATGTTTCATTTTCTCCCGACACATATCGTTTTTCTCCTGTTCCACTGAAACAGGCCAATCTGAATATTTCAGGGATGGTTAATATATTTCTGGAAGTGGATTATCTAGAATTGGAAGTAATTGTATATTCTGGATGCTGCCTAGCCACTTTTCTATGGACAGTTCAGGGCAATCCACTTCTAGAAATAGACTACATCCCTTTGGAACTCTTAGATAGCCCATTCTAGGGAAACGTTGGATATTCTGAAGAAGTGAAACATCCTAGAGCTGGATCTGTATTTGAGCAGTGAGACAGCCAAGTTTATGGGTGATTCCAAATTGCTGAGGGGGTTATAAACCAAACAGACTGAAGAGCACCTAAATGCTCTCTATAAGGTATGTAAATAGGCAATAAGAAAGCAAATAAACTTTGATATGAACTGACTCTAAATCAGGCAAACCTCCCCACTAGCTTCACATGTATACTGAACTGAATTCAGTATTCAGTTATATAGATTAATAAGGCAAGAAAACTTAGATTTGTGGGTAATATTTTAATGAAGATAAACAGCAATTGTGAATAATGAAAATATGGACTATTAGGAAAGGGACTGTAAATGAAATTGCCAGCAGTATACTGGGGTTAAAGAAATCTATTATACAATCACATTTAGAAGACAATATATAATTTTGGTTACTACATCTCAAAAAAAGATATTATAGATCTATTATAATATTTGGTGCATCTGAACTTCCAAGTTCAAAGCCACTTAATATGAGCTTCAAGAAAGGGCTAATGCTTTCTTGTCCTGATTATGGGCTTCCCAAAAGAATTTGCTTAGCTATTGTGAAAGGAGGGGACGTGGTGGCGCAGCGGCTTAATGACGCTGAAAGTTGCCGGCCAGAAATGGTCGACGCTTCAGCGGTTCGAGTCCAGCCTTCGCGTTAACAGGGTGAGCTCCTGTTTCCTCCCCAGTTCCTGTCAACCCAACAGTTCGAAAACTCACGTGACTAGATAAATGGGTACTCTCACTCCGGTGGGAGGAAAAATGCTGGCGGCACCTTGCAAAAGGAGTCAGGAGCAGTTGCCGGTAAGCGCGAAACCGCGCTCGCCCGAAAAGGGCGCAAAGCAACGGAAACTCCGCCTCCTGCGCTCGCCAGCTGGGCTCTGCTCTAGGAAGGAGGCTCTGGCAAACCACTTCCGAAACACCTTGCCTTGAAAACTACAAGGACTCGTCCAAGCAGTCACTGCAGAGTCGGTAACGACTGAGCGCAGATAAAAAAAAAAAAAAATTGTGAAAGGATCATGTAGTAACGATAGACTATCGTTCTCTTCCAGTAGTTCTTCAAACCAATGGAAACTAATTTATCATCACATAAACTTTTGTGGATTATAGTACATTTCAACCGATGAATGGAGTACAGTCCTGAAGGAAGCAGTATTACATATACACACAACTATTGATGGGACATGAAAGTAGGAGGGAGGGAGAATGGTAACAGGAAATGAAAAACACTGGGGATGACCTATAAATTGTCTTAAGATTGCCTTAAATTTTAAAAACTTGTTTTTTTGTTTAAACTCCCTCTACTTCACAGTAATGTAAATGGAGAAAAGTCACTGCAGAAAAACCTATTTTTTCTTTTTTCGTAGGTACAATATTCTATCGGTAAATCTGCCCTTCAGGGATAAAGAGGCATCATGAACATACTTAGCTGTGGGGACTGAGGATTTCCCAGATGTACAACTAATTTAAACAGAGCTTGCTGGTGTCTTGTATTAAATGCTTTCAGACATGAAGCAGATGTAACCAGGAGGCATATAAATTATGCGAGAACCCAAAATGTCTGGAGCAATACTTGAGAGGCAATTTTCTTTTTCTTTTTGTAAGAGCTCACTCAACTACCACTTATTCTGTAAAAGTTAAGACAATTATTTTATTACTTACTTACTAAGTAAGTAAAATATACGTTATTATTTAAAAATAACCTAATATGATAGTTGTCTTTTAACGCCAGATAATAGTATTTAATTGTGGTAAGTAAAACAAACAAGACTCAACTTGAGAAATTTCACAGAGATTTTTAACTCCCAGAGTCTCCAAAATGTTTTGTTCCCATGTGTAAATGAATTTTAATTTTATAGAACATTTCATGTTTCATTTTAATGTATTATCCAATTTAAATCTCTGGAATGCAATTCAACCAGATATGTCATATATGTTTTGTTGGAGTCATTTGTAGAACCGTTGTGTACTGTGATGACAAACTCCAGAAACTGCCCACAAGCCATATAAAATGTTTAGTGAAAGAAAATGTTAGACCTCTTAGGAAGATAGCTTCGAAAGGAAAGGAAAAGAAGAGTTAGCCACCTAGATTATAAGGAGCAGAGGGAGGGGCAGATGAAGTCTCACCAGATATATTCAGTTTTTACTATAGTTTCTAGAGTTAGGTATTTAGTCATCTCTCATCTAATTATGTAATATTTTCAATGTCCAAATATGCATCTGATGTCATCTTTGTATCTTTCAGAGTAGTTTCTGGTGAATGCAATAGTTCCAGTTCCATCAAAATCTTCTCTCTGGTACTGTACACACAAACTTTTCTGTACATTATCCACTGTCTAAATGAATAAGATTATTTCAGGTATATTATGTTACTTCTTCAGTATCATAGTATTGTTTTTACTTTATTCTTTCACTTTATTATAAACAATGTTTCTAAACTGAATTTTTAATCTTAATATGAACCTACTGAAATTATATAATCTAGTAATTTGATTTAATAATTAGGCAACCAGTATGACATAGTGGTTTAAAGTGCTGGATTAGGACTGGGAACACCCAAGTTCATATCTGCCCTCACTCATGGGAACCAACTGGGTGACTTTGGGCTAGTTATTTTCTCTGAGCCCACCCCACAGGATTGTTGCTGTTGGGATAAAATGAAGGGAAAACCCTATGTAAATAATGTTAAATTTCTAGAGGAAAGACAAAATATCAATCAAACAAACATAGTAAGATGGAGACCCTCTGATAAAACTCTTAAGGCATCAAACTTTAAGGAATTGTGTTCTTGATCAGGAATAGGCAATCTTTCTGGGCTGGTGAGCATATTTGGAATTATGAGAACACGTCACTGATCTTCTCACAAACTAATTGCCATAAGGAAAACTGCACTGTTACTGAACAGAACCAATGAACATGTTGTTTATTCTAAAAATAGCAAACACCTAGGCTTTCATTCATACATTTTAGACTTATTTTAAAAAGAAAGAGCTATATACATGGCAATTAATAGAAGACACATATAATTCATTTACTACTTCAAGACCAAAGAACAATTTCAATGTAGAAAGTGACTCCTACATTTCTGGAGAAGAAATTCTCTTGCCATCAAACCCAAAGGACCCTCTAGTACATAAAAATATTCTCATTTAGACTGACGACATATTCAGTGGTTTAGTGTTCTAAGGGTTGGACTGGGATGAGAAGAATCAGGTTCAAGTGTCTGTTTGACCAAAGTGGGTGATTTTGATCCAGTCACTCCCTTTTAGCTCAGCCTATCTCACAGGATTTTGTGCAGATAAAATGAGGGGAGGCTCCCATGTGCGCACACTAAGCTCTTAAAAGAAAGCCAGAACATAAATGCAATAATAATTAAAAATAACTAGTTGGTTTACAAAGAAAGATTATTTACATAAAAATAATACCTGCAGTCTTCGATATACAACATATGCCCAAAAACTGCAACGCTGAGGTAAATCACCCATCTGAAAAACAATTAAAATTGGGCCTAATATTTAATTCCAAACTATTATGTTAATAGTTATGCTGATTGTAAAATTTTTAAGGAAAAAAATACCTTGTAAATTTCCTTGAGACTATGAACAGCTGGGGGAAAATATAAATTTGAAATTTGTTCTTTTTCATCTGCATCAATGTAATCAGGGTGAGCAGCAAGAATGTAACAGAAACTAGGAGGGAGCTGGTTAGCAATAACCTGCTGAAAATAATCAAAATAAATACAGGCATTAAACAAATGAATGATCTATATTAAATTAATTTACGTGGTACAGACTAGAAAGTCCATCTAAATAAGGGAGAAGAGTTAGTAGCAGCTAACAACTTCTCCTCCTTCATATGTCAGAGAATTGACACTCTTTGCAAAATAAGGAATAATATTTCATTCAAACTTTCTTGTGAGCCTACATCCACAAATTTATGTCACAAAAGAATACAGCTAAACACAAAGCAACAAATCGCTGAAGTTGTTTTTGCCATGATAATCATGGCCAAAATGCATTCTAATATTTTCATTTCTTCACAGGATTTCTGTATCATTTAGAATATTAGCATCTGGGTGAATTTGACAATAAACAGATGAAGCTGCATAACTGAGAAACAAGAAAGTTGCCAAACTGAATCTTGAGCAGCAAGAGGATAATTAGGGACATGAATAGTAGAAGATAAAGTAACATTATATTCTCTTTATCTGTGGCTGTTATGAAAACAAATTTATTTTATTTGAAGATTTTATAAAGCAATACTATGCTAATTACAGTGGGGCAAAAAAGTATTTAGTCAGCCACCAATTGTGCAAGTTCTCCCACTTAAAAAGATGAGAGAGGCCTGTAATTTTCATCATAGGTATACCTCAACTATGAGAGAAAAAATGAGAAAAAAAATCCAGAAAATCACATTGTCTGATTTTTAAAGAATTTATTTGCAAATCATGGTGGAAAATAAGTATTTGGTCACCTACAAACAAGCAAGATGTCTGGCTCTCACAGACCTGTTACTACTTCTTTAAGAGGCTCCTCTGTCCTCCACTCGTTACCTGTAGTAATGGCACCTGTTTGACCTTGTTATTAGTATAAAAGACATCTGTCCACAATCTCAAACAGTCACACTCCAAACTCCACTATGGCCAAGACCAAAGAGCTGTTGAAGGACACCAGAAACAAAATTGTAGACCTGCACCAGGCTGGGAAGACTGAATCTGCAACAGGCAAGCAGCTTGGTGTGAAGAAATCAACTGTGGGAGCAATAATTAGAAAATGGAAGACATACAAGACCACTGATAATCTCCCTCGATCTGGGGCTCCGTGCAAGATCTCACCCCGTGGGGTCAAAATGATCACAAGAACGGTGAGCAAAAATTCCAGAACCACACGGGGGGACCTAGTGAATGACCTGCAGAGAGCTGGGACCAAAGTAACAAAGGCTACCATCAGTAACACACTATGCTGCCAGGGACTCAAATCCTGCAATGCCAGATGTGTCCCCCTGCTTAAGCCAGTACATGTCTGGGCCCGTCTGAAGTTTGCTAGAGAGCATTTGGATGATCCAGAAGAGGATTGGGAGAATGTCATATGGTCAGATGAAACCAAAGTAGAACGTTTTGGTCTAAACTCAACTCGTGGTGTTTGGAGGAGAGAGAATGCTGAGTTGCATCCAAAGAACACCATACCTACTGTGAAGCATGGGGGTGGAAACATCATGCTTTGGGGCTGTTTTTCTGCAAAGGGACCAGGACGACTGATCTGTGTAAAGGAAAGAATGAATGGGGCCATGTATCGTGAGATTTTGAGTGAACACCTCCTTCCTTCAGCAAGGGCATTGAAGATGAAACGTGGCTGGGTCTTTCAGCATGACAATGATCCCAAACACACCAGCCGGGCAACGAAGGAGTGGCTTCATAAGAAGCATTTCAAGGTCCTGGAGTGGCCTAGCCAGGCTCCAGATCTCAACCCCATGGAAAACCTTTGGAGGGAGTTGAAAGTCTGTGTTGCCCAGCGACAGCCCCAAAACATCACTGCTCTAGAGGAGATCTGCATGGAGGAATGGGCCAAAATACCAGCAACAGTGTGTGAAAACCTTGTGAAGACTTACAGAAAACGTTTGACCTCTGTCATTGCCAACAAAGGATATATAACAAAGTATTGAGATGAACTTTTGATATTGACCAAATACTTATTTTCCACCATGATTTGCAAATAAATTCTTTAAAAAACAGACAATGTGATTTTCTGGATTTTTTTCCCCATTTTGTCTCTCATAGTTGAGGTATACCTATGATGAAAATTACAGGCCTCTCTCATCTTTTTAAGTGGGAGAACTTGCACAATTGGTGACTGACTAAATACTTTTTTGCCCCACTGTATAAATTTTAATGACATAATGCTCTTGAGAGTTATTTCTTGATAATTACTCCAATCATAAAGGAATGGGAGTAATGAAAACAGCTTCACCTTTTCATTTCCATTTTTGCACATGGAGTTTTTGAAGCATCACAACCTACCAAAACTGCAATTCATGCCCCAAAACACTGTATACCCATTTCACGTCCTGACCAACTATAAATCTCAGATACTTTCACCCTATTTTGTCCATATGCATGCAAATCTGGAGTTCACAAACAACACCTTCAACTATCATTGCTTTACTGAAGTTATCTAACAGTTAAGTGCAAAGGATGTTGGCCAATCACTGAATTTACCCCCACACAATTTCCAGTGTGAATTAACAAGAAACCTGGCAAAGCATAAAAGCAAATATATTTCTAAGTTTCTCATTTCACTAGTAGACATAACACACAAATGTCCTTTGCATCAATTTGTGTGCTTTTATGTTGCACAAAGCATTCTTCCTTATAGACCGCAATAGTGGGTGTTGTGCATATGGGGGGAGGGACTGGAAAGAACTTTCAAGGAAAGACTGATTTGTGAAGCACTTAGTAAATCCACAGAAAAGCCAGAAAAAGGTATTACTCTGCAGCTAATCCTCGACTTATGACCATAATTGGGACTGGAACGTCTGTCGCTAAGCAATGCAGTCATTAAGTGAGTCTTGCCCGATTTTACAACCTTTTTTGCCGTAGTCATTAAGTGAGTAACTGCAATTGTTAAGTGAATCACATGGTCGTTAAGCAAATCTAGCTTCCCCCATTGACTTTGCTTGTTGGTAGCCCTCTGGGAAGGCCGCAAATGGCGATCACATGACTCCAGGACACTGCAACCATCGTAAATATATGCCAGTTGCCAAGCGTTCGAATTTTGATTATGTGACCACAAGGATGTTGTGATAGTCATAAGTGCGAGGACCAGTCGTGAGTCACTTTTTTCAGCATCATCATAAGTTCGAACAGTTGTTAAACAAATGGTCATAATTCACCAGCAAAGCTGGCAAATCAGCTTTGCTGGTGAATTATGATCCCCATAGCAGTAACCCAGTGACAGTTTCATGCTGGTGAAGGAACATTTCTGGGTTTCCCCCAAACTGTTCAGAACACAACTAGCATGCTGACAATAGGCAGGGAAGCATAGCAGTGGTAGACTGTATGCACACAGGGAAGGATGAAACTGCTTAAACGTGTATGTCTTCCACTGCTAAGAGAGAAAAGGGACAACCTTCATTAAGCAGGTATCTAAACCAGTACACCAAACTGGCTCTCATTTCAGAATTATCTCTTACTAAAGTATATACCAGAAGTTCCTCCTTTTTGAGGATACTATTAAAAATCATTAAGAAATTAAGAATAAAAGCCAGAACCAAGCATACCCCATAACTTCTGCCCTAACCATAACTGCATTTGTTTCATCGTTCAAGTCCTACATCACATAGATCCACCTCCTGCTTTAAATTTTACACAAAGAGCACAAGCCTCAACATACTTTAATCTAAAGTTTAATGTTCTCTAGTGTCCCTCCCTGATTGATGTTATAATTAAGTAGGAACCTTCAAGAACATTTTATTCTTCTGAGATAAGATGTACCAAAGTGAACAGATTTTCCATTCATTAGATGTAAGAGGAAAGTTGAGAGAGGCTGTGAATTTATTCCCTAACAGCCACAGAAAAACCTCCTTGCATATTGAATATGCAAAATCACACCCACTCTGTGCAGCACTGGTCTTCTCTACTTCTACAAGAATTAAGTAGCAGTTAAAGATATGAATATTTCTGTTCAATATTTGAGAGAGACTGATTTCAGTGGTTAACCACAAGGATATTGTAGTTTGCCTCATTATCGTCTTGAATATGCTTTTACGTCTGAAAACAACAGTTGGCATACTGTATTTAGCAGGAATTACATCTTCCATGCTAGAATGTATTTTAGCTATCTTTCTCTCCCAAACTGCAATGGTTATAAGTCAGTACAACAGCACCTCAAAATCTCACTAAATTACTGTCAAGTTTTAAACTATAACAAACTATGGTATTTTAATCACTGCAAACAGCTTTGTATATATTATTAATATTTACTTCACATTTTCTTCATTTTCACAGCTAACAGTGTTGTTTTAAGATGCATAAAGAATTCTATTACAGAGGTTTATCTCCTTCATAAATTTTTCTAGCTCTGGTTTTGTGTAAGACTGTGATAAAATTTGATGGTTGATTGAAGAAAATAGAGTATCTCCAGCTGAAGAAGCCACTCTCTGAAGACTTTAAAATGAACCAAGGGCAAATCAGACTAATTTGGAATTTCACATACACAAATATACTAAACATTTCATTTTTAACTCCCTTCAGGAATCTCAAATTTTGGATGCTTTTGCTTCTAAATTTAAATCCTTTTCCATAGAATTAAGATTATAATATTTTCTATACACATTACCAAATAACTTGGAACAGTAATTATTGGTGATGTTATGTTAAGGGGAGGAAAATACAATGTTTAAAATTTAATGAGGGAATTGAGAAGTTAATTTAGTTAGGAAAACTTATTTAGATGCTTATTTTGGAAAAAAAACAAGTCTAAAAGTATCTTACCATTTCATTTCCTTGTCTCTTGCCTGGAACTTGAAGAGGTGATAATGGTGGCCACAGACTGTCAATTAGACTAAAAAGCCCTAGAGTTCTTTAAAAACAAAAACAAGTAAGCAAAGCACAAATCCGGTGAAATTTGTATGAGCATGTACAATACATATAATCATTAGAAACATACAATCATCAAAGCAAATTCATGTCATATTTGCTCACACTGCATCTGTATTTTAGTTACTCTGATTCACAATGGAATCTTTTACTACTGCTAAAAGAAATTCCACAATGCAGTCAGATTTAATCCCAAGTAAGTAGTTAAGGTATTGCATGGGAATAAGCCTTTTAAATCAATGGGATTTCCTACTGGGCAGATATGCATTTGTAACTTCTTTTTTTTTAACTGCTATGGAGGGGAAAATGGGTTGTTGATTGTTACTGAAAAAATGAAATGAAATATTTACTTGTATGAGTTTTAGGAGACTTTTTAAATATACTAAGCCAATACCATATATAGTTAAAAGTGCAAGTGTCCCAATTTGTAGAGCTGCATTGTACTGTTCCAGAATCAACTCCTATAAGTCTCAGAAATTTATTATTGAGTTCAGAGAATACAATTTCTCATTATATCCATTTTTAAAAAGCTAGTAAAGCCTCAAATTACTAATCCTTCGTTTTTATAAAATTCAAATTTCATTAAGAAACATGAGTCAGATTCAGTAATATGAAGTACTATGTTTTCCATATATTTCTACCAGGTCTGGCCATCAAAATCCGGACAATTCAAACTTAATTCAAAGAAAGAAAGGAGAAAAAAACGAAGTGAACAGGTAGCAGAAAAGCTGTTACTAAAAGGAAAAACTCTAAAACAAGTGTAAGGGAAGGCTGAATCTGCTGTTTTCCTGGAACACTGTGGAAAGAAAGAACATGGATCAGGTGATATTATGGGTTTTTCCTCTATTGGAATTGCCAACCAGAGTCTGTATTCAATATAACACTAAACCTTAATAGGGGCTGGTTTAACACAATGTTTGACTCCAGCTCTCTCAGGAGATAATAGCACTTGGGCTGGCGTTAGAAGCTAAACAGGGTCAGTACCTCGATGGGAAACCACTATGGAATAGTGGGGTTGTAAGTTAAACTGGGAAGTAAAAAAAAATTGGCAAATTATTTTTATATTGTTGACAAGAATACAGATGTGTACGTTTAGTGATCATCAGTCAAGCTCAGCTCAAAGGAGATTTTATTTTTATCCTGATGCCAGCCCCTGTGGTTTATAAATCAAAGACAATGGCTTAGTCAAATATAAGAACTCAGAGATGTGGCTTATTCAAGAAATCATAATTAAACAATCCTTCATTAAGTGGGATATATAAGAAACATTGTTGCTATGTGGCGAATCCACAGAATTAATGCAACTACCAACACTAGATATCATCATGGGGAAACAGAGTAATCTTGTTGATACAAATAAGATATTACAAGGATCATGGATGCTGGCAAAAAGGTGAAGAATTTGAATTAAATATAGAAAACAACTGTTTACCTGTGTAGAGATTTAAGGTCAAGTAATTACTCTAATAAGAATATTTTAAACAGGGAAATTATGTAAAATTAGGCAAAAATGCAAGAAATGGATTGTACAAGTCTAAACCAAGACTACATGTGTTTACTGGGGTTTTATCAGTAGATACAAAGATGACACAATAATTTTTAGGGATGCCAATTTGTTGGGTGGGAAGAAAACTGAAAATTTGATGTGTATCTCAGAGAAATAAAAGTTTTTCCATCAGAGAAATAGAAAGTGGAGACAAGAGCAAGACATCTGCCAGAAATCCAGTAAGAGGTATATACTTAAGCAGAAATTTTAGATATATAGGAGTAACAGAAAATGAATGGTCAATACCAAGACATAGATCTGGAAGTCATTCTGGATGAAATGGTATGTGTCTTTGAGAATCCAATGTATTATAGAATTAAAATATAGTGTAGCAAGGAGTAAAGCCTGTGATTTAATTATGAAAAACAGAAAAGATGTAAGGTGTGCTGCAAAGGAAGCAGCAGAAGGTGGAAAGCCAATCTGAAAAAAGTTTCACAGAAAATCAAATACAAGAAGTTAATGATATATTTAACATTTTGAGAGTGACATGTCAAAGTAAAGATACATTTTGATGTATGACTTATTTTCTACAACACACATTGAAACCAAGTATGTTAATTTCAGCGCAATTATACCTTCTACTGGCATTCTCTAGTCAGTAGAAAAAAATATTTAAATTATTAGTTGTGTTTCTAATTCTTTTCCTATACAAAAATGACATGTACAGCACAAATTGACACAGAACATTTTACATGATAAAATTCAGCATATTACTCTCTTTTCTTCATTTTAACATAATCTCTCATTAGTCACCTTCTGTTAAACTGCTGTAAAGTATTCAGGTTAACTTTGGGAAGGAAGGTAGTCATGCATGAGTAAGCACAATAACATGAAAGGATGTCAGGAAACAAAGATACTGCCTCACATAGAGTTAATCCAGTTGCTCTAGCAATGACTTTATGGAGTTCTAGTCATCCATTCTCAAAAACAGAACAAAAATAGAAGCATATAAGAACAATAAGGGGTAAGGAGTACATTCCATGATAACAAGCTTTTCAACTTAAGAGAGAATCTCACAATCATTTTTTCTAAGAACCAAGTATAAGAGCATTCAAATTCATGGAAGAATGTTAGTATGAATACCCAGTGTCCTGTCCCTGTTAGGAACAATAATAATGTTAATTAATGGCAAGCACCTAGTTTATATTCAAATTGCAATATGGGACATAATTCAATTGTAGGGATTTTTTGGTTCCTTTTCACCTTAAGATGCAAAAACTACTGTGACTTTTCTTACCTTCCCCTGGTGACTCTTCGCAAAATTTTCAATCCAGAAATATGACAGTATTTTCCTTCCCATTTTTTGCTATATTGTTCTGTCACTTGTGAAGAGGAAAATAGAACTGGAAGCTGTATTTCACTAAATATTCCATAGATGTCCTGAACCAGGAGACACAACCTACAAAGGGTATGTGAAAGTCATCTCATTAGCAGCATGCTACTTTCATACCTCAATCATCTCAGATTTAAAGATTTTTTTCTATGAGAGACATTTTAGTTTTAGTTTAAGACTTCCTAAATTCTAATGCTTAGCAACTTTATTAAGTATATCAGTTTTTAAAAGGCAACCAAGTACAGTAAAATATTTTCAGAAATAATTTACATCACCCCAGCTATTATGGCCAACAACAAAGGGTTTAGGAAATTGTAATATACAACATGTGGTGTCCTGCTTAATTGCCTTTCCCTGGGGTGTCCAGTTTGAAAGAAATAGCAAAAACAGAACAGTAGAGTTTTTTCCCTCAAAGAGCCAAGGTCTACAATTGACTGGAAATTCAGTCAAATTGGACATAACAAGCTAGACAGACCAGTATCCTGATTCAACAGAATTTTCTCATAATTTATTTTGCAGGGTTATGTTCTATCACCAATTTCTCTTTAATATCTACATTAAAGCCACCAAAGAAGTTGTCTAGGATTTGGGATGCAATGTCACCAATAAGCAGATAACATGCAAGTCAATTGGTTTTCACTGAAATCAGGTGAAGCTTAGGAGCAATACAAATATGTTGGGAGATATTATCAGTAAGTGGCTCATCTGACCATGTTCAGTCTGTTGTAGATGAGCCTAAATTGCTCCAAAACAGAATTATATTTGTTGCCACAATAGATGTCCTTTTCACTAGGTCCCATTCAACGACAGCTCCAGACTATTGCAAACTGAGATGACCTGGCCTCATATGTTAGAAATGCATCTTACTTTGAAATATACTGAGAAACGTCATTGAGTGCAAAATGCAACCACCAGTTGATTGGCAGAAACGCACAAACCATATCTCTGTGGTTTTAAAATCTTTCAACTAGCTTACTATTTTATTTCCAATAAAAATTAAATAGGCTGGTCTTTTTACCTTCTAAAGGTTTGAACAGGTTGGCATCCAGACATCTAAACGGACCAAATGCACCTCATAAAAACCTACTTGATAATTATTTCCTTTTAGGGCTTCAGAAGGTAGGAAGTTACTGTCTAGCAAGATGTCATTTATTATGATGGTATCCTGGTTGGCCAATATTTTCTCCAGATATATTAACCTATCAGCTAGTTTGTTTAGATTTAAGGATGATAATTCAAACTATTTTTATCTATCAATTCTAACTGAGAATTGATTTAATTGTTCTTCACCTACTGCTTTTTTAAAGATTTCTGCTGCTTATAATACATTAATAATCATTTGTAATTTCTTACTTCATTTTTCTGTGAGGTGCTCTGCACAATTTATAATCTCTGGAGATACCCGAACTCTCATATATATTTTTATTTACAGTATTTACTACTTCATACAAGAATCATTGTCTTATATTGGACTTCTCTAGCATAGTGACCTCTACATTTGTTGAGACTGACTGTCAGAATTTCCTCCTACTCAGTAATACAGTTGAAATCTCATTTTTTTTCCAAAAAAAGGAACAGAGAAATTTGAATAAATAAAAACTATTGTACAGAATCAATTCATTAGTTCTAAGGAACTATTCTTTAGAGAGAAAGCTATCTACTTGTAGCTGAACATAAAAACAGGTGGAAAATTGTCCTGGGGTAAAACTGATTTTCTCCACAGTTAACAGTTCAAAAACATATGCAGATGCTCAAACACAAAGAGAGACTGTTAGGTGTGTAGTTATGGAGAGGACATAAAACCGAGGGTGTGAGAAAAGATATGTAAACAAGATACTCAAGACACATGATTCACTGGGAGGAGCGAAGAGGCAGAGGCCCTCTGAGATAAGAAAAATTACAGCGATTAGAATATTTTTTCCCCTCCTGTAATGACTCTGACCTAATTTTCCTTGTAACAATAAATCTGTCTCTTAGGTATATGCCTATTGGAGGAAATTGTACAACTAAATGTTTGAAGAAGAAAAAATAAACCCTTCCATATCTGGGATGCTAGACTAGGTCTCTTCTTACCATTACTATGGATGCAATAGAACTGTTTTATTTTGATATGGAAGGCTATTTGATAACATGTAGATGTTACTGAAGTTATCAGGAGTAGGTAGATGCAAGTGTACCAAGTTCGGTGAGAAATAGTTCAGAGCAAATTCCATTTCAAAGCTTGGGAATATTCGGTTAATTTCCTAAAAGAGCTGGAGGCAGGGGAGAGAGAAGGTGAGGCCAATTACTTTCCACTGTTTTTTTATGATTATGTTGGTAATGCTTATATTTATTCATTTCCCAGTGGTTATTTGGAAATGGTTATGGCATTATGCCATCATACCCCCTCTTAATTAGTCATCATTCTTGGGAAAGATAGAAAATGACTTTTTTCATCTGTAATTATACACACATGCCCTGAAACTTGAAAGGAGGTTGGCATTTCTTGTATAATTTTCACTTTTTCAAAGGATTAAGGCTGAAATGCATCTCATAAAATAAACATGGTTTAAAAGAAATGCTTTTCTGAGGGCAGCAATGCCATAGAAAGACATTAAAACCCAAGGAAAAAAGTAGAAAAATTATATTTATAGTAACACTTCCAGATAAGAATTGCAAAGGCAAAAATACAGAACTAAATACATTTTATAAAAGAAAGGGAAATAACTGTTCAATCTTCTGTTTACTTTTTGATTCAATAAAAGCATAGAGAAGGGATAAAAAGAAAGACAGAAGATGGTGGAAAAATATATGTACAGTCTATGTGCCTGCAATCAATGGAAACATTTACTCTTCCAAGATAGGGCAATGACAATTATGCCTGCCTCAGAGGAAAAACTTATCTGCAGGTACATTCCTAGTAAGGGACAAAGCATGAGGAGGTGCTTGCACACTTAACAAGACCTCTGTGTTCCATTCCTTTAATCAAAACAAGCACAAGATTGCCCACAGAGTTCCAATTTAACAACTTGTCTGGTCAAGTCTTCAGGTGGAGCTCAAGTAGCTTCTACTGGTATGGCTCAGAATCAAACAGCAACCCTCAAGGCTCCACTTAAAGTGGATTTAATTTATCTGAACTTTTCTAATACAAACAAAAGCCCTCCACCAACAGCACATGTTATCTGTACTGCAATCAGAATCAGAGAATCAGATATGCAGGCACTAAAAAATAAAAATAAAAAAGCCTTTTCTTTTCTAGCCTGAAATACTATAGTAGTTCTTCTGCAAAGAAACTTAATATTAGTTTTAATATCATTGTTATCAGTTCTAGAATATTCTCACACCTCCATAGTAAAATGTTGGTTGTTATGTGTTCTTTCATAATTTATTTTGATAAGAATAAATACATGTAAACAAAGCCACAGTAACTAAAACCTGAATAGCATTAGTCAGAATTACAACCAACTTGAAAATATATTTGTGATAGAGAAGTTCTCTCATCTAAAGGAAAGCAACGTTCTTTATGACTGAAAAGAAATTCAGTTATTTTTATTTCTTGGAGCATTACAAGGAGCGAAGGGGAAAACTGCATTTTGAGGGAACTAGATCAGATCTGAAGGAATAAACCTTAAATTCCAAGTTAGAATTTTACCAGGTAGCTAGTGCTTCTGAGAACAAGTTTTGGGATTTTTTTTTTTGTTTTGCTTTTTTTCTCCCTAGAATCAACACCATTGCTTAACATGCATTCCTAAATACACATAACTGAATTAAAATCCCTCTGCACTTCATGAGGCTTACATCTAAGTAGGTCTATATAGAATTGAATTCTTGATTTCTTGAATTTCTTCAAGAATTCTTGAAATCTCTTCAGTGTTCTTCCATTTTTATAGCCTTATTTGTTAACATGTAATTCAGCTTCAGATTGGATTGTAGCACAACTCTTGCCTAGGAGCACAGGATTAATGTAATAGTTGTGCCATCTTTCAAGAGCTCTCCCATGACAGACAGAAATATGGCTAATGTGTGTTTTACTAATGATTAGTTATGTGAGTTTTCTTGAAAATATTGCTTTCTGATTCAGATAATCCTGTACAAATTAATCTAAATTACACAAGATATATGCATCCTCGATGAAGCAGTGTTGAAAATGGTGATGATCCTTCCTTTTCCATGCCTTTCTACTTGGAATATTCCATTATTCGCCTGTGTTTCCATCATTTATTTTCTGCAAGATGGCACATCACAGCAGTCATATTCATCTTTTGAAATTCTTATAAAACAATTCTTATAAGGCATCACTATGTAATTGTGTCTGAACAACCACAAATTGAAACTTTTTCTAAACTGTTAGCTGTGGAATGGAAAAGCTGAAAACAAAGGCTACAAAACATGAGTTATCTGGCTGCTGGTGGTTGTTGTTGAATATTTCAGCCATTTCCAACTTTTTGTGACCCAGTGGGCATCATTTCACCAGGATCGTCTGTCAGTAATTGCTTCTTCGAATTCTTGTAAGCTACTGCTTTTGTCATCAGTAAAAGTATATAGCCATCTTGTCTTTTTCAAATGCCTGCAAATTTTCTAAGCATCAGGGGCTTCTCCAATGACTCTTATCTTCACATTATGTGCCCAAAATTAAGCTTTACATTAATTATTATTGCTTCCAATGAGCAGCCTGGTTTTGTTTCATCTAGAATTGAATTATTTGTCCTTCTTGTAGTCCAAGGTATTCTCAACAACTTTTTCCAGTACTACAGTTCAGAGACATGATTTTTTCTTTGTCTTTCCGATAGTCTGCCTTTCCCAGCCTTATGTAACAACATTGTTAGAGTTTTATTGTCAGTGAACACACAGACCTCTTTACTAATAAAAAGTAAATGATGAGGGGGTTGCTAGTTATAACTGAGTATAATTCATGTAGAAGGTCTTAGGTAACCATTTTATTTTTTTCAGTGCAGTTCTATTTGTGGTTATTTTTGCAGGCAATAAAAAAATAAGTTGAACTACTGCTCTCCTATAATTCAATAGATGTGCCCATCAACATGGTAGGATTCATTTATGCATTTGTTGTTCTGTTGTTGTTCTGAATGTTGAAAGGAAAAATAGTTTTGTCTGTTGAATCACAACCGCAACTTCTTGGTCAAGAAGCAATAGTACATTACCTAAATTGGTGTAAGTGTACTGTCTTGTGAAGTATCTAGACAATTCTCTATACTCTTCATTAATACCTCAGTCCAAAGTAGGCTTATTCAGAAATCAATCCATGGAAATTAACTGGGATTATGTTGAAGTGAGTATCCTCAGGACTGCAGTCTTCTATATAGTTAGAACTATAATTTGATTTGGTTAAACTGTAGTTGTTATTTTATTCTGTGTTTAACATTAGTCCATGGCTCTAGATTCACAATGGTAGACACCCAAATTTTCACTGCAAATTAGGCATATGTTGCACTTGTAAAGGGAAGAAGTTTTCTTTACCTTGACTATTTTACATTCATCAAAATTAATAAATTAAAAAATAGCACATCCTCCTGAATTGCAACCCATTTTCCACCCAGAGGTGTAAAGGCTGGGAAACTTTAAACTTCTTCACTCCAAATGTGATTGTGAACTGTCCTTAGCATTATCCAAATGAAGAGCATGCCTCATAGGCAGGACTGAATGTTGAGACACCTGCATAAGATCAAGTCTAGGGAGGTATTGAGGGGAAACAGAAAGCATAAAGAGGCAAAAACAGACAAAAGGCAGCAAAGACAAAAAGGACATAGTCAAAAGCTAAATTTTGTAAGACCAAAGAATGTCTTATTTGGGCTCAGCTCTAAAACTTAGGAGAGCTGATTATATCAGTAAAGTCTGTAGCATAACTAAAACATTAATTCATGTTTTCATCTCATAATCATATATATATTTGCTCTGAGATTCTGGATAGAAATTTAAGAAAATACACACACACACACACACACACACACTTTGAAGTATTCAAGAAGCAATGGAACTTGGAGGCTTAACTTCTGCTTTGAAACACTTAGTCACTCAAATGTGCCTAACTATCTATAGGGCAAGTTCCACTGACCGGCACTGTAGGGCAGTTCCAAGAACTTCCAAAATTAGCATTGGATTCACCTGCCCAAATACGACTGTTCATCATGCATAAAATACCAGAAAAAAGTCAGAAACATTCTTAGTCTAAAAACACAACTTTTGTCAGATTAAGGAGACCCATGGAAACTGTGGGCTAGTAGTTGAAGGTAAAGCTAATGAAACTGACTTAAGACGCATAGGGGATCTTATATGAATTTAATAAAGTGGCATTAAATTTTCATTACTAAAACATGGATTAATTAATCTGTTTAACACACTTGTGCAGACAAGTCTTAATAACATTTTTTTCGTTTTTTGATACTTCTATGCCTTGGGGGAATAGAAATGCACATGAACGGTTAATATGGTATGTAGGCCACTTCAAAGTATATATGATACACACACCCATAATTTACTGGACATAGCATATATGATAAAGAACATGGGGATGGTAAAGCAAGATGTATATTTCACCAAGCAGGGAATAAAAATTAGAGACCTGAATAATTATTTTTCATAAATATATAGCTGAGACATATTAAGATAATTATTTTTTATGCAAAATGATGGCTTAACTTTCTTCTGCTATTTTGTTAAACACAGTAGTACCTTGTAAAGTAGACATATAATAAATGAGAGTAAATAATGAGCTTTTCTATATTTCTGTGTGATATGTGTGAAGGAAGAAATAATGTATTCTAAGGGAATACAGTATCACAAATCCACATCAAAGATGAAGAAATAGCAGAGCAAAATTTCCTCATCTTCCAGAGCTCCAACTTTCTTCCTTATTGTGATCCACCTTTTCCCATATCTTTGATCTCTACCACTAACACTGCCTGTTTCCTTCATTATTTTCAGCCTCCATTTCTACTTCTCCTACCTTATTCTCCAGCCCTCATGCATGTTATCGTCCTGGCATTTTTGAACGTCACAAGGGAATTAAAATTATTTTATTTGTAGCTTCTTTTATGAACATCATGATGACTGAGGAACTGGACAAAAATGAAAGAATTAATTAAATTTTGGAACAGAATATGGATGCAAATTGAGGAATTAATTGGAGATTATTTCTTGCACTGTTGTTAGGTTGTTATTGAATTAGTTCTCTCCTGTATTTCTGAAACTCAGTTTGGGGGCAATCTTTTTTTTAGAGGTGACTATGAAAGAAATAATTAAAAATGTACCAGTTGCTCATTTTTTGTGCATTTTTAACACCTATCAGTGCAACTACAAATTAACTATAATTAAAGCGGAACTAATGATTTGGAATATTTAAGACTGAGGTTTGGATTAATTATTTTATTGATGATTCAGATTAAAAATAAGTAGATAAGTGTTAATATCTGCAAAATCATGTATGGCATTTATTATTGTTTTTAGTGAGCCAGTTTGGTGTAGCAGTTAAGGCATCAGGCTAGAAACTGGGAGATTGTGAGTTCTAGTCCCTTCTCAGGCACGAAGCCAGCTGGGTGACCTTGGGCCAGTCACTTTCTCTCAGCTCTAGGAAGGAGGCAATGGCAATCTTTGCCAAGAAAACTGCAGTGACTATCACCAGGAGTCAAAAAAACTGATTTCAAGGGATCCCCCCAAAATTGTTGTTCTTAGATTGTATATTATATGCCACCTAGAGTCACTCAAGGCAGCATATAAATGCTGGTAATAAACAAACATGCACATTTCTATTTATTCTAGTGAGTATTTCTATATTTGTATGAGTAGTTATAATAAGCATGTACAATATGCCAATAAAAGTACACTGAGAAATAATTAATTTTCTAACCACAATATGAGATTTCACTTTTGACTAAACAAAAACAATATGTATGCAGAGACAAATATGCATTTGTTATCTCATTTAACATTAGCAAGCTTAGGATAGTGAAAAGAATGATACCCTGATATATATAAAAAAATTAGAATCCATTTATTTTGAAAACTGAAAACAGAAAAAAGCAGCCCAATAAATTATCTGTTACATGAAGCAGAGTTAATTACTGCATTGTTCATTGTAAAAGCAAAAAGGTATAAGGTGCATATATCTGGGGATATTTTTTTTTTCTACCATTTAACTTAACACTATCCTACTGAAACTGAACTACTGTTTCAAGAAAATGAGCTAAAATGAAAAACAGAGTGGGGGTGGGGAGCAAAAAATCTCCTGGGGATCCTCATGTGGCAAAATTAAAAAAAAAAAAATCCTTCTTCAAGCTTTTAAGGATGAGTTCTTTTCCTCTCCTCCCCTCCATACATACACACTTCAACTGTTTTTGCTTTTTCGTTCTTTTGCTGGCTCTGCTTCATAAATGCACGCCAAAGTTGAGTGAGTTGTGTGTTTCTGTGAGTAGACTGTTTACAAAAATCATGCTAGACTTCAGAGCAGCCCATCTAGAATTCCAGGAAACGGCCTCTGTTATTTTATTCTAGGTCAGTGTCGACTCATGACAGACAGCAAAGCTGACACAGGACAGCTCACTCAGCCTTACAATCCATAGCGAGGCCTCAATGGGAAGCGGGCAGGGGGCGAGAGGGGGAGAGAGAGAGAGAGAGAGAGAGAGAGAGAATGCACACGAATGAGCCATGAGTGGGCGGAGTGCTTTCCCAGCACTCTACCAACCACAGCACTAGGAATTATGATAAACACCACTCTGGAAACAAGATACAACAGTACATTGTGTTCTTCTTCAGAAAAACATCCAGACTTCGGCTCACTTCAAGTAAACAGTTAATCTTGTTTACTTTTTTTCATTTGTTGAGTGGTTAACTGAACAATCTAGTATGCACATGAGTATTTTTCTTGCAGAATTTTTTTTTTTTAAAAAACAGCATCCTACCACAAATCAGTCCAACATGTAAAGCTTCTATAATCTGAAAATGCGATGGAAATTGGTTTTGTTTTATGCACAGAGTGTCAAAACAATGTTTTTCAGGCAAATAAGTGTTGAAATAAATTCAAGACTTTCCTCCATGAAAATCTATGATAGAAATATAAATCTATAATTAATGAAGTGCCAGTGGGAAAACACTGTCAGACATCAGAGATCATATCCCAAGTCTCCATGCAAAACATCTGCAGGAAAAATGGGGATCTTTTAGCAAGGGCTGGGACATATTTTAGCCTACTTTCAACTGCAATTATAGAGAAATAGAAATTAAAATACATTTATTATAATGTATTTTGGTATTTATCCATTTAGTATATAAATATTAGAAGTAAGGAACTTATTGGCCTCCAAATTTTGTTGCATTACAACTTTCAGAACTTTCAACTAGCATGCAGAAATGAATACACAGAAGTTGTAATACAGTATCTAGAATGTCTTAAATTCCTCACCTCTGCTCTATACCTATGCATGATCTTCCAATGATCCTCCAGATATTATTAGATGGAAATCATATCATCCTCACCACTTGCCACAGGAGAGACTCAACTCCACAATATCTGAGGCCATGTACAAGCTCAGTACTTGTATGTTTTATGCACACTGCCACCTGTTTACATTAGCATTCCTTCTGTATTAATAACAGACCTACCATTTTGTGATGTGCTTAGAGCCTCATATTCTCTGGTATACTGTTCTATTGGAGGGTTTTTTCGGTGTTGTTTGTGTAATGAATAGCTCTATGTTTTTATCTCTTTTGCCACTGAAACTTTTGCGCATGATATTTAAAAATAAAAAGGATATTTTCCATTCTCTTTTCTTTTCATAAATAAAGTTTGATTTTATTTATCTCTTATGAGATTGGTCTATCTATCCACACAGAAAGAAGAAGGGGGGAAAGCTTTATCATTTTCCCTTTTATTTGGCAGTAGTGTACACCCACTGTGGGAGCCCTATATTTCTCATACATTAGGGTTGGGGGGAGAGGATGCCATGTAAAGGCATCCCCTTGGAACATAGACAGTTACAGCAGTAACTACCAAATTATAGACTAAAACAGGAGGCAGAACTAAGGTATGTAGTCCTAGAAGGCTTCTGGAAGAGGGGTTTAAAATGTTCAGCCTCTCAGCCATGGGCTGAAACCTGCCACTACAATATGCAGTCCCTCTCAAAGAGATATACTACTTTTCTGGGAGCTGCATATGTGTGATGTGGAGATATTTAGTATTCCCCCTCCTTCTCTCCCTCCCCCACAAGGCAGAGGGCACAAAAGGGATAAGAGGTCACCTTCTAGCTCTCTTTTTTCTTCACAAAAGATAATGCTCTAAAATTGGGAATCATGAATCAATATTAATAACTTCTGCATAAATATGCAGGATTAAGCTGTATTACTCTGAACAGAAGCTATGAACAACCTTAAATTCATTTTTAAAGCTTAATAATTGTTTGCAAAACAATAAATGACTTTTCAGGTGGCAGTGAAGGTAAAATATATATTTCTTAAAATGGAAAAAATGTTTCTGAATAAGGACTTGAGGTTAGGTTTTACCCTTCTGCTAAGTTTTAAAATGGCAATGGATCATAGAGACATATTAGAACAAAACAAAAGTTATTAATGACCTTACCAGGAATAAAGCACTGCATGTTAGCTGTGTTTTTTCTATACACTGTGTGCACAATTATTAGGCAAGTGAGCGTTTTGACCATACCATCATTTTTATACATATTTCCACCTCCAAGCTGTATAAACCTGAATGCTTATTGGATATAAGCCTATCAGGTGATGTGTATTTGTGTAATGAGGGAGGGTGTGGCCTAAGGAGATCAATACCCTATATCAAGGTGTGCATAATTATTAGGCAGCTTCTTTTCCTCAGGCAAAATGGGCCGAAAAAGAGATTTAGCTGACTCTGAAAAGTCAAAAATTGTAAAAAGTCTTTCAGAGGGATGCAGCACTCTTGAAATTGCTAAGTTATTGGGGCGTGACCACAGAACCATCAAACATTTTGTCGCAAAGAGTCAACAGGGTCACAAGAAACGTGTTGAGAAAAAAAGACGCAAATTAACTGCCAAAGATTTGAGAAGAATCAAACGTGAAGCTACCAGGAACCCATTATCCTCCAGTGCTGTCATATTCCAGAACTGCAACCTACCTGGAGTGCCCAGAAGTACAAGGTGTTCAGTGCTCAGAGACATGGCCAAGGTAAGGAAGGCTGAAACTCGACCACCACTGAACATGACACATTAGTTGAAACGGCAAGACTGGGCCAAGAAATATCTGAAGACAGATTTTTCAAAGGTTTGATGGACTGATGAGATGAGAGTGAGTCTTGACGGACCAGATGGATGGGCCCATGGCTGGATCAGTAACGGGCACAAAGCTCCACTTCGACTCAGATGCCAGCAAGGTGGAGGTGGGGTACTGGTATGGACTGGTATTATTACAGATGAGCTAGTTGGACCTTTTTGGGTTGAAGATGGACTCAAAATCGATTCCCAAACCTACTGCCAGTTTTTAGAAGACACTTTCTTCAAGCAGCGGTACAGGAAAAAGTCTGCATCTTTCAAGAAGACCATGATGTTTATGCAGGACAATGCTCCATCACATGCATCAAAGTACTCCACTGCGTGGCTAGCCAGTAAAGGCCTCAAAGATGAAAGAATAATGACATGGCCCCCTTCCTCACCTGACCTAAACCCTATTGAGAACTTGTGGGCCCTTCTCAAACAGAAGATTTACGGTGAAGGAAAACAGTACACCTCTCTAACAGTGTCTGGGAGGCTGTGGTTGCTGCTGCGCAAAAAGTTGATCGTCAACAGATCAAGAAACTGACAGACTCCATGAATGGAAGGCTTATGACTCTTATTGCAAAGAAGGGTGGCTATATTGGTCACTGATTTTTTGTTTGAAATGTCAGAAATGTTTATTTGTAACTTTTGAGTTGATTGCTTATTATTCTCACTTTAACAGATGAAAATAAACAAGTGAGATGGGGGAATTTTCGTTTTTCATTTAGTTGCATAATAATTCTGCACACTAATAGTTGCCCAATAATTGTGCACACATAGATATGCTCCTAAGAAAGCCAAAACCTCACTTTTACTTTCTTAAATATTCAGGTTTGAGGTTTATTAACATTTTGGATTGACCGAGAGCACTGTAGTTGTTGTTGTTCAATAATGAAATTCATCCTCAAAAATACAACTTGCCTAATAATTGTGCACGCAGTGTACTGCTCTCTCTTGCTAAGACAGCAAACAGCAGTAAAATCTATCTTCTGTATTAGAAATTTAACTTGGTATATATCAATACAAGCCAAAATTGTTTTGCTAATTCATGCTTATTGAAGATCAGGCAAATGTCCCCTTCAGGTGTTTGCTCCAAGTGGATATACCAAACCCCATAATATATACAGGGAAATTTGATGGTTTTCACACCAGTATCTGCTAGACCTGGCCCCACAAGTACAGGGATGCTTCTTTTACATCAGGAGCCCCAAAGTTGAGACTGGCTAATGAAAAAGGCTGCCAGATAAGTGATCGTTATGAAATTTTAAAAAGTAGCTTTGTTTCACCAATAAATAAATAAATTTGTGCGACTGGCATACCATGATACTTTTTATTTCTTCATTTTTATCTCAGAAGAGACTTTTGTATGAAAAGATGTCAGTGTTGCAAGTCCTTGGTCTTGACTTGAATTTAAAAACCCTGATTTACATTAATTTGAAGTAGACCTCTGCAAAATTAGAAATCCTGATAAACAGGGTTGATAATTACAATATGATTCTACTTGTATTCAAGTTAATGAGAGTAGAGGCCCTCTTTAGACCTTACTGCTCAACCTAGCAAGAACGGAACAGGTAGAAAAACCAGGGGAATGAATGGATGAAACCAGGGTCAGACCTGTATTCCTTTCACATATGTTGGTATATCTTGTTCAGCGATAATGACTGTTCTCTATAAAATCCTTTTAAATGAGGGAGGGACTGAAATTATAGATATAACTGGATAAAACACAAGATGACATATAGTCTTTTACCTTACATGTAGATTGATTCCAAAAACATTATTGTATTTATTTTAACATTTAAATGTTAAAATACAATAACATTTATCAGTATAATTCTATGGAATAGCTATTGTTTCTGCTTCTTATGCATTTAAAAATGTTTTAAAAACAGGAGCAACAGATGTCAACTAATCTGCAGTAAGCAAACTGAAGAATGATAATCAAAGTTAATAAACAACAATCTCACACTTCCATGTGGCTTTTCATCACAAAAGACCTCAAAGGGACAAACTATCTTCAAGATGGGTATCTATTCTACTTTTCTGCGCCAGCCACATAATCAGTATTTCCCTGAAAGGGATAAGATTCCCTTTATCAGCACTGAAAAACAGGCCTATTTACTACTAGCGAAGACTTAACACAAAGCAAAGAATGCCTATCTAATCTAAGCTACAGAGGGAGACTGAAGGTAATCACACAATTAGACTTGGACAAGGGCATTCTGTTAACATCATCAGTTTACTCATATCCAAACTGCATGAGTAATTCTGAACAAGTAGTTTAGACTTGAATTTTATCCCTTATCTGAATGAGAATACTCCTTGTAGCACATACTGCAGCAATAGTAATACAGCATGCTGGGACACTAGTTAAGCACCAACTCTAAGATAAATAAATAACTTTATAAATAATCATCTTTTTTTCTTATTTTAATTCATAATCAACTGATTTGGAATACAAATCGGTCAATCCATGCTAAAATTTGCCTACTGGATCTATGCAAGGCATCTTAAATTAAATGACTGGGATATCCACATATGCAAATGTAGCCAGGAACACAGTTTCTTTAACACTTTAAAGAGAGGGAGCTTTGTTCCTTCTAAAGCACTTTGTACAGTTCATCGCTTTGAAATACTTCTCAGAATTTGTATGATTCAGATACTACATGGTCAGAGAATCAGGAACATAAAATCACCTTCTCCATAAATGCACGCACAGCAGTTTTTAAACTTCTTACTCTTACTCTCTGGAATTCTTCTAGATTGATACAAAATACATGCATCACACAGTCAATTATTTTGTAGAAATATACTGTTGTTTAACATTAAACCTCTTTTACACCAAAACTTTCATTCATTAGAACGAAGAATGAAACCGGACCCAAACAATTTAGCCTCTTGTTTGCTAAATATCTTTTCTATGGGAATAAATTATCTCATTTCTTACAAACAAGTTTTGTGGATATGATCACAAATTCTGTATTAAAAACTTTTTAATAATTTAATAATCATAAAATATATTCAAAACACTGAAATGATACCATATTTATTATGATCAACCAAAACATTTCTAAACAGAAAATTTGATTCAGTCTTCTTCAGGTCAGATGATAATAATATACTATCAGTCAATCAATAAAGCGGGGAAAGGAAATAAGAGGTGTTTGGCAGACATATCCAAACATGGAGCATGCTGTAATTTTAGAAATGTAGAAAATGTAACTTCAGTATCAATGCACAACATTTTATTGTATAATTCATGAGCCTTTAAGTATCAGATTGGAAAATAGTATCTAAGCTCCATTACAGCAATCTCAAATATAACCTTCTTTTCAGTAACATATTTGCATATACAGTAATCCACTCCGCCAGGCAATGTCTCAGTGTAAGCATAAATATATTCACTAATAATAGCCATGAAACTCAAACTGATAGTATTTTGGAAGTAAAAGCAAAAAGGGACTTGACAGAGAATCTCTCTTACCTTAATGTCTATGAAGCCTGGACACCTATTAAAAGAAAGTTAAATATAAAAAAAACAACAAACTGCTTTTCAAAAATTGAAACAAATATCTTTGAATGACGCCCATAAACAATATCAGCATACAATCCATGGGGAGAATTTTGTCTTAAAATGCCTTTAAATCTAAATTTCTAGAATTATTTTTATACCTCTCTAAAATGTCTCATTTTTACTTCAAATTTGGTGGCACACAGGAATCTATATAATTTTCCACGATCATTTTGGCAAATTGATTCTGCAAAGCCCTTTACATAGCAATTATAAAAGGCAGTCAAAATACACATTGATGGATACAGTGATGACAAGGGCAAAATATAGTATGTATAACTGGCTATATAAATGCATCAATTCAGGTTTGAACTAACAAAAAGCATCACAAGAACAGAAAGAAAAGAACCATAGACAGATTTAAAAGGTCTAATTCCTAAAATCTGGGTTATCACTATAGATTACTTTCTATGCATTCCAATCACTTATTAATAGAAAGAAAAAGTTAATTGCTCACAAACCTAGAACAGAATTCCAGGCAATATAGCCATAGGTGTTTTAAATTTAAATTTTATAAGTTCTACAATATTTTCTGAAAGAATCATGTTGGGCTATCGTTTTTTGATTCTCATAGTCCTGAATCCTAAGAAAGCTGCACAACAGACACCGTGGTAGCAGATTCCTCAGCACTAAACCTCTGTGCCTGGTAGGATATAACTTTAGCAACTGTATCACTTTAGCTATTTAAAACTGGAAAGTAAAATTAATTAGGATGCTTAATACAGTACATTAAAGGTCCCAATGGGAGGAGCAATTATTTATGTTCAACTGTCATTGAAATCTTTCAAAGTACTCATGGGAGATTAATTAATTCAAAACTTAAAATCACCTTGAAGATGGTACAGGTAGTTCTCATTTAGCTACCACAACTGGGCCTGGCAATTTGGTTGTTAAGCGAAGCAGTCACTAAGTGAAACACTGGCTGTGCTTATGATCTTACTTCAGCTTTCCTTTGCTTTACAGAACTGCGAAGGTCATAAATATGAGGATTGGTCATAAAGTTACTTTTTCATCAGTCATAACCACAAACAGTTGCTAAATGAGGCAGTCGCTGAACGAGGACTACTCGTACTGACTGATTGGCTGCTGCTGTTCAGGTACATACAGAGCCTGCCCCCTTCTGTTTACAAAGTATATGCTATACTGAGCTGCAGCCATTTCCAATATCAAAAAGTTAAGAAAGAATGGACAAGTCCATTTAGACAAGTAATTTAGTAAATTTCCCAGTTGCTTAAACAGTCAGGTACTTTATATTAGACTATTATTTCTGCTAACTTGCACTCTCTTGTAACTGTGTTTCCTAAAAGATTAATCTGATTAAAAATACAAAACTACATTTACTATCTGTGCTACAAGAAGCATCTTCTTGAATGCAGAACCAAACCCCTAAATTTACAACAGATGTGTACTGTTCTAATATATAAACTGTGACAAGTCAGAGAGCCTTCTTGTAAACTAGTGATATGATGACTAACAACTCTGTTTCCATCAGAAGCTTTTAATCCTACGTAAGAAGTCTGCACGCTAATAGATGTCACAGGCAAATGTTAACCAGCTGCAGCTGGTTCCCAGCTATAAAAAGATTAATGAAAACACAAATACTAGCTTTTGCTACCCCCACCCTTCACCCTCTTAGCCCCTACGTCAAGGCTGTGCAAAGGCATCACTTTCCAAGTGCTCTATGTGAATGAACTCCCTGCTCTGAACTAGCTTGGTCTGGTTCCCTGAAGTTTGTTTACTGAACAGCATGTGCAGAATCACATACTGATCATGGGGGAAAACGGGGAGAGGGGAATCACATGATCCCTTGGCTCAGGCAATGGGTATTACTGAGAGACTTGAAATATGTGCTTTTCTATAGCAAATAAGACCAGGAAGTAAATGTGTGCTTTGGTGAAAGGGGAGGGGAGGTTAATAATGGGAAAAACTAATCCGAAGACAAAAGCGATTCAGTGTGTACTAGTTTCAAATATCACAAAATATGATACTTTGGTGAACATGGACATTTTTCAACTTAATGCCTTTAATTTTAAGAGAACAGAATATTATTTTTATTTCTTTGCTCTCTTGCAATTATGAAACATTTACTTTGTCTTATATCATGATCATCTCTAGGAATGAGAGAAATCACTTTATATATATAATTTAGATATAAAAACATGTAGATATATTCATATTATTTCATATTTTAAAATTTTTAAACTGCACCTTTATGCAGACTTGGATCCCAGGACAATATACAGATTTTGCATGATACAGTGACCATAGCAATATTTGTTATAAGAGGTATTTCTCTTTATTGACAGACAAGCTCTTCTGGAAGTGTACCTGGCTAAAGAATAGAGTATAACAGCTTTGAACAGCTAAGTAATTTTTTATTATTATTTTAAAGGGGCTGCATTCCTTGCAGGTTATTAAATGCCTGTGTAGGCTGAGATCACTGAAACCAAATTATTTTTCCTTAAAAGATTGTGGACTGGCAAGAATGACAGCAATTTGATCCTACAACAATGAAAGTAAAAAAGACACCTCTCTCCTATAAAACCTTTTTTAGTCTATATTCTCTCACCCCCATTAATTTAGCTTCTACTAATCAAATACTAAAATTGTAAAAATTTCTGAGTACATAATAGTTGTAGGAAGAAGTACAAACCACCATACAATCAATCATGGTACTACATGCATTGTATATGGTGCAGACAGTATAAACCTCTATGTTCTCTGGCATGTTATGGTTTGGTGATATTAAAACTACATTAAGTCTATTTTTAATAATAATTATATAAGTAAGTGAATAGAGAGAGCTAGCGGAAATCTGCAAGTGTAGTTTAAGGGGGAAAGCCTAATAAATACTCCCTTTAAGTCACTACTTGGGTGTCTTAGGGCACAAGAGGAAACATAAGCCTTTCTATTGGTATGTGTAAAGAAGCAAAAGTGGAAAAAAAACTGGAATACATGATGCAGTTGTGATCTGCAGTGCCTGTGGTATGTCTGTATTCTGTCTAAGAACAAACTACTATACATTGCAACCAGTGCTAGTAGCAATCACTGTAGAAAAAGTCAAAGGATTGGAGCAGCGAGTGACCACATTTTGCTAATGAAGGAAGATAATTTATCAGATCAAAGAAAATAAGTGCTATAATATAAAACAACAATGGAATTAATTGGAACGTGCCCAGTGGATGACAGTAACAACCAGAAGCAAAAGACCTAGAATATACTCTATACCACTGGAACTCAGAAATGGTTTTCAGTCCCTCACAGAAGAGACTGTTAGCATCCAGTGAAAGAAAATAAAATATAAATAAGTACAAAACAGGAGATAGGATAATAGACCTCTGAAAGCAAAGGAACATAACTCTGCTTTATAAGAAGAAAAGAGAAGTGTTGTAGTAATTAATGACTGTCTACTCAGAGGAATAAAAAAAAATGTCTGCTATACTCAAGGGTTTGTAAAGTGTGCTGTCTGCCAAGAATTTCCAAGGCTTGTCAAATCCATTGACTGTTATCCCTTCCTATTGATACATGTGGGGACAAATGACATTGCAAAAGACAGCTGTAACAGTATTGCTATGATCTTTGTGGTCTTTAACCACAAAAACGAAAGGGAAAGAAGTATTCTGTGAATTATTGACTGTGCGGATGACGTTAATGGGAGAGATTTGGTTTCTGGATCCATGATCCCATTTATATTGACAATGGAGCCCTGAGACAAGGTGAGTTACATCTCTCAAGGACTGATAAAAATGTGTTTGGCCAAAACATGGCTTTAAACTAAATTCTGTTTAAATCCTAGATAGGAAAACCCTTTAAGTAAGGACAATGACTTGGGCACTATAGAAAGAAAAGGGAATATTGCTGTAATGAAGCCTATTAAATTGCTCAATGAAAAATCAGAAAGAACACAACATTGACAGTGTTCACTAATGCTCAGAGTATGGGAAATGAGATCAGCTTGAGCCCTTATGATTTAATATGTATATAATGGACAGAGTTATAGTATCACAATATCAAAGCTTACACCAAAAAAAGAGGGGGAGATACCCCCATTAAATTAGTGAAAGGGAATGATTTTTTAAAGTGTTGTAGAATAAATGGATTTTAATCAGCATATTTTTCTAGTCTAATTACCATTCTGAGATCACAGTATGAATAATTGGCCAACAACTACTGTTAGGCATGTAGCTTGTTTTGAATGGGGCTATAATCACCACTGAGAAAGCTTCACAGTTTAGAAGTGTTTCTGGAATCTCTGCTATTCCTGCAGACTCTGATAA
This sequence comes from Python bivittatus, assembly GCF_059951505.1. NCBI lineage: Eukaryota > Metazoa > Chordata > Lepidosauria > Squamata > Pythonidae > Python > Python bivittatus. The sequence continues at coordinate 41,364,396 of NW_028277113.1, read as the reverse complement.
AGATGGTACATAGGAACGATTTTACCAAACTTTGCTAGGAACAACTGGTCTGTCCACAATCATTCAAGTTTTAGTTTCATTCATAACTGTATAATGAATTCAGTAGGGCTGTCCCTGAAATGCATCCAGGAAATAAATTTATTCAATATACAACCTGCAGAGTTATAATTAGAATATATTATTGGGCCAGAGCAGGAGATGAACCTGTCCAGTATGAACGATTTCTGAATGGTCTGTACAGTGGGCTGGGCTCAGTTATTCTCTTACTTTTTATTTTGGCATTCTGCCTGGAGGTTTTTTGTTTTTGGTTGTTTGTTGTGTTTTGGTTTTAGTTCCTTTGTTTTATATACTTCACTGAATTGTAAGCTGCCACAAGTTTTATGAATTGGGAGCTTATAAATCAAATAAATAAATAATATTATATTAATATATATTCACATAGATATTCTGCATGTTTCTAGACACAAATCATATTACTGATAACCTTTAAAAATCTATACAATCAGGCAATTAGATATACAGTACTAAGAATATTATGAGAAATAAAATAAGAATGTTTGCCTATTTGAATTATCTCTGATTTTTCTAAGTAGAAACTGAATAGACACCGTAGCAAAACAAATTAGATTTTTCTATATATACCCAATAACTGCAAGTTTGGTGGGGGCGGGGAGAGAGAAAAGATAAGTATTGCATTTTCCCCCTCATTACCTACAACCCCATTTTCCCTATAATATGATATTCTTTGTTCAAGGCCAAGTCATGGTACCATGGGAGGATCTGAATACCTTATGACTTTCAAAGACTGGAAGGAAAACTAATTCTAAATTTTAATTTTACACACATGCATACATTATTCAAAGGGTTGGATTTTGCAAAGTGTAGCAGCTTCTGCTAATGCAATTCAACTGAAGATGTACATTATCTCATATCAATTATATGTTTGTTTAGATGACAAACATATATCTTTTGCCATGCCATTCCACTATTTGAGATGTTGGCAGATGAATGTAAGAGATATGGCCTTTTGGGTTATGGAACCTTAATCTTGAATTGCTTTAAAGGTCTGCAAATATTTCAAGCGTCTAAGCTCAAAGAGAGTATTTTGAATGTTCCTAGCTTGGAAGAATATACTATGCTTTTTCTAATTTTGTCCTGAGCTGAGGACAAAATGGAGTGATTCCTTCCATATTGTTTCAAGGGTTCCAACAGGCCATGATTGCCTTTCTTTGTAATTTCTTTCAACCATTTAGACTTAGAGAAGGTATTAGCCCATAACATATCAAATCCTTGCTGCCACTCGCTGGAATTAACTGTGGGAAGGAGAGATGGAGATCAGGAAAGGTATACACTTAGAGATTGATAACTATTTCAGACAATAGTTTACACCTGTACATAAATTTCCTGCAATTGGGAAATTAGAGTTCATAACTTGCAACGTAATATCGTTGTTCTCTTGTGTGCTAAGTTGTACTTTAAGGCATGCTGCCAAATATTGTACAAGAAATCTGTACTGTTTCTGTGCATGACAGACAATATGTTGGGAGCTAGAGTTTCCCAGAGCAGGAATCCTGAAAGTGTCAGCAACTACCATTTAGCATTGAGTGTGAGAAACACAAAGCAGGGCTTCTGTTAAGCCTTGGAAAGAGCAGGAGGAAATGGTGCTGAGCTTAAACTCAAGAGGGTATCAGAAAGGGCAGCAGCCTAGTAACTGGAAGGCAATTCTGACTGAAGTGGCTTCAGATTTTTTTACTAGCTTTGCCATGGAAGCTTCAGCTAAGTTCTTGCCAACCTAAGGATGGTTTGCTATTCATTACACACCCTTGATTTTGACAAGGATGACGTCTGAGCACATGGCGAGGATGAATCATTCTTTCTGATCTTAATGCCATCGTTATTTAGTTATACAGATCTAAAGCATCAAATAGTGTCCAAATTGATTATAAGCTTATTAAGTAGAATTTCATTTCTAGGTTTTGGAGATTGACCACCCTTTTGCAGAACTTGGAAAGGTGTATTTTCCATTTGTGTTGCTTCAGTAATACTTTACGGCACATCATACAGGTGGGGTAATGGCATATTTCTTTCTCATGGAAATGTTTTTCAGTCCTTTTTATAAAGTGTTACATTCACTGGGAAATGTTCAGGTTATTGTACAACTTATGTGGTTCCTCTATATTGGAGTTTCTAAAATAGAGTAGGAGAAATTTATAAGCAGCTCTCTCACTTTTATAACAACATGACAATCAGGTAAAGCCAAAAATTAACATAATTTTCACAATTCCTATTGCAAACTTGATTATTGTTTGTAGAAAGAAATGTTACAGATGGTCCAAAATTGCAGGAGTCATATTGCTATTTCTGATCATTTTATTCTTCAAATTGAAGAACACAATGCGTGAAATTGCCATTTTATATTTATATTTATATTTATTTACATTTCAAATTTGTCACCACCCTTCTCACTGTGGAGTGACTCTGGGCAGTTTGCAGTAAAAATAGAATAGACATTAATTAAAATAGATAAATATTAATTAATTAAAATATGCTAAAACAAACTTTTATAATACTTCCAAGAGGCTGATGTTAATTAGGTGTTAATAAACTCAAGCATCATCATCAAGGTGCCAGCCATCCCCAGGGTTGATTGTATCTTTCCTCACCTCACATAAATTGGCAGAGCCAAGTCTTCAATTCGCTCCGAAAAACTGGGAGGGTAGGGGCCCGCCTTACCTCTGGAGAGAGAGTATTCCATAGGGTGGGGGTAACGGCAGAGAAGGCTCTCCTCCTAGGACCCACCAGTCAACATTCTCTCACTGACGGGATCCGCAACATGTCTTCTCTGCCGGACCAGGTGGGGCAGGTCGATGTAATAGGGATGAGCCGGTCCCTCAGGTACCTGGACCCATGCCATGTAGGGCTTTAAAGGCGATAACCAACACCATGAATTGGACTTGGAAACAAACTGGAACCCAGTGCAGCTCCCACAGCAAAGGTGTTACATGTGCCATCCTTGGGACACCCAAGATTGCCCGTGTGGCCGCATTTTGAACCAGTTGTAGCTTCTGGATACTCTTCAAGGGTAGCCTCATGTACAGCGCATTGCAATAGTCTAAACGAGAAATGACTAGGGCATGAGTGACAGACCGGAGGGACTCCTGATCCAGGAAGGGGTGTAACTGGCGCAGAACACAACACTGCACAAAGGCCCTCCTGGGCACGACTGCCACCTGCTCCTCAAGCAGGAGTCATGAGTCCAGGAGGACCCCCAGATTACATACTGGGTCTGTCTGGGGCAGTGCAACCCCATCGAGAACCAAAGATGGTAAACCCCAAGATACAGAGGAGTCTCCAATCCACAGCCACTCTGTCTTACCAGGGTTCAGCTGAAGACTGTTGTTCCCCATCCAGACCCCTACAGCCTCCAGGTACCATGAAAAGGTGGTCAAAGCATCAGTTAAATCACCCAGGATGGAGATGTATAATTGGGTATCATCTGCGTATTGATGATATCTCATCCCATGGTGGCAGATGATCTCACCCAGTGGTTTCATGTAGATGTTAAAAAGGAGCAATGAGAGTACCAAATCCTGCAGAGAGGCCGTGGGCTGGACCTCTTGCTCCCAATCAACACCTTGGGGGAAGGAAGTGAACCAGCACAAAACTGTGCCACCCACTCCCAACTCCTTAAGTCAGCCCAAATGGATACCATGGTTGATGGTATCGAAAGCCATTGAGAGGTCAAGAAGAGCAAGGATGGATGCACTAATCCCATCCCACTCCCGCCAGAGATCATCCATAATTGACTGATGATCATTTGTTGTTTTAGGAAGGAAATAGGAACACAATATTTTCATTGTATTCTAGAATGTATACTGTATGCTATCCAAGGTATGTAAATATGTTTGTCAATTTCATATTCAAGTAATTCCTTTCACCTGTCCTCAAAAGATTTCCAAGTCCTGAATGCTTCAAAGTTGAAATTTTTGTAGAAATCTGCTATACAGGATATGGACCAAACTAATTTGTTGCATTCTAGTCAGATTTTACTTTGCTGAATAAAAACTTCACCTGATAAAAACAAAATTAAGAATGACTCATATCTAGATTCAATATAGAATCTATGACTGAGACAATTTTATTTTCTTTTTTAAAAAAAGATTGAGTTAAAAAAAAAGAAAAAAGAAACTGGAATAGATGAAAATAAGGCTTCTCAATTTGGGATACAAGTAACAAAGGTAAAACTGTTTATTTCATGGCCCGTCTTCATTTTCATCTGCCTAAGACATGACAAACAGAAATATTATCAATATAATTAAACATCATTATATAGGGAAAATTATGCTCAGCTAGCAGCCAAAAATTCTCACACAAAAATACCCAAACTCTAAGATTGATAATTCAACATAACAAAGCATGGGAAATACTTCTGGGCAGTTAAAATACTTTAAATCATTTTCATACATACATAATTTAAATTAAGAAAAACCTTCAGTTGAAGTACAATTGATGTTTTTGGTCCATGTGTTTGACATAATATTTAAATGTTGTGAAGACAGTACTGAGAAATCAATGTTGAAGAACAGTGATATTAAATTTCTTGGCACTGTGTGTGCAAATCCATCCATTGCTTACTTTATTATACATGTAATCTAGTTTTAGATATACTCTTGTATTCCTGTTCACCTTTTTACAGAGTAAAAGTCTCCTCAATCCTGCTGGCAAAATAGGGAAGGAGGCAATATTCATGTATTCCCCCCGCACTCCCATCTTTCCTGTTCTTGACTTCCTGCAAAAATCTGTCCAAAAGACTGGGGAACCTCCAGAGAATGTGGTAGCTGGCAGTGAGGCATAAGGACACCTTTTTAAAGACAGGCATTCCCTAAGATAAGATCTTAGGGATAAAAACTGCCATGGTAGTTTGAGTCTGGCAAGTCTGACAATCTGTACACCTGAAACAGCAGAAGCTGAATATGCTCCTACCATACTTCCACAAGATGCTGAGACAATATAAACTGCATGGGAACCTAAAGTTTTATATATTGAATTTATTTATTTAGATGCACATGCTATTTTCCTTCATGAATTCAGGGTGGAGCACATAGTACTTCCTCTTATTTTTCCCCCCACAAAAAGATAAGTTGGTCTGAGAGAGACATATGATAAGACAAATGATCAAATAGCTCTACAGTATTATTATTAGCTGACTAGTCAAAATCTACCCTTGTATCTATTTATATCAAATAAACAGCTCACCCACTGCATATAACTGGAAGGCTTAGAACTATTGCCTTTATAATCTCACTGCCTGGATTCGACAGTTCTGATGAGCTACTCCAGCATGCTCTGGAAAAGAGCATTTGGGGGGATGTTAAGTTTTAGGGTCTACCTCTGCTGGTTAATGCAATTGTAATGCAGATTGTTGTTGTACACTTGTCACTTTTTTTTAACCCTTGGTTTCTATTGTATACTACTTGGAGCTGTTTAGAGTAGACTGGCCTAGAAACATCAGCAACAGGTAAATAAATAATAAATATCACAACTTGCTATCCCAGGCCAGAAGTCAAACATTTTGGTAAGTGCTAAGCAGGCGCTGCATATCTAGCTGCTCTATTCAGCACAACATTCAAAAGTATAAATGTTTCAAACTGTTATTCTCAAATGGAGGAGTATATAGGTTATACTGGATCAGATGCTAGAAAATTGCTATGCTTTGTTGAAACTATTCATTAATATTATTACATTTCTTTTACCAGCTTCTTACACTTTATACCACTATCAAGTATTCCACTAGATAAATCACAGGATGTAGCCTGCATTTTGAACTTACTGTGGAAAGGTAATTAGAGAAAGACTGTAACGCTCCAAGAATAGCAGAACTCATATACAGTCGGGACCAGAAATATTGGAACAAGGATAACTGTTTTGGCATTTGGCCTCTGTACACCACCACATTGAAGTTGAAAGGAAACATGCCCAGATGGGAGTGAAGTCAGGACTTTCAGCTGTAATTCAAGGGGTTTGACAAAAGCGGGGCACTAACCATTCAGGAAGTACAGCCAGTGGCATACATACACCCCCATGGTTGGTGGCTCATAAGTAGTGGAATGAATGACTGACAAGCAGATGCATGGCTGGGTGTGGCCTGTTTCCTGTGTAACCCATGACCAATCAACCAGATAAAAGGCCAGGAGGTGGTTCTGAGTGTTACATTTGCATTTGGTAGCTGTTCACTGGAACTCTCAACATGAGGTCCAAAGAGGTGTCCATGTGAGTGAAGGAGGCCATCATTAGACTGAGAAAACAAAATAAACCCATCAGAGAGATAGCAAAAACATTGGGAGTGGCCAATACAACAGTTTGGAACATCCTGAAAAAGAAGGAATTAACTGGCAAGCTCAGCAACAGCAAAAGACCTGGAAGACCATGGAAGACAACTAAAGTGGATAACTGCAGAATTCTGCTCATGGTGAAGAGGAACCCTTTCACAACATCTAGCCAAGTCAAGAACGCTCTTGAGGAGGTAAGCATGTCATTGTCAACATCTACAGTCAAGAGACGGCTTTATGAATGTAAATATAGAGGCTTTACAACAAGGTGCAAACCACTGGTAATGCTCAAGAACAGAAAGGCCAGATTAGACTTTGCCAGCAAGCACCTAAAAAAGCCTGCCCAGTTCTGGAATAAGATTCTTTGGACTGATGAAACCAATATTAACTTGCACCAGAATGATGGGAAGAGAAAAGTATGGAGAAGGAAAGGAACAGCTCATGATCCAAAGCATACCACATCATCTGTCAAACATGGAGGCAGTGTTATAGTATGGGCATGTATGGCTGCCAATGGAACCGGGTCACTGGGTTTTATTGATGGCCTGACTGCTGATAAAAGCAGCAGGATGAATTCTGAAGTGTATACGGCTATACTTTCTGGCCAGATTTAGCCAAATGCTGCCAAACTGATAGGATGCTGCTTCATATTGCAGATGGATAATGATCCAAAACATACAGCAAAAGCTACCCAAGAGTTTCTCAAGACAAAGAAGTGGGATGTTCTTCAATGGCCAAGTCAGTCACCTGATCTCAACCCAATAGAGCATACTTTTCACTTACTGAAGACAAGACTGAAGGCAGAAAGACCTACAAACAAGCAGCAGCTGAAGGCAGCTGCAGTAAAGTCCTGGCAAAGCAGCATTTGGTCATGTCCAGGGGTTCCAGACTTCAGGCAGTCATTGACTGCAAAGGATTTTCATCCAGGTATTAAAGGTGACCCTTATGTTTGTCATGATGTTGGTTTGTTCCATTACTTATGAGTCACCAACGATGTAGGTAACTCATCCTAGCTGGGTTTGGAGAAGCTGGACCTGCAGAGAAGAGAAAGGCACTTGCCTACCTTCATAACTGTATCCATGCCACTTCCTCTCAGTGAAAACTTCCAAGCTTTCTTAGAGAGAAACACTGTAAATAAGGTGCTGGGGGTAAGTGATAAAGTGAACACCAACTATTGGAGACAAGGTGGCACATAAAGATCTAGTTATTTTTTTTACTGCTGTTGCTGACTAAGTAAGTATTGTTGCAGTTTGCACAAAATGACTAGCACAGTGCATTTGAGACCCCAGTTTAGGAAGCCCAAATGAACCAGGATAGGCGTGAAGTGAATATCAGAGCAACAAAAATGACCACAGATGTAAGAGGCAGGTGCACAGTCAAATCTGAAAAGAGTCAGGCTCCACAACCATAACAGGGTAACAAGAGGTGCAAGTGGGGGAGGGGGATGAAAGCCAAGTAAACATAAAAATTTATGGAAAAGGAGCAGAATCTTAAATATCTTGGTCAGACTGAACAGCAGGCTTTGAAACTATGGTTTATAAAGGCTAGCAAACCATTAATGGTTCTTATAATCAGTTTACTGGATTACCACATTACTTACTGCCAAATTTTTAAGTTCGACAAACTTAAAAATCCTACATACATCTTATAGGAGAACCAGAATCCCACTGGAAGGGAAAAGGCTGTCCAGGCCCGAGCAACAGTAAACAATGTTCAAGACTATCTTCTTAAATTGAGAAATTTAAGACATGAATTTAGTTTAAAACTTGTATTGGTAGACATTACATTGTAACAGTCCTAATAAAACAATACAGCATATAGCTTAATGTCACTAGAAATCTATTCATATAAATATGATCATGACTGCCTTGTAAATAAGCTAAATTAAGATGCTTTATCATTTGCTTTTTAAATTTCATATACTGAATATATTTGTTATGATTATAAGGTTAGTTAAACAGATTATTACAAAGGCCAGCAACTTTATATAGCTTACAAGCTATTATTTATTATTTTATTAATAACAGATATTACCATAATAAAGCAGAAAACAGCATCAGTGCAGTGAGAGATTCTTTGTTACAGCTTTGAAGACCTGGATTACCTATTTGGCTGGCAACCCCTTGTAATCAGTTGCCATACCCTATAGGCTGTAACACAAAATTTCTCTACCTTATAGCTTGTGGCAGACTGCCTGGCTTAAAATAACAAAGTGAGTAGGGGAAAGAGAGAGGCAGGAAAGTTTGCTAACAAGAACATAATACATTTACTGTGTAGATCCCTAAAATATTCACAATATAATAACACATGCCAAATTGTTTTGTCCACTCCTGAACCACAAAGGCAAGTACACTCCTCTTAGGGGGTCCTATTAAGTCTGCCTTCCAGCAGAGCAGATGGAAAATGTTAAACTGAGCATGCAAGAAGGCATTGCAATGTTTAGGCAGTTCCAAAGTAAAGAGACATTTGGCTGATTGTGGACTTGCTTCAGATTTAAACTCTAGGGTTTACAACTGTAAGGAACTAATTCAGCTAATGTTGCCATTCCATTCAAGGACTTGCTGTTTAAGAAGTGCCCTGGCTTGATCATAATTTATATTATGATTCTATTTGTCATACAATGCCATCAGATATCAAAACAGTTACCAACTAATGAACTTTTAAAATCAGCTTCTATTCTTCAGTGGCTGTATCTTAATTTGATCATTCTAGGATGTCTTCCTGCTGATCAAGCCCCACTATACTCAAACCAGGCACACTGTGACTCAATGCACCAATTCCCCATTGGCTGGAAGAGTGAAATATAGGCATATCAGGACAATACAGAAACACACATATTCTTCCTGGCCCTAGCAATCCCTAAGAGACAGTCTAGTTCCCCAGTTGGTTACATGGCTTCTAATTTGCTGCATTCCCTCAATCTGCAGCTCATTGCTAAAGGAGGCTATTCTAAAGAAGGCTATTTCTGCTATTCCTTCAAGCTGACTAACCATCTATTTACATGCTGCTTCCTCTGCTCAAGGCATTTATAACTGCTAACTTCAGAGATGGACACTGCTTCTTCTTCCATATTTTATTCTTCACAGGGATGCGTGATGTGTACAGGAAATCTCTAAATCTCATTTAATTCATGTACTCAGTAGGGATTTGGATCAATCTCTACCATCTCGGTCTTCTATCTAGAATGCTGGAAGGAGGGTTTATACTATCTTTGTAAGGCATGTTCATCTATTAATATATACTACCATGCAATAGTTAAGTTGTCAGAACTGATTAAATTATTAGCTGTGGCCAAGTAAACAGATAACAAAACATTCATCTGTCCTTTGGTCAGAATAAAACTGCTAGCATGTACCATTAAGTACTGAATGTAACTTGCACAGATAGCACTCTGCTGGGAACTTCAAAAACAAGCAGGGTATAGGATTGAACAAGTTTGTGTGTAGTGGGGGCTATTTTCTAAGGCCAGAAATTCCAAAGGGAAGAGAAAGATTATTAGAGAAATATAGAAACATTATACAGTATCCATTATGCAAATAGTTGTCTCCAAATCACAGTAGTTCCTTATACTTCAAAGTATAATCTGATTATTGCATTTTTCTATCTGTCATTGATACATTCAAACAAAAATAATAGAAGAGCCTAACCGATACTTAAAACAGCTCCGAGACAATTAAAAAACATATTTCATTTACAAGACACAAAAAATGCTTCCATCCGCTATCATATGGTGTTCAGTGAGCAACATTTAAATTGTCTGCTTCCAGTTTATCTTGCCCTCAAAAAATATGCATCCCAGAAGTATTAACAGTCTTCTTTAAAATCATACTTTCATGAACTGTTTTGTTTAGAAACATTTAGCTGAAAAAAAATGAATGGTATGCTGTAAACAGAATGAAAGTTGCCCACAAAAAAAAAAAAGACAGATGCTAACATTTGTTAACTCAGAAAAGTCCTTTCCCTCTCATCCCTCTTGAGTCTCAGCAAATACCAATTTAAACAGAGTCTTGTGTAACTCAAATTTTGGTTTTCCTTAGTGCAAACACTACAAATGACCTCAGTTCTAATTTACCTACCTTGAAACATTGGGAATATCATTGGAAACACTATCTTTACTCAGATGAAGATCTGGCAATAAATTTAATAACGTTTGAGTTCAGATAAATGTAAAATAAATGTAAATTGACATGAAAAACTTTGAATGTAGAAGCTGAAAAATTATGAAGGAGTTTATGAATAATTCAGATCCGAATCAGGTAGCCCACTTAGAACTGCATAAATTAAAATGCTATATAAAACTTATTAAAAGTTATTAAGCATATAATCCCTTCTAAAATTATTGATTTTGCATAAGGCAAATTAAAATGTATATATTCCTCATTACCTATACTTTTCAGACCTCATATAAACTACTAAACCTTTTGAACTGTGTTGTTTGTCACTAGTAAGCACAAATCATCAAAAACATGTAATGTGGGATTTAAAGCAGACTGCAGGTTTTATTATTGCTAAATGACTTTAAATAATTATTTAAAATATATCCATCAAGTTAAACCAGGCCAGACACAACTAGTCTTTTAATAAATCTGCCTGTAAAGGAATTGAGGAGTCCTTGGGGTTCTCTGAGCTTGGTTCTTTTCTTGCAAACATTTCATTACCCGGCTAGGTAACATCTTTAATGCTAAAATGGGATGGGGTTTGCTCTCTATTTATATACTGTGGCATGCTTTGCCAGTCCTGGGGGGGGGGGGGGTTTGTTTTGCTCCTCTAGTATTCCTTGATTAGCATACATTTACTGCTTGATTGTGTGCCTGGTGGTAACCTTTGCTTATCTGGGTGATGACTGCTGGTGATGGTCTTTTGTCTCTTTTGAATAGTATGTAGATGCTGTTTATCTCTATGTGCCTGTTCATGGCTGCCTTCTCTGAATACCAAGCTTCCAAGAATTCCCTTGCATTTTTGGATTTAGCTTGGTCTAAAATGCTGACAGTTTCCCGGTTAAAACTATGGTTAAGTCTGTCCACGTGTTGTGAGATTAAGGAGTTTTCATCATGTCTTCTGACTGCTAGTTGGTGCTCGTGGATGCGCTCTGCCAGTCTTCTGCCTGTCTGTCCCACTTAGTGGTTACAGTCCTTACACTATATGTTGTAGATGACTCCTGTTTTTTCTTCTTGTGCTACTGGGTACTTTGGTTTACTTAAGATATTTTGGAATGATTTTGTTGGTTTGTGTGCTACAGAGATGCCATGTGGTTGTAATAGTCTTTTGGTGGTTTCTGAGACATTTCGGACGTATGGCAGTGTTATCCTTTTCATAGCTTGTGTTGGTTGTGTTGTAGTAGGTTGAGCAGTCAGGCCCTTTTTGATAAAGTTGCATGGATAGCCATTTTGTTGGAAAATGTTATATAGGTGGTCTGTTTCCTTTTTCTGCTGTTCTGGGTTACTGCAGTGTGTTTGTACTCACTTGAATAATGTCCTTACATAGCTCCTCTTGTGGGTGGTTGGGTTGTTACTTTGGTAATGGAGTACTTGATTAGTGTGGGTTGTCTTCCGATAAACTTGGGTTTCTAATTTACTGTTGTTTTCTCTGCTGATGAGGATATCCAGGAAGAGTAGCATGTTGTTGTTTTCTTCCTCTCTGGTGAATTTTATTCCTTTGAAGATGTTGTTGATGGTTTCATGTGTCTTCTCTAGTTGTTCCTTTTTTATTATGACAACGGTGTCATCTACATACTGGATCCATGCTTTAGGTTGTATGTGAGGAAGTGCTATAGCTTCTAGGTGTTGCATTACAATCTCTGCCATGAGACCTGACAGTGGTGATCCCATGGGTGTCTCTCTGATTTGTTGGTATATTGTCCATCAAACTGAAAATAGGTGGTGAGGCAGAGGTTGATGAGGTCCATGATTCTGGGTATTTCGATCTGGGTTATTTGGTTAAGTCGGGTGTGTTGTGTAGTACTGCTGATATGGATTCTTTCGCTAGTTCTGAGTTTATGGACATGTAGAGTGCTGTGACATCAAATGAGACCATAATTTCATCTTCATCTATGTGTACGTCTTTGATTTTCTGGAGGCACTGTAGTGAGGAGTTGATAGAATATTCACTGTTCTCTGTGAGGTGTCCAAGCCTTTTTGTCAGTTCTTTTGCTATGTTGTATGTTGGAGTCCCTGGTAAAGATACAATTGGTCAGAGTGGTATGTCAGGCTTGTGTATTTTTGGTTGTCCATAGAAGCCAGGCTTGTGTATTTTTTGTCATCCATGTAAAGGAATTTTGGGTTTCTGGGACTACTTTAAAGTAAGGATGAAGGATCCATAGCATTCAATTGGATGTGATAGCTAACCATTATTTCTAGCAGCTAGCAAACTTTTTTGTTTTGTTTTTTTGCTGCAGAAAAGAAAAGCCCATCCATATCTTCATACTGATTTGTCTGAGCAGAATTTTTACAGGAGTGGCATTGAGCAGACATTTTTATGTGTGACTGTAGCAATAGCAACCTATCCATTCATGCAATAGATACAGACAAGGATCCAAACACTGATTAAGCCACTGATGGTTTAAATATGGTTTATATAACAAACAACCATAGTCTGGTTCACATATAACCCAAAGCCCTAAACTATGGTTTGCAAGCTACAGTGGCTTGATTTATATTAAAGCAAATCCAAACAAACCACATTATGACTTAATACAATGTGTAAGCTTCAGTATAATACTATTTTAAGATACAAACTCTGCATCTCTAATAGTCCCTATAATTAATCCCTATTGTAAAAGCACCTATAATTAATCCCTATTGTAAAAGGAAAGATTTGGACATGAACTCATCATGTCTAAACTACATTTTTCATATATGTATCTGTGGATAATTTTTGACATTGATGTGTATATCCAAATGTGCTAGTATCAAAAAAACTCCTCCAAAGTACAATTTTGAGTCATGCCATTTATTTAATGCTCATCAAGGAGAGGATAGCCTATAAATTATATCATTTTTGATAACAGAAAAAAAGATTAAATGCCTAAATGAAAAACTGAGTCAGCTGTATTAGAGTTCTTAAAAGAAAGATTCTTCTCTTAAAGATTCCTAGGTCCAACTATCATCTATATGATTCTGTTTTTATTACTATTCTTATTATTATTATTTCAATTTGCATGGCAGCCAGCTAATCTAAGTGACTGTGGGGCTCACAACAGGTAAAAACAACAATCCAATAAAAACAAGTTAAAAAACCAATATACAAATATATAAAAGCAATTAATAATCATTTTAAAACAAAAATAATCTTGATCAGCAGCAGAACACATCCTTACATCACCCCAACACAGCCATTGTTTATGTTCATCAGGTACTCTCTATTGAAACAGAATATTGTATAAAAACAAGCGGAGACACCAAAGCAATATATTTTAATCTAGTTTTAGGCTTGATTATGGGGCATAGTCCACTTTCATATTTATTTGCCAATGGCATGTATCTGCCCTATTTCAGAATTCAACAAACTTACCAAATATAAAAGATCAAATTATGTGCTGCATGAAGCACATAATAATAAAAAGATAAAGTGCTAAGTTCTCTTTTATCAATAAAACTATCCATTCAAAACTGCTGTAATTTCTGATATTGCCTTATCAATATTTCCATCAAAATATTTGGCAGTTCCAATTGGCTAGCTTGGCTACATCATATAGAAATGAATCAACTCCTTCTTCAAAAGCACTTTTAAATGTATCATCCAAACTCCCTTTTTGGTAGCAGGAATTCTGTCCATTGATATCTAATGACAAAATGAGGTAAGAGTAAGAAAAGAGACTGCAGATATTGTGAAACCTGGAATTATGCCTCACATTGTTTTTTGTAAACAGTGAGCCACAGAAAGGATTTAGAGTTTGAGAGTTTGTTCTCAAGCATCAAGTCCCTTTATTCAAAAAGTTAACATCTTCACATACACACACAAAAAAAAGAGTACAAAGGAAACATAAAACATTAATAAGGTAATAACATCAGAATGTCAGTTTAGGAATAACCTCAGCAACATGATTAGACTGTGATTTCTGAACAGTAAACCTGGACAGTAAAGCATTCAGCCTTATAAAATCTCAGTTTTTTAACAATGATTAGATCAGCTTCACAATTTATGCACTATTGAGCATTGCAAACATCTTACTGAAACATAATTTTATAACCTTACACACTGTGCAGAATATTCCAGCATCAGCCTCTGCCATTTTCAGATAGGTTCACTAAAACACCATTGTCTGAAATCCTGGAAGCTGCTATCAGTTAGTGCAGACATACTGAGCTAGGTCTTGATTCAGTGTTCTAGCTCCTGATTGTAGTTTCACAATGGAATGGACTTCAAGCCCAGCCCTGCTTGAGTATTTCAAGAAATATTTGAAGTAGCATTGTGCTGCATTGCATGTTGTTTTGAGCAACTCAAATGATTTAAACCAACTTTAATGTTTGTTTCAAAGAAAGATTCTATAGTACAGGTACACTATAACTTTCAGTAAAAATCAAGATTTGCTTGAAAACAAGCTCATATTAGTTCCTCTTTAGCTGTCCTTTTAACTTTTCTTCAATGCTACGAATCATACCAGGCCACATTCTATTACTTACCTTAAATTTTGCAGGTCTGACTTTGACAATGGTGCCATGTTCTGGGGAGGATTATTTCCATGAGGATGACATTTGAAACCATCTTCAGCAACCAAATAATAAACTCTCTGAATAACCACTTGGACTTGGATTGCAGTGCCTTCAGCTGTCCCTTGCACCTCCACAACATCAAGAAGAGAATCACTCAAGGAAGTAACCAATACATTGGGCTCAATATTGAAACAATTCTCTGTATTTTTAGAAGTCTTCATACTGGAACAGGAAACCTAAAAAGAAAAAAAGAAAAGAACCTCAAATTACTGCACAAATTATTGGGAAAGGGGAAGATTTTTAAATATCCTATTTTTTTTAGGAGTCCAAAGGCCTAACTATCCAGGTTAGTTCTTCCTGCTTTACCAGATCAGAACTGGTCAAACACAAAATGGTCTCCACTATCAGTGATGAATTTGGCAGCAATAGACTCAAAACTAGACTATAAAACTGGGGCCATATTCAATTACTCAGAAGTGAAAGACATGCAAATGCCTCCATCTTGCTGGCTTTAACTGTGTTTTTCAGAATGTATTCCAGAACTATTTGGATATCCTCCTTATATCAAGCAATTTACGTCCTGGATAACACTGGACAAAAATTAGGCTATAGCCATTTCTAAAACAGAGAGAATTTAGCTTCAGTATAAAAGTAGTATCAGGACTGAGCACATTTGTTCTTATGAAATACACCTATATATGCTATGCTCCAAGCAAAGTGAAAGCTACAAAAAACGTTAAAAATAAATCCTATTCAAAAAACTTTAATAGAAAGGTTAACAAGAAGCTCACAGCACTAAGTTCAAGTTTCACATAGAAGAAATATAAAACTAATGGAAGATGCTGATGTTGATGATGATGTATTAAACTTGAAAGATTATTTAAAGCAGAGTTAAATGCAACCGAAGGGCGGGCCTTCAGCCAAATTGCATCTTCCTTATCCTTTCTCCATGTAAAAAGACGACTCCCTTCCCTCTGTGCAATGGAAGGACAACCTTTTTTCATTTAAAAGAAGATGTCAAACCTTTGTTCCCCACCTGCTCCTGTGCAGAAAAAAAAACACTTCATTCAGGAGGGAGTAGGAAAGTATAACTCCCTATCCCATGTACATGGAGTGTCTTTGTGCAGGAAAAGGCATGGAAGCACCAATTCCTGTCTCCTTCTGCAGAAATCAAGAGATTCTTTCAGGAATAGGATGGCTTGCTTTCCAAGTCCTCCTACATAGAATAATGCAGGGTTTTAAGAAGGGGGCAGGATTGTTATCCAGGCCTCTGTGGGCCAGACAAAGGCAATAGGTCTACCAGTACTACTTTAGAGCAGTTATCCTCTGCAGTAAATTATTCTGGCTACTGATTGCCCCAACACATTTTCCCTGTTTCCATCTAGGGTGAAGAGAAAAAAGTCTGGAAGAGAAAAAATAATAATCTTAAGATCACACACCCAATCCTAAAACACTTTTTATGTAAAATTATGTTTACATTTTTTAAAAAGTGGACTGTTTGAGAAGGCAGGGAATTCCTTCAAATGATGAGATCAATAATAAAATATTTATTTGAATGAGGAAGTGCTAATTCCAGATAAATAAACCACACTCTGGGAAAATGGGATCTTATAAACACACTCAATCTGGGAAATTATATATTTAAAGCTTCCCAATTTACCTTATATCTTTCTACTATAAAATCAATTTGTATTTATATTTAATTTCTCCAAGCTGATTGACAATAAACAAAATTAATATATGGTAAGATGCATTACCATTTTGGAGGAGGGTAACAAAAGAAAACTTCCTCTCTCCAGATCACATGCATTTATTTATTGTAAGTAATTTGGATCCAGCTATTCCTGCATTAGGAGATCAGAGAGGCATACACTGAAAACAGCAAAACAAATCAGGCCTTTCCCTATATATCTTTAAGGGTTTTTAGTCAGGTTTTAATTATGCTGCCACAAATGGAAACAAGCAGCATACAACATTTTAAAGTAAGCAAGCAACAGAACTCATAACACTCAGTGTATTTTGTAGGCCTCAGAAGTCCAAAGAAGAAACTAAAAAAGTCATTGCTTTATTATATGCAAGTATTGAAGCAGCTCTATAGATCTTCCAGGAGAAAGAGATTCGCGGATAGGGCTGTAATGCAAAAAAAAAAAAAAAAACTTGGATATTTCAACATGAATACCTGCAAAAAAGGACTCAGGAAAACCTCAGCTCTTGTGTAGATTATCTGACAGAAAATTATGCAGTCTTTCAGCTAACCTAATCAATACCAGAAGGTAAAAACATTCCCTGTATCATACCACTGGCTGTAATATTCTGAACTAATTGAAATTTCGAAATAATCTTTCAAAAGTACAAAATGACAGGAGTCAATACAAAAGTTGATTAACGTGCTGATTGCTATCACTGCTGCCATTCCTGTGCCTGTTTCAACTGCAGGTCCTGCAGGTTCCAGTCATCATAATAAGATGAACGTCTCTGCCCCCAGTCTCAAAAATGAACTGTTTTTGAGGATTGAAGGTGATCACAAGACTTGAGCATGGATCAATAAACCCATTCAGGCAACCTGGTTCTTTAACATTAAGGGCCTTAAAGAATTGTACATCAACATTTTAGGTTGGTTAGGAAATAAGCAAGCAATCTCTACAACTGATGTATGTTCGGTATACAGTGGGGCAAAAAAGTATTTAGTCAGCCACCAATTGTGCAAGTTCTCCCACTTAAAAAGATGAGAGAGGCCTGTAATTTTCATCATAGGTATACCTCAACTATGAGAGACAAAATGGGAAAAAAAATCCAGAAAATCACATTATCTGATTTTTAAAGAATTTATTTGCAAATCATGGTGGAAAATAAGTATTTGGTCAATATCAAAAGTTCATCTCAATACTTTGTTATATATCCTTTGTTGGCAATGACAGAGGTCAAACATTTTCTGTAAGTCTTCACAAGGTTTTCACACACTGTTGCTGGTATTTTGGCCCATTCCTCCATGCAGATCTCCTCTAGAGCAGTGATGTTTTGGGGCTGTCACTGGGCAACACGGATTTTCAACTCCCTCCCTCCATTTCCATGGGGTTGAGATCTGGAGACTGGCTAGGCCACTCCAGGACCTTGAAATGCTTCTTACGAAGCCACTCCTTCGTTGCCCGGGCGGTGTGTTTGGGATCATTGTCATGCTGAAAGACCCAGCCACGTTTCATCTTCAATGCCCTTGCTGATGGAAGGAGGTGTTCACCCAAAATCTCACAATACATGGCCCCATTCATTCTTTCCTTTACACGGATCAGTCGTCCTGGTCCCTTTGCAGAAAAACAGCCCCAAAGCATGATGTTTCCACCCCCATGCTTCACAGTAGGTATGGTATTCTTTGGATGCAACTCAGCATTCTCTCTCCTCCAAACACGACGAGTTGAGTTTAGACCAAAATGTTCTACTTTGGTTTCATCTGACCATATGACATTCTCCCAATCCTCTTCTGGATCATCCAAATGCTCTCTAGCAAACTTCAGACGGGCCCAGACATGTACTGGCTTAAGCAGGGGGACACATCTGGCACTGCAGGATTTGAGTCCCTGGCAGCATAGTGTGTTACTGATGGTAGCCTTTGTTACTTTGGTCCCAGCTCTCTGCAGGTCATTCACTAGGTCCCCCCGTGTGGTTCTGGGATTTTTGCTCACCATTCTTGTGATCATTTTGACACCACAGGGTGAGATCTTGCATGGAGCCCCAGATCGAGGGAGATTATCAGTGGTCTTGTATGTCTTCCATTTTCTAATTATTGCTCCCACAGTTGATTTCTTCACACCAAGCTGCTTGCCTATTGCAAATTCAGTCTTCCCAGCCTGGTGCAGGTCTACAATTTTGTTTCTGGTGTCCTTCGACAGCTCTTTGGTCTTGGCCATAGTGGAGTTTGGAGTGTGACTGTCTGAGGTTGTGGACAGGTGTCTTTTATACTGATAACAAGGTCAAACAGGTGCCATTACTACAGGTAACGAGTGGAGGACAGAGGAGCCTCTTAAAGAAGTAGTTACAGGTCTGTGAGAGCCAGACATCTTGCTTGTTTGTAGGTGACCAAATACTTATTTTCCACCATGATTTGCAAATAAATTCTTTAAAAATCAGACAATGTGATTTTCTGGATTTTTTTTCTCATTTTGTCTCTCATAGTTGAGGTATACCTATGATGAAAATTACAGGCCTCTCTCAACTTTTTAAGTGGGAGAACTTGCACAATTGGTGGCTGACTAAATACTTTTTTGCCCCACTGTATTTGTGAACCACAAACGTTTTGGTAATGTAAATTACTTTTACATTAATTTAATTCCTATTTATATTATTAATATATTCATATTTAAATATTAGAGGGCTCAAGTAAGCATTTTTTTTAGGAAGAAAATGAAATAAAATAGTTTACAGGAACTAATTTTAGGGAATAATGAAATTCATTGTTAAAGCTGCCTCCCTATAACATTTGGCACAATTTATCTCATGTCATTACAGTATGTATTTAATACACTTTATCTTAACCCATCCAAATATCCCAAAATGGGAAAGAAACAGAAAGTAAATTCTACTGCATGCTATGGACAAACAGGATGGGAACATCATGGTGCTGTTCAATGTTGCAGCCATGTATTTCTTATATACTACTTCTTTAGAAAGTATGGTACATTAAAGAAAAAGAGATATAAACAAGGTGAGCTGCAGACTACTAAAGACATAACAGCAATATCCTTCAGTGCAATGCTAAGGGTACAATAAAATCATATTAAAAGTTAGTTCAGTACAGATAGTCCTCAGTTAATGACAGCTAAGCAACATGGTTGTAAAAGTGTGATGTCACATGACCACATTGCTTAGTGACAGCAGTTCCAGCACTTCCTGGTTGCCACTGAGTGAATTCCACGTCATCATTAAGTGAGGACATCACATGGTCACCATCTGCAACCTCCTACCAGCTTCCCCATTGTCTTTGCTCATAGGAAGCCAGCAAAGAAGGTCACAAATGGTGACCACATGACCACAGGGAAGCTGCAATGGCCAGTTGTAAGTACCACTTGTTCAGTCCTGTTGCAAGTTTGAATGGTTGCTGAACAAGTGGTCATTAAGTGAGGACCACCTGTATTAGAGACTGTGGGAAAAAACTGCTTGTAAAAATTATTTGAAGCCTGTTCCCTTTCAAACAATCAAATTTGCTCAAATGGGAGCATATACAAATTCTTGTGTTCGCTTTTTCAAAGATTTATTCATTAATTTATTATAAAATATTAAATCACAAAATAAACCCTACCTGATTAACTGCAGGTGTTGAAGACCAATTATCTTTTATATCAGATAAATTAAATATCCAGGCTAAAGATACATTCCTTTTAGCAAGCAATGGCTCTTGCAAATGGGGCCTGTCCATATCTGTTGATATATCTGTTGATTCTTTAAGAATGACCTTTTGACTGAAATATGTATTCAAGATAACTGGAATATTTTCATTCTGGAGAAAGAGTTTTTGCCTGAAACAACAAATACATTTTGTAAAAAGTTAGCTTTCGAATTATTTAGAATGATAATCTACTTCAGCTTTGTATGTCAATTGCTTTTCTGCACTTTAACACAGTGAAAAAAACGATTAATGTGTTTTAATACATATGAAGGTATTCACAAAATAATTAATAATGAGACTAATAATTAATAATCAGAGCTCAGTCTTAGCTATCCAGAGACATAATATATTGACTGAATGGCACCAGATAAAAAAAAACTACACTTCAACATATTTCAACTTTGCATCTTATTTAAGATTTCCTTGCCTCCCTAAAAATTTTTTTAAAAAAACAACTTAAAATCATAAAGTTATCACATATGCTAAGAGTAGTTACAGTGGTTTTATTTGTACTTTAATTTTTTCTAAATACAATTTTATGTACTCAAAATGTATTACTGATTGTGAAAAGAATGCACAAAAGTAATTTTAAGGTTAAGGAGAATGTGGTTATATAACATTTGTGAATAAACCCAGAATGTTGAAACCAACTATAAGCAATTTGAGTTAAGAAACAATCATAAAACAGTGGTTACTCAGACTTCTAAAACAACAAGCACATGATAGGAAAAGTTCCTAGATAGGAACTAGGATAGTAGCAGCAAAAGTAGCAGCAAAAGAAAGCAGATTAAGGTTACGCTTAACTATATTTAAGTCCTCTGCTTACACTTACCAGGGTTTTTAATGTTTCCTCCTATCTTACTTTAGTATATATAAATAAAACTGGGAAAATCACTCATACCAAAACTTCATGGCTTCAGCAAATTACATAATTATTGTAACATTACTATATGTTTCTTCTACCACGCTATGACAAACTTTTTAGTATTATTTAGATACGAGCAATTAATGGCATCCAAGCAACACCTACAGATAAAATGCATAATTTTGTTTCCAGCTCAAAGGAAACGTATGACAGCAGTTAAATTTTAAATGCAGTTATTTTCATTTTTCATTGCTCAAAAAAAAAAAATCTAAACCTAACTAAAAGAAAGGAAACAGTAAAAAATTATATATCCTCTGCCTCTATTCAAGGCTCCAGCTCAACAGCTGCATAAACAAGTAGAGACAGAATCATTTGGGATGGTAAAAACAACAAAATAGGAATGTATATGGCAAAACAAGTGTGTGACTGGGCCAGAGGAGATGATCTTAAAGCCACCAAGATGTATGGTTTAGGTGGAATGAACTATATTCCTCATATACAATTCTCAGTGAAAGTTAAATCAAAAGTGATATGAAACAAAACATTCTGGCACACTTATCAGAGAATCATGTTTTTTTGCTACTGTCAGAGAGCTGCATACTTTTAAGTTGGCACATGAATACGCCACTGACTTCTCTCCCAAAAGAAGTACAATACTGAGAAATGAAAACCAGTATAGCACAGGAACACATTTTATCATTATTCTTACAATTACATTTATTATTCTCCACTAAGACATTGTCCAGGGTTCTTTAGAACATAAAAAACTTAAGTTTTGAGAAATAACTACTAGTTATTGCATATGAGGGCATTTTTTAAAAAAATCAGAAACTGCTTACTTGAAGAATGGTTACAGCAATTATTGTTAGAAAACAGGCTTGCATTCAAAGGGGCTTTGACAAAAGTTTAGCTAAAATCCAAATAAGACTGAATTTTTATTTTTACCCTTTAGGTAGTTTTATGTAGGCCTGTTCAGATCCTTCAGTGAGATTGTTCTGGGTCTGCTGTTTAAGGCAAGATGCAGCTGCAGCCACCCAAAGGTTCAACTGCTTCATGACCTCTTAACATTTACTGTTCATACATGATCATGTACAGAAGTCATTTCCATTGGGATAACTAGTCCCATTATTCTAATGGAAATGTCTCTTTGGCCTACACCCATATGCCAGAAGATACTGGGTGGGCCATGAAACAATGAAACAGCTACATTGTCCCTTTCAGGAGCTAGGCTATTTCAAGTCTTAGAACAACAGATCCAGGCCCAATTTAGTCCACACTTATTTATATACATGACTTTACTATTATGAGAAAGCAACAAGTAAGCATTTTGAGATTAGGTTTCTGCTTATTTTTCAAAGCCATCCGATTCCATCATTTCTTTTTTACATGAGAAAAAGTTGTTTAAAAAAATAACCAAATGCCCACTGAAACAAAAATGTTTTTATGGCTTATAGGAAAGCAAATAAGGAGGGTATCTGGAACATATGCAGGGATAAGGTTTTCCACACAGAAGGGTCAACTCTAGTGATTACTTTCAATCCTTGTCCCTTTAACCTCTCATAGGGAGAGGACCCTACACATTCCATTCCTGCTTACACCCATGGGCCAGGCAGATTCTACATGGAGGAGATAATCTCTAAGGAATCCTGGAGCCAAGCCATATAGGGCTTTATAGGTCAAAAACAACACTTTGAATTCAAGTTGGAATCCTATTGGCAACCCAGTCAGTGACTACAGAGTTGGCATAATAATGCAATAGCACTGTCATCTCTAACATCCTGGACACTGTATTTTGTTTAAATTGCAGTTTCCAGGTTATCTTCAGAGGAAGCTCATGTAGAGTCCATTATAATAGTCTAAGCATGTAGTGAATAACACGAGTCAGTTTGAGAAGGAATAACTTTGAGAAATAGGAGGAAGAGCTGCAACCCAGACAACAGTCAGATAAAAGAAATCTGAATCCTGGCCAGAACTGTAACCTGATTTAAGCATCTCAGAGAAGGCCCTTCCTAGTTGTCACAAAGATTGGGGGGTGGGGCAGAGAGCACATTCAGACTTGCAAGATTCTATTACTATTACCTCATAATAAAAGTAGTATTAGCATTCATGACTGTGATTTCCTAGTCTGATCTACCTTGGAGGGCAGACTATAGATGTATTAAAGAATGCCTTACTGCCTCTGATATTCACCTCTCATTCCTCCATTATTTGTCATATTCTTGGATCAGCAGTAGAGAACATGTGATTCTCCAGATGTTGTTGAAGTATCTCAAAGTTCCTCACCACTGGTCATGCTTGCTGGGGTTGTAAAATCTGGAAGGCCACAATTTCTCAACCTCTATTCTCCTTTCCAAGTTATGGTTCACCTGCCCTGTTAGTTTCAAGTCCCCCTAATCTTGGCTTGCCTCCCATTGTATCATTAGCCTGATCTAATTTCTTGTCAAAACAGAATCTCAATTTTTCTATATCCCCTTCTCTATTCCCTTTGCTTTTATCACCTAACCATCTACCAGGATCCTGTTTTTCAGACCTCTGTCTGGTCTTCCCTCTTTCAGACACCTTATCAGTAAAATTTCTTGGTCTTTAGGTTTGCTACCTCCTAGCAAAGGAATACCTACCTACCAACTGGTAAGAGATAATTCCAGAGGGCTTGCTTAGTCCCTTCCAATCTCAAAGTCCATTCTAAGATTAGTAATGAGCAATAAGGAAGCCCTTCCCAATTGTTAAGATGTTCAGAAATCATGGAAATTATAATCTAATGTGTCAGGAGAAATAGACAGGACAAAGTAGTCCTGGACAAAGTAGTAAGGACAAAATATCAGTAAGCGTTGACTTACTTTTTCTTGATTAAGCAAAAGGGACTTGCTGTCAATAGCAGAAGGCAAGGAGAAAGCAACAAGCCTAACTGAGCATGGACTTCAGTTCTCCTGCCCTCCACAAGGGGACAAGTAACCCAGTCTTGCATGAAAGATACATGATAAAGGAACCATACTCAAAATTCTATAATTGCAGGAAAAGGGCAGAGACAAATGGAAAAATATCTAGTCACTCAATGATTAATATTACTAAATTAATATGGCTGAATAAACTCATTCAAACATAAACTTCACATGGGCTTATAAACAGTTTTATATATGTTAAACACTAATCTTAATTGCTATGGAATGCTCCTAATTACATATATTTCTTAGCCTATTATCTACTGCAATTTGGTATTAAGAAATAACATTTTAAAGGGCAGGGGGGTGGATTGAAAAAAAGCACAAATGATGTGATTTGGTTTTCATATATTTGCTGCAAGAGAAACCTTACTTTTCCAATATAACATGCATAATACACAGCATAAAAAACTATGTCATTCTACTGATAACATATGTTGTCTACTACATGTCAAGTTCTTGGCAGCCCACTTCAGCAGAAAACAAGATTCTTCGCAAATTTCTATTCACAAGATGTACTGAAAGAGGATAGGAAAAAAGCTAGCGAAATCTCAGCAATTACTTTCACTTAGGATCCACATTTGTTATCTTGTGCTAAGGCAAAAACTTTTTCCATCTTTTATTAATGGCCTCAGTATGAACTAGTGAGGGTGTTGTTCTTTTAAATGATAAGTGAAGAATGTCCAGGTGGCCAGCATGTCCATTTGTCTCAGGCCCTAAATATACCATTATACCATATCTTTTCACTCTGGCCCATGGAAAATGTGTAAAGCTGCACCAATGTAGCATCTACAGGATGGGTGTTATTCTATTAAACTGGTTTAACAGATAAGCAGCTTCAATCTGTGCCAGCTGCAGCTTCTGGGAACATCCGGGAAGAAGCAGCCAAAGGAGACGAGCGCGTCGGTGGCCATGGTGAGAATCGCAGAAGAACTGGTTAGGCAATGGGCAGAGCATAACAACTGTGAATTCTTCCCTTTGGAAAAAGTTTCCTTAAATCAACAGAATATCGAGAAAATTGAACATCTTGATAAATGGTGCCGAGATTTAAAAATTCTCTATCTCCAAAACAACTTGAACTCCAAAATTGAAAATGTTAGCAGACTGAAGAAGCTTGAATATTTAAATCTAGCTTTAAACAACATTGAAAAAATTGAAAATTTGGAAGGTTGTGAAGAGCTGCAGAAGCTGGACCTGACAGCAAATTTCATTGGAAAATTGTCTAGTGTCAAAATACTGAAAAGTAATATACATCTTGAAGAGCTTTTCCTTGTAGGAAATCCACACACTGATTTTGAAAGCTATAGGCAGTTTGTGGTTGCTACTCTACAACAGCTCAGATTTTTGAATTGCAAAGAGATAACACGGTCAGAAAGAATTCAGTCTTTACAAAACTATCCTGAACTAGAAAGAAAAATCCACAAGCAGGAGCAAATCTATCTTCTGAAAAGAGAAGAAAAAGAAAAAGAGGCACAAAGACAGATGCAAGAAAAGCAGAAGAAAAGGGAGGAGGAGAAGAAAGGACATAATCTGGGATTTGATAAACAATCATACACAAACATTAAGACACCCATCTACTATTCTGCAGAAGGAACAGAGAATTACGAAAATTGTGAAGAAGGGAATGAATTTCGTGAATTAATAATTGAGGATGATGATGAAGACAGAGCCTTTTGGGAAGAACCTGTGCCTCATACTCCAGAGGCTAGGTTAGAAATTCACCAATATATAGAAGAGAAAAGGAAAGAAAGAGAAAATAGAGAACAAAGAAACAAAGAGAAGCCTCTGCACACTTTGATCACCCCAGAAGGAAGAGTTTTAAATGTAAATGAAGCCAAGTATGTAAAAAAGATATAATTCATGGACCATTTGAATTGATTAAATAAAGGGTGGGCAATCCACTGCCTGGGGCTGCAAGTGGTCTCTAGCACTCTACAGTTCTTTAAAGAACTAATAAATAGAATATGTTAGTTGTTTCCTAGAAACAAAATAGATGCTAAAGTTTAATAGCCTAGACGAGGAGGAAAATATCACATTTTTCCAATTCCCTCCCCTCCCCACATTTAGATATTGAGCATTTGTTTGAGTCTGCCCCGTGTCCAAAATATCAAGATGGTGGCCATAACTGCATGATCAAAGCCCTAACCTTTTTATGTTTCCTGGTTTGTCTTCAAGAGTAGCCCCATGTAGAGCAAGTTGCAGTAGTCTATTCATGATAATATCTTTGAGCTAGATTTATTTTCACACACAAAAATTAAGAACATTTTTAAAACCCAACCTTTACCTTTAAATCTAATTTTATTTTATTTTTTTACAAAATCAGTTAAAATGGATTAATTTATATCTACAATATTCTCTTACATGATGGGCTACACTTCATATCCTAAAATTAGAGCATATTCAGGCAAATGGTCTAAAGGTAATGGGGGCAGAAGGCAGATATCATCCAAATATATGAAGACCTCTCGTTTATTACAGCAACAAAAACATTAATTTTTTTAGAAAATCACTTCCCTCAAAGCATTAGGGTCTGCATATCTTGGAGGTTTCCTAGATTTAAAGTGTTTTCATTGATGTACAGTATTAATTATAGTATTTAATGTTTTATGATTCTGTAATTCATCTAATTATATAAAGCAATGTAGAATAACATACCTGTAAATTCAATAAAGCCAAGAAAATAAAACAATTGTAATTTTGGGAGAGATCTAAAATAAAATGTTTGTTCATTCAAATAGATTCAGGAAGATAAACAATTAAGCTGAAGTTATTCTGATGTCTTAGCAAATTCCATAATACAAAGTAAAGAGGAAACTCTGAAATTGTCCTTACATAACCCCACAGACTTGAATAAGTGCCCCTTTTATTGCAAAGTATCACAATCACTACATGCTTCATAGCACAAAATAATTTTTTATAATGAAAATTATAATTTTCTGTTCAGTTTTATAAAGTTGATTATATTTCAGATACATTCAATGAATATTTATTTTTAAAAAGAAATCAAAAAAAGAAAAAAAAAGGGAAGAAACTTTATTTCCAGGCTATAAGTTACTCTGTCAACCTTTTACACAGGCAACACTTCATAGCCAACTTTAATCACTACACTACAGAATTGTTAGTAGCTCATAATAAAAATATTGTAATGCTTAACTAATCCTTCAGTAATAAGCCAGGCATTTATGATTTATTTATAAGTCTTATGTAATTTATTCAGCAAATCATAGTTAAACTGTAGCATTACACTGTGCATAAACCAAAAAAATATATGTAGTGTTGGATCACCCACTCCCCCCATGCTGAAGGCAGATACCAGAGCAATGGCCAGCAGGGCAGAACTTCCTCCCATTACAGGTATTCCTTGGGTTATCACGGAAATTGGGACCCGGATTTCCACTGCTAAGCAATGTGGGCGTAAAGCATGACATCACATGACCACATTGCTTAGTGACTGAAATCCCAGCAATCCCAGTTGTTGGCATAACCCCAAGGCCACACAGGTTATTAAGTGAAGAAGTGGGGGGGGTGCCAGTGCCATGGGTGGGCACTAGGCAGCATGGGGCTTGCTGCAGTGCAGGGCTTTAAGTGGAACTTCTCAGCAGCAGCAGCCTTCAGCAGTCTCAGCCCACTGCCGCTGCCCCCAGCCCTCTACTCCAGGCTCAGCACCAGCTGGAGTGCTGCCTCAAGCCCAGCACCAGCCTGCCTCAAGCCCCAGCACAGCGGCAAGCCTCAGCAGCGGCGGCTGTCTGCTTCAAGCCCCGGCAGCCCCAGCCAGTCTCAAGTCCCAGCACCACAGCAAGCAGCCAGCCTCAAGCCCCAAGAGCACCGGCCGGCCTCAAGACCAAGCACTGCAGGTTGAAAAGGAGACAGCAAAAGCAGGTGGGCGATCGACTGCTTGCTGATGCTTCCCAGCCGCTGCAGCTTGCTGGCTCTTGCTGGGATGGGCTAGGACGGCTGAGGTTTCCAGGGACAGCTGCGGCTTCACATTGCGGCTTAGGGGCTCCTTGCAACCCCAAAGCTGCGTGGTTCTGGGGCTGCTTGCTGCCCTGCAAGGCAGGGTGCAGGGAGCAAAAAGGGCATAGATGGGGGGACATGGGGGGAGCTGAAGCACCCCTGCAGTCATAAGTGCAGGCAGCCTACCAAATGCCCGAATTTTGATCACGTGACTGTGGGGGTGCTGCAACAGCCATAACTTCCAGCACAAGTTGTAAGTCCATTTCTTCACCGCATCGTAATTTCAAACAGTCACTGAATGAAAGGTCGTTAAGTGAGGACTACCTGTAAATTATTTTTGAACTATTTTCTTAAATATTGGGAGAATAGGTGCCATTCACACCTCCATAGGGAGTGCATTTAATAACCTGGGAACCATACATGAGAAAACCCTTTCCAGTGTTCCAGATAACTCAGCTTCTGGAAGCACAAGGGAATCTTTAAAGATATGAACTTTAGGTCAGCAACATTTAGGTCAGCAACACAGTCCCCACATTTGCCCTATTTTAACTAACTTAAAATAATTGAAATAAACTACATTTTCTTCCATACATATTAATATTTTCCCATCCCCCATCTTATTGTTTTCAGACCAGAAACTCTTTTCAGAAACAACCTATCAAATCCGTTTTTTGGAGGGGCAAAGGAAACACTGATGTTAAACAAATGCTTAAAAAAAAAAAAAAAACTAGAGGAAAAGTACATCTTAAAGCTCAATCTAAACAGCAGCATACCTCTTGGGATGGATTCATGTTCTGAGATTTTAAGAGTTTAATTTCAGTTTCTTGGGCCTAAATTTCCTTGCAGAACTTCCACATCCTGCTGAAATATATCAAGAGGGCAATACCTCAGTTGAAAAGATCCAAAATCCGATAAGTATAAAGTATGGAAGTATCAATCAGACCTAAGTGGAAGATAAATTTGAAAGGATGTCTAAAAGAAATGAGTAAGATGATCTCATTTTTGCCTTAAGCTATGATATTCTGAATGAGACTTGAGTGGAACATCTATATACTGTAATACTAAAACTCTCATGTCTGTACCTTCAACTGGGTGAAACGGTGTGTCATAGGGCAACAATTTTTGAACCAAGGTACCTCAAATGAGCTAACTTACAGAATGCATCCAAAATCTGGGACCCATTACTCCATTCCTCTGGGATTGAAATTTGGGAAATTTGTGGCTGCTTCAGCACTGCTGTGCTGCTACACTGCTGTGGTCAGCCCAGGTCATATGATTATCATGGGTGTATCCCTGACCTCTTTCCCACCTACCTCTGTCCCCTGCGCCCAATCAGCTGGCAGCAAGGCCTGACAAGTGAGTGGTGATTGGCTGCTTTGGAAACAAGGAGAAATCTGAAATCTTTTAACGGCTGTGGGCATTGAGGGAAGGATGAGGGAGCGGCTTGGAAGCCTACTGGCAAGGTAGGGCTGGCTGGGGGGCACCGGTGGTCAACAGGTGAGTCCTCTTCCTCCCTCGAGGGGGCCCTTGGGGACACGCCAGAATGGGGACCGGGGGTGCAGTTTTCCTCATAGTCTGAGGCTCCCTTTGTTCCCCTCCTCTCAGTAAAATGGCAGGCAGTTCCACAGATCAGTTGAGGAGGAGGAAGAGGAGGCTTCTCAGGGGCTCTCCTGAAGGTCATATAATGGGGGTGGTGGTGGCACAAGCCTATATTATATGTGGAGAGGGAGGGAGGAAGGAAGGAAGATTTCTGATGCTCCCTGCCAGCTTCCCCAAGCAAAGTCAGTGGGGAAGCTGGCAGCAAGTCCCAAGTCGCTCACATTCCAACTGTTTTTTTGCCCTTGGTCATTCTGTTTCTCTGTTTAGGTAAGGAAATGCCTCTGAAACAATGACCCAATGGGTTGTCTAGTTGAGACTAAAGAACTGGGGACAGGCCATACTCAAAGCCATTCTGCTTAGAATTTGAGGTATGAGAGAATATCTCAACTTTTAAAAGTTTGTTACTTCTCTGGACTGAAGTACCTAAAGTAGACTAAAAATAGAAGAGGAAAACAAAGCAATGCAGCCGGCTTCTGTATTTTTGTTTTTATTATTAGTCGCGCAGTCAACCAGATGTTTAGACTGGATTTGGCATTTTTATCCACCTATCTAGTCCTTCCCAAGAACCTTGGATAGGCAGATGTTGTTGTTAGATGGTGTTAAAGATATCGTCGCAGGATGTAAGCTATTCCAAGTAAAGCTGTCTTTTACAATTGATTGATGGTGATTTTGTCAATGCCGATGGTCTTCAAGTGGTGTTCCAGATGTTTTAGAATTGCACAAGGTGCCTATTACTATTGGTACTATCTTAGTTTCTTTTGCTATAGTTGTTCTATTTGCAGATCTTTGTATTCTGTGATTTTCTCCAGTTCTTTCTCTTCTACTCTGCTGTCTCCAGGTATTGCAATGTCCACTATCCAGACTTTTTTGTCTTTCTTATCACCAATTGTTATTAAGTCTGAGGCGTTATGTGGCAGGTACTTGTCTATTCGAATTCTAAAGTTCCAGAGCACTTTAGCTTCTTAATTTTCTATTACTTTGTCTGTTTTGTGGTCCCACCAGTTCTTGCTTGCAGGCAAATGGTATTCCTTACAGATATTCCAGTGCCCCATTGTTGCTACTTTGTCATGCCGTTGTTTGTAGTCAGACTGTACGATCTTCTTCTAGCAGTTAACTAGGTGCTCCACTGTGTCTTCAGCTTCTTTGCAGAGGCAGCATTTGCTGTCTGTTGTGGTCTTCTCACTTCTGGTTTTGTATGCATTTGTTCTTAAGGCTTGGTCTTGTGCAGCCAGAATTAGCCCCTCTGTCTCTTTCTTCAATTTTCCTCCTCTTAGCCATTGCCAGGTCTTGTTATCTTCTTTACCTGCTAGCGTTTTTGTGTACTGGCCATGTAATACCTTGCCATGTCTCTCTTCTATTCTTCATATGGTCTTTCTTGTAGGCCAGTTTGGTCTCTTCAGTATTCAGTAAGCCTTCATGGTGTACTAACTTCAGTGCAACTTCTTCACTGTCCTTCAGATATTCTTCCAATGCCCTTTTTTCTTCTTCAACTGTCTGGTGTACTTGTAACATTCCATGCCCACCTATGCTCCTTCGTAAGTAGAGTCTGTCAACATCACTATGTGGATAAAGGGCATGATTCACTGTCATTATTTTTCTAATCTTCTATCCAGAGCTTCTAGTTCAACTTCAGGCCAGTCCATTATTCCAGCTCTGTATCTAATGACTGGAATTGCCCAGGTGTTAATTGCCTTGATGGTATTTCCTCCACTGAGTTTGGACGTTAAGATCTTCTTCACTCCCATGACGTATTCTCTACTAACCTTCTTCTTGACTTCAGTGTGCTTGATGTTGTCAGCCTGAAGGATGCTCAGGTATTTGTAGCGATCTTCATCCAGATTCTTGATGTTACTTCTATAAGGCATCTGGATTTCTTCAGTCTTCACTATTTTTCCCACGTTGATGGTAAGGGTAGTATATTTGTCCAGTCCAAACTCCATTGCAATATCTTGGCTGTATATCTGGACAGTGTTAAGCAGTGATTCTATTTCAGATGGTGTTTTTCCATACAGCTTCAGATCATCCATATAAAGGAGGTGGGATAGCCTGGCAGATGTTTTTGATGTTTGATAGCCGTGGCCTGACTTGTTCAGTATTGTTGACAGAGGAATCAATGCAATGACAAACAGTAGTGGTGATAGTGAGTCTCCTTGAAAGATTCCTCTCTTGATGTTAACCTCTTCCAGTCTATCACTACTGACCAGCAACAGTGTCTTCCATTGTCCATTGATCTCTGCACAAAACTTCTGATGTTTCTATTGACTCCTGTTATTGCTAGGCACTTGATTATCCAATCATGTGGCAGGCAGTCTAATGCCTTCTTGTAATCAATCCAAGCTACATTCAAGTTAGTCTTCCTTCTCTTGCAGTTTTCCAAAATCATCTTTTCAATTAGGAGCTGATCTTTTGTTCCTCTGCTATTTGGGCAGTTTCCTTTCTGCTCAGACAGAAAAAGCCTGTTTTCAATTAGATGCTGCTGGACTGCATCAGCTACAACACCAGTTAGCAATTTGAAAGTTGTTAGTAAACAGGTAATTGGCCTGTAGTTGCCTGGTGCTGCCTATTTTGTTGGATCTTTCCTTATCAGGTAGGTTTTGCCAGATATTAACCAATCTTCAATTTCACCTCCTTGCAGTATGGTGTTAAACTGCTTGGCAATGAGTGGGTGCAGACCAGTCAGATGTTTCAACCAAACACTATGCAGTTCATTTTCACCCAGTGCTGACCAATTCTTGATCTTCCTTGCCCTTTTCTCCACCATTTCTACTGTTATTACAAGTTCTTTCATTTCAGCTTCTTTTTGTCTTATCCACTTCTTTTATCCAAGCTGCATTCTTGTTGTATTTCTTTGGGTTGTCCTATAGCTGTGCCCAGAACTGCATTGTTTCTTCTTTGTCAGGTGCTGACTGGTTCATCACAGTGTCTCCATTGATGGATTGGTAAAAACGTTTCTGATTCGACTGAAATTGCAGATTCTGCGTATAGTGTGGAATTCAAGCTTTGTATCTACTGATCTTCTTGGCTATGGCTGTTATTTGCTGCTTTATTATTTCTACTGCTTCCTTGATCTTCCTTGTTTCTAGGTGATATTTCTTGATCAGGTATTTTTTGTCTTCTTGTTCTTCAGCTTCTTTACTTTCATCTGTTTTAGCTTGCTTGCATCTGATCTTAGCATGCTGATCTTATTTTCCAACCTGATCTTCCATTTTGGTGGTGCACTATTTGGCTTTTTTTCTTGTTTGTTGATTTTGCATCCAAGTTTTTAGAGTTATAACTGCAGCTGTGCTGTACACCAGTTGGTTTGTTTCTTACAGTGAGCTGGTGCTTATATTTGATATTACAATACTAGCATCTTTTAATACTTGTACTAGCTTTTTTTTTTTTGCAACAAACTTCAATGCAGGGAACCTTATTCTGTTGTTTTTATGCTGTTCTAGATGCTCAGGTATTCTTTGTTTCAGTTCTTCTTGTTTTTCAGTTACAGGACTTTGTTCTTTCTGAGAAGAAGGTAAAGGAGAGGGTATCCGGTTTGGGAATGAAAATGGTTCAAAAGTGATGCTGGCTTCTTCTACAGCCAACTCCCCCTGGTTTGCCTCTATAGTCTGCTACTTCTGGCAAGGCTTCAATTTCTTTGACCTGGGTAGACCTTTGCAGTTCTTCCAATTCTACTTTTGTGAATACTTTATTTTGTGTTATAAATCGACATTGATCTGCTAGTATCTGTCCTGTTATTTCTGATTCTGGATGTTGTTCTTTCCAGAACTGGTGCATTCTTTTCAGATATCCTCTGCTCGTTGGACTTGTTCTGTAATAGCAAATCATTATTTCTTTATTTTCAGTCTTTGTATATTTGCAACAGATAAACAACTTTTCTTTCAGTAGTCCTGCAGCTGCTGTCCCTGGTTGCTCAGCCAACAGTCCTGAGCCTTGTAGCCCACTTGTCACCAGATGTCCAGGAACTAGAACACCTGGTGCGGTCCTTGTTGACCTGGGCAACGACCAATCCAGTATGAGTTTCCGTAAATTACATCTCACCATATTGTTTATGGGAGATGCACTCTTCATCTGGCTCCTCTGATGAGACCTTTCCAGTATGGTTGAACCCCTGGCATAGCATTCATCCTCCTTGGAGCACATAATCCCCACAACCACATCAAAGTAGTGCCTCACTGGGGCTCATAAATTGTTGTTGTTGTTGTTGTTGTTGTTGTTGTTATTAAACTGAAAGATGTAGAAAAAGGAGAGGAAGTAGAAACAATGGGAGCTTTTGCTCTTACAAATAACAGAAGGAGGAGGAAAGAGGGAGGGAAACAACTGGATAATGTTTTGGAAGGAGAACTTATATTCATTTAGACTTTGCGTTTTTAAAAATAAAATATTTAAAATATGATTAGAAAAGGTGAGAGCACTCATATCTCCATGGAACTGTAATGTAACTGATGGAAAAGCACAAATGGAGGTATTCTATAGTTCGTGACTATAATATAAATTAAGAAGTCTTTGTATTTAAAGAAAACTCAATCACTGGCACAAATCAACATATTACTTGCCATGTCTGCTATAGCAACTTGAGACTTTCTACAAAACAAATGTGACACAGAGCA
Organism: Python bivittatus; assembly: GCF_059951505.1. NCBI lineage: Eukaryota > Metazoa > Chordata > Lepidosauria > Squamata > Pythonidae > Python > Python bivittatus. The sequence continues at coordinate 41,330,078 of NW_028277113.1, read as the reverse complement.
AAAACTTCCTAAATTTGCCAACTCTGGAATGTTCCTGTTCATCCTGGCTTTTCTCTTCTAAATACAACAGGAATGTTATACATTTCTAAACTATGTCTGTCAGCAAAACCTAGATTATTTTATGACTATATTGTGGCTGTTCACTACATCAATTAAAAATTAGTTATTTGGCCTGTATTTTAAAATTCAAACTTGGATGTTCTTTAAATACAGACTGTACCCATTACAGAAAGGAGAAACATCTAAACATCATTTTTGACATTTGGTTTATGACTTATGCTCCTCCCCACTGAACAAATTCCAAGCACTACACCGAACACTGACAAGACAGCATGTTCTTTCTACGTTCAACATATTGCATACTCTTGCAAAGAATGCAGAACGCCAGAATAGAAAACCCTTTGAACCAAAAGCTTTCTATATACTGCTTCCAATGCTAACTCTGTATAGCCTTGAATGGCTGTTATTCTTACCATTTATGTGATAACCTGATATACAATATTAAGTTTTCTGTATAGCCCTATTGAAGGAACATTTTCCCCCTTTAATACATTCACAAATGTGATCTGTTTCTGTTTAGTAAGCCTTCAGTGAAGAAACATTTTGAGAAAAAAACCAATCTGCTAAGATTAAAAAAAAAGAAAATCAAAACTTGATAAACTGTTTTGACTAATTATAAAATGCCAGTTGTAAAATCAAGGCTATAGGCAATCCCCATTTTTAATATCAGACAATTTACATCTCATGTTTTGCACTGAATAAGAAATCCCAGTTTAAAAAATATAAACAAAGCTTAGATAGAGCAGCAGGAAGAATTAGTTACAGTAAAAAAATCTGGAAGCAAAATGACCTCACTGACATATACTACCTCAGCTCTACAAGTCAATATTTTACATTAGCATAGAATTGATTATTAGGCCATTGCATCTAACAGACCAGTTTTCAGCATGCAATGGATTGGATCCAGGCATAAAAATAACTCATTAAAATCAAATAGATTTAATTTAGCAACAATTAACTTCAGCCTCACTGATTTCAAAGGATCTAACCATCTTTAACAATTAAAGAACCATATGCTCATTGAAAATATGGTCCATTTCTTCTGTTTGCTTTCTGCTTTGTGTGTGAATGAGAGAATGTGAGCAAGAGAAAATCATATTCAATAATCAGTTCTATAAATTACATGTGTAATTTAACTACAGTTTTTTTAAAACTGTAATCCAACAATCTAACAATGGAGATCAAGACTCTCCTTGAAAATTGATTGTATAATAAAAGCTCAATTTCTACTCAATGAAGCAACATCTAAAACATTTTCTTTTCTTTCAGCAATAGTGGCCAAATATTTGTGCTCATTTCAAATTATCACCAAACATATTAGTATGGGGCTTGGAACAATACATGATGCAATTCAAAGCAAACATTAGACAGGAACTCCTAAATATAATACATGTTCATGAGTTGTATATTCGTGTTCACGAAGTATGGCTGGGCAAACACTCCAATAGAAGAGCAAACTATTAAAAACTTTTGACTTAAAAAAATATTACAAAGGCTGCAGCTTTATTCATACTTCCTTGGGAGTAAGTCCCATTATACTCAGTGTGGCACATTTTATAGCACATATGAATAGGACTGCATGCAGCCCTTGTTACTGAGGGCTCTTTTTCTATTTTAGAATCTTTATGCCTTTGGGAACATTGAGTAGTACAAGCACCAACACCTCACACATTACAAAGTACAGTACAGTACAATATTTTACAGTATCATACTCCTTTTAAAGAACAATTCAGTTTTTGAAATATACGAACCACAGACAAGTAGACAATACAATTCCATATAATTTTTACTGGAGTTTTGATAACTGCATATTTAAAGCCTTTGATAAAAAGGGTCAACAGTCAGGGTGTCTTTTACAGAGCCTTAGAACATGCCCAGGGGAAAAACAGGAAAGACCAATAATTTTTGCAAAACAGCTTGCTTTCCAAATGCTAAAAATAGATAAAGAAAATAACTGTGAAATGTTGGTCAGCAATCGTTTTATGCTAAGCAACATAGCCTCCCTACCACCTTGCTAAAAATAAAACTGTATGTATTGCAATACTTTTCACTCGCTTCAGCCAAGAACTCCAAACCCTCCCTGAAACTAACCTCAGTTGGATTACTTGCTTGTGTACTATGAGTCAGCACTTCTCAACATTTCTGGAAATTCCTCAGTGCAAACTCCTCCCATAGAGCAGGAAACTGCAGATTCAACTCAGCATATACCAGGAAATACATACAGATTTGCACATTTTACTGGAGCCACATAAGCATTCAATTTAGTTTTTGGAAGGCTACCAACCACACTGTTTTCAATGATTCTCTTTGTTGCAGAAATGCAATGCTTCGGTGAAGAAAAAAAAAAAACAGGAATACTTTCTACTCATTACTGAACACTGCTCAGATTTTACAACTATTAGTACTGTGAGTTATTCTTAAATCTTATGTATACTATTAACAGTTAAATACAATACCTGTCAATTCCTAAGAAATATATTTGCTAGAAGCAGTTTCCACAATAACTATTTTAGTTTTAGAACAACTATGTGGATAAATAAATATGTAAAGTATAATTAAAGTAATAATAATAAAATAAGATAAAATGGATAAAAACAGTGCATTGCAAAGTAAAGCCAAGGTAAAACCAACAATAAAATGAACTATCTAAAAGAACACAAAACTGTTCTTAAAATCTCCAAGAGAATAAAAAGGTTTTCACCTAGCACTGACAAGGCCGTAACACAAATCCTAGGCAAGGTTCTTTGAGGAGCTTATTCCATAAAAGAGATAGCAGCTCTCAAAGGATCCTTCCTTTCTAACATCATGCCTCATCATATTTGACAGAGGCTTCTGAAGAGAATGGTTGATGACTATGGTGCAATAGATATATATGAGGAAAAGTAATCTGGTCCCAAGCAATTTATTTTATTTATTATTCAATTTACATCCTGCCTCTGTTTTGTACAACCCAAGGCAGTACACAATCCTCCAGCCTCCTATTTTCCCCATAACAGCAACCCTGTTAGGAGGATTGGGCTGAGAGAAAGTGACTGACCCAAAGTCACTTAGCCACCTTCATGCTTAAGAGAAGTCTAGAACCAGAACACCTTAACCACTACAGAAAACTGGCCCTAAATAAGCAATAAATAATACTCTCAACTGGGCACAGAAACATTGCAACCATGCAGAAGGACATGTTCCCTTCTTCTCACCATGTTTATTAAGAACCCACCTTGGCTAGTAATGAGAAATGGACTGTTTCAGAGAGCTCAACTGCCATATGGTGATCAATTACTTTGGTGAAGAAGAGAAGCTCAGCAAGTATGAGTGTGCAAGCTGCAAAAAAAGATGGGTTCCTTTGTGATGGCAGAGAAGAATGTCATGAGAGTATTGTCTGCTGACTACAGAAAAGTAGAAGACTGAAGAGCTTCAGGACAACAGAAAGGAACCTGAGAGAGTGGCAGCATTAGAAGACAACACCAGTAACCAGAACAGGGTCCACAGTGAAGTGGGAAGCAAGGATGATAGCACATCATAGGTTGAGCTGAGAAAAGAAGAGCAGAGAAGAAGTTGGGCAGTCCTTTCCTCCACTTTACAGAGCCAGCTGGAGTAAGTGACAGCAACTGCAAGGCAGCTAGACAGGTGGCCTCTGACAGCCTCAAAGACTGATGCTGGAGCAGGTAAGGAAGCCAGGTCCTAGTAGTAGAAGACAGCTGCGACAGAATGACAACTCAGCAGAACATCTTCAGAAAGTCTCAGAAAGACACAAGAGAAGCATCAGTGATGGCTGGAGAGAAGCACCCAGAGAAGCAGAAAAAAACGAGGCAGTCAGGAGATGGCAGCATCCCAGTTGTAGCTGTTGATGGAGGCAACTGAGATAAGCCAGGGAGACCAAGGAGAAGCAACTATAGCAAACTGCCTCCACCTTGCCTTGCCAGCCAGCAATATATTCTTGCTTTATCTAAGCTGATAAGGCTTCTTAAGAAACTAAGACCACCTGTGTCCAATAATAATAATGCTGAGACCATGCATCTATCCAGTTTATAAATCTGATCTTTTGAGGGGAGTACAAAATCCTCCAGAAGAGACAATCTTCCTACAAATAGTTTCCTATGTCTGGGCTGTTTCTCAATTTATTGGCTATTATTTCACAAACTAACACAGAACAGTGCAGTACTGTTAACATAGGTAACCTGTACAATGCTCTGGAGAATTTTCCAGATGATATTCCCAAGTCATGGAACTAGCACAATAGACATACTCAAATAGGAACAGGCACAGAAAACAGAATTTTCCTGCAATGTAGTATGATGAAATCATGAAGCGACAGCAATGCCTATATCACGCTCTAATGCTTTCTGGTCGCTTTGAATAAAAATGGCCTCTTCACCATTTTTCACAACTTGAATGTAAAAACAAATCTAAATCGTAAGTATCATAAATGAGCAGATTTTCAAATACATCATTTCCAAAATTCAAACTCCCTTCAGAATGTCAATATTCAGTTCATGCTACCATTTTCAGTCCAAGTTCTTAAATAGAACACCTTCTGCGTCTCTATTAAACATTGATTATAACTATGCTTAATGCATTTAAGTGATAATACTTGTGTCATTTAAAAGAGCCTTAGCATTAGATCCTAATTTATTACACTAGCAACATGATCACATAATGAGAAAACAGGTAGTAATGTCTGTCATTTGGAAGAAAACTGAGCTGACCCCATCAACTTACCTCTTCAGATCAAAACAAGGGAAAACAATGGAATACACATTCCCCACCAGAGCAGAATATGTAGAATCGCTTGCTCTTGCACTCTATATATTTCCAATAATAATGCTGAGACCCAGCATCTATCCAGATCCTTTAGTACAAAATCCTCCAGAAGAGGCAATCTTCCTACAAATATATGCTACAGACAGATTCGTAGCCCTCACCTGCCCCATTAAACTTTAGAAAAGCTCTATGAGAAATGGCAAGTCTCTTAAAGAGTTCTGTAGTGAACATTCAATTTTTGTTCTATAATAAGCAGCAGTCCTGATAGTTAATGCAGAGTCTTAACTATACATGCTATTTCACTAGATGCACTACAGATGGTATTTATTATTCTATTTATTTCTCACCTTTCTGCTCTACAACTTTGCAAATAAATGGAGCTATAATATCTACAAGTACCTCCTGTTTCAGTTGCACAGGCACGTGTATAAATTTTTAGGGTACTGCAAATATATTATTTAACAGGAATAAATATTATGTTTGTGTGTGTGTGTGCATGTATTTATAGAGAAACAGGATCACTCATGCTGGTTGTTTTATACTGTATGCAACTTCTGCACTAAGTAGCATTTTTTCAGTTGTGATCTAAAAAGAAACAAACCTGTCTTTTTTTTATTTTTTATTTTTTTGCTTTTCTCTACAGATCAATGAGATTAAAAAGTGGCAGAAAGCCAGATACTCCAACGTCTGCAGTCATTAATAGATGCATTTAACATTTATGCAGCTTTCAAATACAAAGCATCTGGTTCCAATTTCAATTCTGGCTTACAATAAAAGTGACTCCTCCACAATACTTGTATTATAAACTGTCCTCCACCTCCCCCTCTTCCAATATTTTCCTCCTTTGTGGAAGAGGTTGTTTCTTCCTTCTTGCTGGAAGCCACCTGACCACTGCCAGGAAGAGGAATGCAAAACATTCCCAGGAGCAGTTCCTGACGTCAGCAGAGCTTTTCTCCTCCCAATGTTCAGAACTGTCTGGAAATTCCAGTCTCCAGAAGAACTAATTGAATGCGATAGCAGCTGTAGCCTGTATTGAATCATATTAATCTGCTTCATGGTAGCTGTCCCAAATAACCATAAGCCTGATTATTTTTTTCATGGAAATAACACACTCTATAATTGCAATTATTATTTTTGCAAGTATTGTACTTACTTTTGTAATCAACTTGAGAAGCTGCTCTAACAAAATTAAATGTATACATGAAAGCACTCTATATATTATAATTTCTATTCCTTCTTTAAACAGCTAAGGGGAAAGGCAAGGAAGAAAAATGTTTATAAATAAAAGAGCCAGACATCCTCAAGTGGATTCATGTAATCCATAGCTCTTCTACATCATCCCATCCAAACTTCAGGATATAAACTCCTCCTCCCTTCCCACAAAAAAAAATTATACTGTTATGTATATTCCCTTTTGATTTTTGCCAGAATATGACTACAAGATCTGGGCTACAGAAATATGGATGACCAAAGGATGGCAGCACAGAGTTAGAATTTAATGGTCATCAAGAAGGTCTAAACCAGAATTACCAATGTTCATAACCACTGATCTACAAGCAATTCTGTATTAGTATATTCCCAGAAAGTACCTTAAGTAAAAACTGTTGGTCTTGGAATAGATCATAAGTCAAGGCTTAATAGCATGCCTATTTTCATTTGCAAATGTTGACTGTAGAACAAAGATAAATAAGACAGATCTGAGTATAAAGTATTTCCAGAAGTATTCCTACCTGTCCAGTAAAGGAATTAATTACAGGCAGTCTTTGGCTTATGCCAATTCATTTAGTGACTGTTCAAAGTTATGGCAGCACTGGAAAAATTGATGTACAACTAGTCCCCAGAGTTCCAGCCATCGCAGCACCCCCACAGTCATGTGATAGTAATCCAGGCACTTGGGTGCCTGGCTTGTGATTACAATGTCACAGAGAGCTGCAGTCACATGATTGCCATTTGCAATCTTCCGTGCCAGCTTCCCACAAGCAAAGTAAATGGGGAAGATGGCAGGGGAGGTCGCAAGTCACTCTGGTAAGTTGCTCCCACCTGCAGCACACACCCCTGCCCATGGGCAGCCTCTGGTGGCCCTCCCAGGCCTCCCTCAATTTGCGCACGGCCTGTGCCAGGCCTCCCAAGCTCTCCCCAGCCTTTGATTTATGCACACAGCCCACGCTGGCCCTTCCAGGGCCGCCCCCACCCCATGGCGCCCTTGCACTCCTTACCTGGGACACCCACCACTTCCCGCTTAACAACCTGCACATTTTGGGGTTACGACAGCAATTGGGACTGCCAGGATTGCCATCGCTAAGCAATGCAGTCACATGACATCGCGCTTTACGACTACATTACTTACTGACAGCAATCCCAGTCCCAATTGCCATCATAACCCAAGGACTACCTGTACATTCTGGTAGATGTTGTGAAAAATTCTGTTCACTGTCATATCTCCATATGGACACTCATTATATTGTATACTTTCGCCTTACTAATAACCAAAGCGGCATTATTATTGCTGTTGTTGTTTGCACATTTAGCCAGATGTTTAGACTGGATTTGGCATTTTTATCTACCTAGTGAGTCCATCCCAAGGTGTGGGCGGTGTACATAACTAGAAAAAAGCCATAAAAACAGATAAAAACATCAAACAGATAGCCCAGACTGAAATTACAGACAACAAAAATCAAACAAGACAGGGGCCCTAGATAAACAATAAGCCTGGGACCAAAGTTAGTTTTTCAGAGCCTTCTGGAACTCTAGGAGAGAGGGTGCAGTCCTTAATCCTCCCCCTTAACCCTCGGGGGATATTGTTCCAGAATGTGGGGGCTGCGACAGAGAAGGCATACTTCCTCAATCCCACAAGATGACAATGTTTAATAGAGGGGACCTAGAGTGCATCCACTCTGCCAGAATGTACTGGGCAGGCAAAAATGATTCGAGACAAGCAGTCACTCAGATATGCAGGCCCTATGTCATACAGGGTTTTATAGGTAATAAACAGCACCTTGAATTACACAAATGTATATATATTTGGTCAACTCAAGGAGTAACTAATACTCCTGCTTCCTATTTTCCCCCCAACAACAACCCTGTGATGGGTTCCACTGATGAATTGTTGAGAGCAAGGGAAAAAACAGCAAAGTTCCGCAGCATGTTCAAGAAATGTTCACAATCCTGATCAAATCTATAGTTTTCAAAGGTATGGTCATAATTAAAAACTATAGGATTTGGGGTGGAAATCTTATATATCTCTGAGCATTGTCTGGGTTTCACATGCTGCAGGCCCATACTTGCCTCCAGATTGTTCCCTCTGGGAAGTGCTTCCACTTACGTGCACATGCATGAGTAGAGAGATAAGTAATGAGGCAGATTCCAACTTCTGGCTCTGCTCAGTCCTATACCAGCTTTTCCTGTGAACCAACTAATAGTTCTCAATAACCAAAAAGAGTTCCCCTACTCCGATTAAGAATATTCCTTAGACTACATTATTCCCTACCCTGATTTAGGATAAACTTTAAACTATTTATTTTATATGTAGAGTTTTATATAATAAAATACTCATTCTTATAATAAGCCACACATGTAAGGATTATTATGCATTTCTGTTATTTTGAATTCCAAAGAAACCAACACCATTAACCTTTCATTTTTTTTATTTCCCAGAAAAAAAATAATTAATCACAGATTTAACTTTAAAAAAAATCTGTTTATCCCATTTTATGCCATGCTTTTTCTTAATGTGTATGGGTGAGCTGGGATTAGACAAGGAACACACATAGATTTCACCTGCATAGATTATGCCTCACAAACTGTTTAGGTTATTTTAAAAGCATTGATTGTTTTATTATTCCTTTGGTACTGTTTTTAACAATAGTTTCAGTTATTGGAAAAAAAAATTTCACTAGCCAAAAGAGCCAGCATGCAGGAAGGAGGAATTGTTAAGGAATGCAGAGTTAGGCTAAACTATTTATCACAGCAAAACTTTCCATGAGTATCTTAAAGGAAACAAAGCTGTTCAAATGATGCCTCAAAATCCCATGACCTTCCTAAGCCCCATTCCAGAGATTTGTGGTCATGCAGTCATATCCAACTTTCCCTGGTCCAAATTCTGTAAGAAATTTGATTCCCTTTAAGTCACTAATAGGAACTTCTGGAATGAAATTGCAAACTCAGAGATTCCCTGAAGTAAATATATTTAAATTAAGAAAACATTATTTATCAACATGGATTGTCACAATTTTAACTTCAGAAGCAAAAAACATATGTTTCAAAGACTAACAGAGAAGCCTTATAATGTCCAGAATGGAACAAAAAGTAGGCATAGAATTAAATTCTACACAAAACAATGGTATTTTTGTGATGTCTTGGTTTCTTATATACTGCCATCTTAAATGTTTAAGTGAAAGAAATGTTAGACTTAACAGCAATCACAGGTTTAAATACTACCCAAGTATACATTTTCAAGCCAAGTTCAACTCCTACAGTTCATCAATATGCAGTTCATGATTGCAGCAGTTTGCCACAGCAGTCTTCTAGGGTATTTTATTGACTTCCCAGTCTAGTCTACAGTCCTCTATTTCCTTGTATTATCCCATCCTCATACAAACCAGGACCTACCCTTTCTAACTTAACTCAGACACCTACTAAACTGAAAGTTCATCCTCGCTACCTTCTGTGGCATGAAGACATCTTGCTAATCATTTCAAGGAATTTAATGATATCACCTACATCTCATTTCCAGCCTTCTATAATGACAACTGAAGTCATCTTTAACTTTTCTGCTTTAAAATTGTGTTTTCCTTCTTCTCTCAACACTAGTTTCGCCATACAAATAACCAGTGATATCTTGGTGCTGAAGCTGGCAAAAATGTGATCATGCCAGGTTTTACTGACCACTTAATTCTTCTGCAGGCACCCTCCTTCCCACCAGTTGTTGGGTACTGCCCTCTCTAGCCATTTTGAGTTGGGCTAAGTGGAAATCCAGACCCCTCATTTTGTGCATAGTAAACCTGTCAACTGGGGATTTTGTTTTGAGTTACTTTACCATACAGCTATCAGACCTCCCTGACAATGGGGGGGGGAGAGGGAGAGAAAGAGAAAGAGAAAGAGAAAGAGAAAGAGAAAGAGAAAAGTTAGTTGAGGATATGAAAGCAGCAAGGTTAAACAGGAATTCGCTGTCAATCTAAATGCCAACTGACTGATCAGGTTTTTTGTTTACTGTGTTTTGTGTTGACACAAGCTTCTCTATCTCTTGGTAGAGCAATAGTTTTATGGGGGGGGTGATGTGCTGGTGGAGCACAGGAGGGGCACAGGATGAAACTGGAAGGAGTGGCTAGAGTCCCCTAACCAACCAACAGACAAAATGAAAAAATGTTTTACACAATATATAGTTAAAATTTGGAACTTGCTACCAAGAGATGAGGTGCTGGCTACCAGCAGGGCTAGACCAATTCATGGAAGTCATGGGGATCAATAGCCATTATCTTTGATGGCAGAGTGGCTGCCTCTGAAAGCCATCTGCTGGGAGAGAAGTGGGCTTCCTTGTGCAGATTGTTGAACTAGATGGACCAGGGGTCCGATGAAACAGGGCACTGCTTATGTTCTTATGTTTGTAACCCTCGGAAGAGTGATTAGTGGTTGTTTTTCCTGCCAATAGTTGACGATAGAAGGAGAAGGAATCCATGTAATAACCATCTCTGTCCTGAAATTGTCCCTCATTAAATCTGCAAGAACAGCAAAATGAAGTCACAATTAAACTTGGCCATGGGGGACAGCGCTATTTATGCTGATGTATTTTTTTGCCAACTCAGGGACTAGACAAATGCATGTTAATGCAGCCCTAAAGAAGCACTCTAAGTGCTGGTCCTGAGATAGCACAGTGCATCAAGTTTATAGAAAGATTTTTCCCAACAGAATGCTGTTTAAAGATGTTGGATTATAACTCTCATCATCTCCAGGATTCACAGACAACCGTGCTGGCTGGAAATGGTAGGAGCTCTATTCCAACACAGCTAAAATACATTACCTCTTAATGAATATGTCTTCCCTTTACACTCTTCCTACCTATCATTTCTTCCTCATACAACTTTTGAAACAGAATATCAGTTTGACAGGCAGACTTTGAAAGACTGGGCTATGTTACCCTATGTTGCCCCTAGATTTGGACAATCTACGCCGTCAATCTATGACAGCAGGGCCACAGGTGGTCCCTGACTGCTTTTTCAGTATCCTTCAGAACTTCTCACAATGAACAATGAACAATTGCTAAAAAAAGGTGACACGTTTTCCAGTTATTTTTCTGTAATTTTGAGATGAGGAACACACAGAAGCTGGAGTGTAAACCCCAAAATAAGCTAGTTACAAATAGATACAACTCCTAATCCAACTTTAGATAAAAAACAGTCCTAGACCAGCCCATATGTGTGACAAGACCCAACCCCTGTAGTCCTTGCTTTCCCAAAAAACAATGCACAGCTGCCAATCTCTAAAAGATTGACTATGCTGCCCTATGCAGATTTCCCAACAGTATTGCTTTTTTACCCTCGTTGCAACACTCTATAATAACATCTACAGAATTGGTCGACCACTGTTAATAGTCACATAATAATAGGAACAACAAATCTCAAAACGAATCTCTTACCTTGATCTCAAATTTTATTCTGCCATTCTCATCCTATCCTCCAAATATTTCTTTTCCTTTAATGTATATTAAACGCCTACTGGAGACAGACAACTACAGTACCAATTACCTAACTGTGATTTTTCTTCCCATATGTTATATAGCATAAAGTTAACATTTCAGATGAATAAATATTTAAAGCCAAATCTGACATGCAAGTAGCTGCTAAGCAAATAAATGTTTTATTAATGTAAACTTTTCAGGATTGATTAAAAATAATTCTGAGACATTTCTATACTAGAAACTAAACAATTAGGTTAATTCTACCAAAGAAAGTTAACAAAGAAAGAAACTCAACCATTTTATTGAAGCAAGCAACCATTTGATTTGCAGATTTCTTTAATCTAATTTGTTTGGTAAATGGACAATTTTAAACCTAAAATGAAAGCAGATGTGTACTTCTAAGATCATAGTATAATGGAATTCTGATGTTAAATTTGTTGCTGTAATTTATTATATTGTTTAAACAAATTGCAAACCTTTTTATTATTATATGTTCTAGTGCTAATATCCCTTGCCTACTCAAAAGCTAAAGACAGGAATTGTTAGAATAAGTTTAATAGAATCTGCTATCTTCAATGTCTTATTTTGTTTCAATTTGTTTATTTGATAAACTTATTTTGTTTTTAGACCTATGAAGAATGTTATTTTCCAGGTATTAAATGCTTTATATGTACTTCAAATAATTCTTCATTCCTATGAACATGCAATTGTTTTTTAATTACTCTAGAAACATGACAAGTAGAATAAATACAGTGATCAGTTGGGACAGTATTTGTGCACAAGCATTTCCACTGACTGTTAATGGAGGTTGACTGACCCTGTATTAGGGTGGTAGCAAAGGCAACAAATAAAATTATTCCATGATCATATCATCTAACTTGCATAACATAGCTACCAAAAAAGGTCAGAACTATCCAAATACCTTCATGCTTCATGCAAATACCTTACTACAGACACAAACTGGGACTGTAAACTGACTAAAGATCAACTGGATTGAGATGGTGGATAAATTTAATTAGTATAGCTTTACTATTTTCCACAGATATACAAATCAAACAATATTTTAATTGGATTTTAGTTAATAAACTTTGGACTACCTGTAGGGTTATATTATCCCTAATATAAAAAGCCAACTGTAAGTCAAATTCCACTGTGATCTTTCTACGTCTTTTACAGGGTGTACCAAAAGTCAGGCCCCATAAGCCAACCATAATACGTTTATTAATTATTTTTCTCATGAGAAAATGTTACTGTACTTAGGAATGTTCAACGGTCATGTGTCAAGTGGGTAAGGAGTGTTTAGAAGAAAATGGCAATCAATTTGAAGATTTAATTAATTTATTTAATTTACAATTTATAAATCATCTATGGGGCCTGATTTTGGTACACTTGGTAAAAGGGCAAACCTACATTTCCCTTATAATCTTCTCACCTAATCCAAGAATCCTAAATCTGTCTTCACTGAAGCAACTTCATACCTACAATCACAAATGAATAGTTTTTTACTACTGTATACAACGCCATTAATTTCTGCTATTTCAACTCAGGAGAATATTCCATTTATTTAACACAGATTTCTGATCTCCAGCTGAATCAAAGCACATTAGCATACTATTATTAGCAAATGTAATCAGCCAATTCCTAATTTCCTCCTTGAATTTACTAATAAATTAAAACCAACACCCCAAACTGATCTCTGAGGGATTCTTCTAGTTTCTTCCAAAATATATTGCCTTTTATAAAAATGTCATGTTATTTTCCCTTTAGTTAGCATCTACTCTAAATCTATTTCTCTCTAAAAATGTTTTTAGTTATGATTACTTCCATTATAGATAGAAAAGTTGACTTTTTTAAATAAATGAAAAACTGTTTCAGGTAGGAGCTAATTATTCAGAGCTGTAAGAAAATAAAAGTCAACAATTATATATCCATTTACCCTTGGCCAAATTATTTCAAAGTATTTGTGCATTAATTAAAAATTATTTTCTTTTAATAGGGCTAGATTTTAGCTCTATCATTTCCTTATTAAATAAAATGTGGAATTTATAATGAGATTAAACACATATGGAAATGCTCTTAAAATATATAAGGAAAAGTTCTGCATCTGGCCTGGAGTTAATTCAATATTATACATTTTTACTGACTTCAACAAAACTGTCTCTTACTTGACATTAATAGGCAACAATCCCCTAGCCATTTCTGTCACTGCAGTATCCTTGGAATTTCCTCTTTTATTCAAGCCTGAATTTTTCAAATCCAGGTATTATTTTCATTTTTCATATATATCATTGCAACATTTTCAGTTCAATTCCAGTTCCAATTCAACGGCTTTCATGCCAAATTAAAATGTATATTTTATAGGAAAAGAGAAAAATAGTAAATTATTTCATATGAACAATTCATATTGTTGTACAAGAGTCTTTTGACTTATGCTTGGATATTTAAAGAATATATATATATATACACACACACACACACACATACACACACACACACACACACGTGTATATGTGTATAAAAAAAAATCTAACAACAAGTTAATTAAATGGAAGTTAATACTATTGTCAGATATATACCTTATAGGCTTAAGATGAATTAATTCATCCAAAATCTTCTTCATGTTTATTGAACACTTCAACAGCTGTTCAAGAAAGGATGGCTGTTGAACTTTTTATATTGGAAATGTAACAAATTTGAAATAACTTTTAATACTTTTCTATAGTTGTCCTATTTTGATTTAGTATTTGTAGTTTTACTAACCTGGTATTGAAAAGAGAATTAAGGTTCAAAGATGGAATGGAATGTTAAATTATGTACAAAATTTTGAATTTGTCAATCCATGAGGAACTTATGGTCTGCCAGGCTTGGGATATAGCAACAAAATGCATTGTTGCAAAGACATTACTACCCCAGATGTAAAATACTGAAGAAATATGTTCAGCCTTTCAGTCTTTGAATGGGTCCTTTATAGATGTAATGGAAAGACTGATCAATCTGGTCAAGGTTAAATCCATTGTTCAAGAATGGAGCCACTTTATAATATGACTGTGCCTCCCGAGGTCCGGTGTGCCCCCTCCCTCATGGCCTTCAGAAAAGGGGTTAAATCCTGGCTTTGCCAGAAGGCCTGGGGGCCGGATGGGGGCTCGCATCTGTAGAGATGGCTGGTGGGATGATGGGTTCTGGCTCCTCCCCCCCCCAGCATCTTGAAGGTGTTAGTGCTAAAATATACAGGGGGGGTTTAGGACATTTTTAATGTATGTTTGTATTTTAATTATTTATGGATTTTAGCCACTGTTGGAGGGACTGGTGTGTTTTTTCTCTTTTGTTATTGTGAGCCACCCAGAGTCACCCGTTGGGGGAGATGGGCAGCATACAAGTTTAATAATAAATAAATAAATAAATAAATAAATAAATAAATAAATAAATTGTAATATAGTTTGTTTTATTTTAGCTTTATTCTAATGATATTTTTCTTTTCTTTTTCTTTGACTTTAGAACATAAAACTGGTGCATATAGCACCAGTTGCACTAGGTTGCCTGAAATCAAAATGACATATCTCCTATCCATACAAGCATAATTAATATTTTCAGAGAATATTTAAGAAGTTAGAATCAGCTGAGACAGAGAGCATGATATGCACCAAGGAAAACATCTGCAGGCAACTATTTATTGATATGATATTAGAGTTACTGAATACTGCTATTGTTTTTAAATTGCTTGGATTACTCTGTTTTTGGGGTTGCTCTTTTTATACACTCTTCAGGGTTAGTCTGATTGGTGTGGTATATAAATAGGAAGGAAGGCTGGCAGGCCACAGAGCCATGGATACTGTTGTTGTGCCATTAACAAGATCCATCACTGGGTCTTCTCTGTATGTTCTTCCTCCTTCTTCATGCACACAAGTGCAATTTAGGATTGCAGAAGAACATACAGAATATTTCTGCATCCCATGATATTAGAGCAGGGGGGACTGAAGCTAGGAGACAATGTTTCTGTGCTCTGGATCTGATATTATGGACTGGCCTTCCTGGGAATATCAGGCTTGTCCTCACTATGACATATTTCAAACAGCATTTAAAAACTAAAGTGTTCTGGAGTGGTTGATGGTTGTCTTATTGATGTTTTTGATGGTGAATCTGGGGATGCACTGTATTACTGCTGTGAAATTGGTACAGTGGTGACAACTGATAGTTATATATGTTTTTTTGTTGGCTTGATTAGCTGTACCATGGACATTTTAATATTACTATAATAGAAGTTTTTGTTTTAGATCTTTATTTTTATGTTCATTGAGATTTTAATCGTTGTAAGCTGCCATGAGTCCATATGGAGTTGGCAATATAAAAATTTTAAAAATAAATAAAATAAAATAAAAATACCTCATCAAGGGGAAACCTATCCTAAATCTTAGTTTCATCCTTCACTAAAGTTGTAAAATATCTTTTCTAAAACATACCTATCAGTGCATAACAAAACTGCTAACTTTATTATGTAAAGAGAGATCTGTCCTATTTGGTGGTTATCTGAGGTTTGTAGGAGAAAGTTAACAGTACCTGACAAGATCATATTAATGAAAATGTCTAGGTAAGCAAAGTTGAATTAAGTAGTAGAATTCAGTTGAGATAATAAAAGTCAAGGAAGAAACCTACTTTTTTAAAGGTGGCTGAAATACTCTATGTATACTTTGCTGATTGAATCTCTTTCTAACAGAGCAATCTTAGGATGTTGTCTCAGCAACAAGCCAAAGCTAACTGTAAGCTTAGTAAAGCATTCATGATCGGTATGATGATTAATTTTACTCTTTGTGAAGGAGTTGCTATGATTCATCATCTGATTCAAAGTGCAGGGCTGAATATAGGACTGATGGTCCTTCCCCTAAGGAAGCAATCTGAGCCTTCTACTACATCTGAACTAGGAGAATATAAATATTATCTTGGGGAAGTGGTATAAACCTAGTGAGCATGCTTTGTATGGCTATGGAATGTGTGGAGAAAACCAACCACACAAACCTGGAAAAAGACATGTCTGCTTTAATGATCTAAACAAAAATGTTTTGTGCATGTTCCTACTCTAATACTTGCAAGAGACCCAGTCTGGTGTAGTGGTTAAGGCACCAGGCTAGAAACTGGGAGACGAGGAGTTCTAGTCTGCCTTAGGCATGAAATTAGCTGGGTGACTTTGGGCCAGTTTCTCTCTCTCAGCCCTAGGCACTGGCAAACCACTTCCAAAAATCTTCCAAGGAAAATGGCAGAGACTTGAAGGTACAAAAAATAAAATAAAAAAGCAAGCAAGATTCTAGATTCAATGCAATTCAATTCAGATAAGACAGGGAAAAATTCCTGTCTGAAACCTCATTTCGAATCATTATAGGAAGTACTAAGCTAGATGAATCAAGAGTCAGAGTGTAATGGAAGGCTTGAGCAAGGAAGATACTGGGATGGAGGATCAAGGTTATCAGGAGGGAGGGGCAACATACCAGAGCTAGCACCTCCTCAGTCCACAGCAAGAGCATGGGAATAAAAAAAGGAGAAGGCTAGCCCCTCCCTAGGGTCTCATGGAGTTATATCCACTAGTTGCTTTAGCATAGGTTTAGTCTGGCAAGATTCTGTCTATTAGGTGCAAGCTAATAAAGGAACTGGACTGGACTGGGTTACCACGTTGCTGTTCTTGGGCTGAACCTGACACAGAGTCAATATATAATGGCTTATGTTCCTAAGATTATTGAACAACAATGTTTTGAAATAAAACAACCCCCAGAAAATAAATAATATAAGCTATATGTAATATATGGGAGAAAAGGAAGAACATGGGTAGAAGGATCCATATGAGAGCAATAAGAAGTGAAAGTTCTCTTGAAATTCTCTTTGCACTAGATGTTCTTTTTAGGTTTTATAATAATGTTAGGCCAATACTATAGATGTGTAAGATGTAAGAACTATAGGAAAAATGTGTTCTTTTCTACCTTAAATTCACACAACCAACACTAAAATACAGGTTAATTTATAGATTCAACATTATCTTTCTATTTTCCATTATCTTTCTATTTTTCATTTTCTTTAATTTCAGGTGTACAGTATTATATGTGTAATGAACAGCCATTTCCTTTCTATCTACATCAGAACTGTGGCTTCCAATAACATGAAGTAGAAATAGAAGAAGAGAAAGATGTGTGAGGTTGAAAGATACTAGCACTATGTACATATAAATCCATACTGAAAGGGATGTGAAACATAAATCATAGACTGTACATAAAGGAGAAGAAAAAAGTTGCATGAAAGTTGAAATCAATATTATTGTAAAAAAAAGTTAGGAAGTGGCTCTGTTTCTAAATAACATCCATACAAAAAATTCTAAATCCCCAAATTTCTAAAGATCTGATTATCAAACATGTGTTACAATAAATATGAAAGAATTTGATAAAGAATTAATTTGCTAATTGCTCCCAATTCATTGAAAAAACAACTGCTTTAAAATAAGACTTTAGGATGTCAGATCTTATTTTGAATTATATTTGAGTAGAAGCTAAGCAAGTTGTTCCATTTTTTTCCCATACAAAATAGTTTATTATCTCCTGTTCTTTGAAGGGGTAATCATCTGTAGATTGTCCAATTACATCTTTCTTCTAGCAGTGCTCCTGCAGTAACTGACTTTGAATTTTGTTGAATTTTATTGTAGGGTGGCTCAGTGTCTTTCCCTTATCAGAGCTTTTTACTCTTTCTGTTTCTACAAAAACTTCAAAGGAAGAATGTAAAAAAGGACTTACTTTCTTTTTGATGGTAGGGATTTGTCTGTTTATTTTTTTATCCACACTGTCTGCTTAAATATCTATAACTTTTCAAAATGCATAGGTGATATCAAAGGGTTGTATAAGAACAATGGTAACAGAATTTCTTTGATTTATTTTGTTTGGAGCTTCCCTCTCCCTTTTTTTGGGAAAAAACAACCTACTGTTCATCTCATACCAGAGTGAAATGAGATGAAGAATAGATGTCTTTAGCATATAGCACTAAATCATGCATGATCACCAGCAGAAACAATATTATAGTGAAGCTCTTTTACTTCTAGAATCTCTTTATATTATGTTTTCTCAAATACAAGTTAAACATAATGTTTATGGTTAAATCATTACTGTTTCTTAGTGAAATGTAGGAACATAAGAAGAAATAGACAACAAAGATAACTGTACTGTTACTAGAATAAACAAAAATGAAATCTAACTTAAATTTGGGTCTCCTCTAAAAGAGAGCTACAGACTATTCTGCTAAAGGAGCACTTAGATATGATTGGTTGAGGATGTTTTATGAACTTACCAAGGAGGATGGATATAAATGATATCCTGTGGTACTGCCTCCAGATGAGCTATTGTTTCTTTTGCAAAAAGAACTTTAAGTCTCGGCTGAATTTCAACAATTTCTTTTGTGATAGAACCATCAGCACAAATCTGTCCCAGTTGGTGACAGATAGCTATGCAAAGAGTGCATTCTTCATGCATTTCTAAGATCTTCACAATTAGTACACCAAGTTTGCCACCTGGAAGTTAAGCAATGAAACACAATTAAGAACTGGTGAAAACACATGAAAAGAAAACTTCTTTCTAAAATTTCTCATAGCTACAAATAAGCCTTTCAGAAATGACTTTGTATGGACTTTTTTTTAATTGCATAGGTCTTCATTAAAAGAAAATTTTTCATCTGCCATGTAACAATCTCTTTTTTTTAATAAAATGTAGTATTAAAAATTAAATAATATCTCATAACAAACTGGAATTATATTTAAGGCAATGCTATCCAAACATTTCCAATTATTTAGCTAGTTAGGAATTGGCATGAAAAGCATGTGGTAGAGACCCTCATAGGCTAGTAGCTTCTACAGGTATGAGGCAATTTCCTGTTTTTCTATCAAAACAACTCTCCTCAAAAGACAGAGAGTAAATGGGCATGCTTCATAATCTTGCTGATGAAAAAAGTTAGTATTTAAGAACTTAGTCATCTTACAGAAATAATGTTTTCTAATGAAGAAAATAATTGCATAAATCTTGCAATAAAATCAGAAACTCAAAGCAAGGGGAGCCCAGCCACTATAATTTTATCCATCATGTATGTCCTTTGTCTCATAAACTATTGAAAAACAATAGCAAAATCATTTTTAACAACATAAATGCCAACATTAGTGAGTGAAAATGCCTGTTGCTTGATCATGTGAAGAACAGACAATAGCTTCTGTGGACAGCAAAATTTATGTGCTTGGCCTTGATTTAAAAGTTGTACAGCCAGGGGGGGAAAACCACATTTGACACTTTGAAATATTAAAGCATCAGAAAATATATTTTCGGATGCTTGAATATGGTGTACCAAGATTTCTAAGTAACTAGAAAGTACAGCCAAGAAGGGGCTTAAAGCACAACACCAAAGAAAGCCTGTTCCTGAAACTGCAGCAGTCCTATCAGTTAGGTTCTACATGGAACTCACAAGGCAAAGTTCTTCATTGGCTGGCATTTATTTTCAAATACTTGCCTATAATACAAAAGTTACATGCTGAAAGTGGAGAGGGAAGATTGTTGTAAAAGTTAGAAATACATCACTGCAGAATAGAAGAAAGTTCTGTCTAAAACTTAAAGATCTACCTGATGTTACTTATTCATTTGTAATCTGATTGTTGTATCATACTGCAAAAAATTCAAAATGGTCAGAGCAACCTGTCTGCTTAAAGCCCACCAAGCCTGATCTGTTTGAAGCCAAGCCTGACATAGCAGAAGAGAGCAAAACAGAAACAGCAATTCCTGCCTTTCCTGAATTGCTTTTCTTTAAAAAGTCTTATTCCTTCTCGGTGTATGTAGACAAAATCAAGTCTGCACTCAAATATGTACAGTAGTTCACCAAATGACTGCTTTGTTCTGTCTGTCTTTTATACACACACACACACACACTCCTACCTCACAAATTTGCTGTGAGGAGAAAATGAGGAAATTGAGAACATTTATGGCACCTTTGAGCTCTTGGATGAAAAGTAGGGTATAAATGTAATACATATGTATATAAAGCTTTATTTGATTACTGATTTCAGCTTAAAGAAGGTAAGTACATGGAGTATCAAGAATTAACTTGAAAAATGTATGTCAGTATCTGCCAACCAGGAATACTGTTCAGTTCTTATAACATATGTTATTTGAACCCCTAAATTGTTTTTAGCACTAGAGAAAACACATTTGAAGATATGTGAAAATTTCTATTAAATGTGAAATGTGAAATTTCTATTAAATGTGAAAATTTCTATTAAAATGAAGTGAGCAGGGACATGCAAAATATTCTGTGCAAGGAACAGCCAATTTCAGGACTGGAAAACACTTATTTGAACTAGGCATAGATCTGAAGCATGTGTTCCAAGGCAGGAATGATTCAAGATGCGGACAGCAAGAAAAAGACAGGGTCATTTGTGGCAACTAAGGGGAGGTTATGAGCCAGTTTGGTGTAGTGGTTAAGGCATCAGGCTAGAAACTAGGAAGCCAGCTGGGTGACCTTGGGCCAGCCATTCTCTTTCAGCCCTAGGAATCAGGCAATGGCAAATTCCTTCCAAAAATGCTGCCAAAAAAACTGCAGGGACTTGCCCAGACAGTTGCCAAGAGTCAAAAACTGACTTGAAGCCACAATTAAAAAAAAAAAAATTGGGGGGGGAGAGGTAAGAGAAAGAAAGGCTCTGGGAAGATTACCTAGTAGGCTAGCCCACAGTCTATGTGGAAGAGAAGGGGAGAGATGGGTAAGACATATTGGCCTTCCCTTACATATCCCATAAGATCCCTGTTCTGGGTTTCAGTTCAGCCTAACTTCCGGTTTTGGTCTGAGTTGAAAAGAATACTAATTTTGTAGTTTGTGCACATTCCTAGAAACAAGAATCAGCAATCTTTCAAATATCATGTAAAAGATAAACAGGGCAGTTTTTCAACATTTGTATGAATTGATCTGAAGTAAGTTCTCTCCATTTCTGGAATTAAGTCCAGTCCTAAACTGCTCCCCAACAATACGCCACCCCTGGCAGGATAGCACTGAATGGCACAATTAATTCGTTATCTAAAATAGACTACAGCAAACTGGGGACAAGTAATTTTTAGCATCTAGACACCATTTATTTTAAGAAACATATTCATCAATTATATCTCAAACTCAGTTTTATTGGCAGTTGCAAGTCTAGTTTCTAGCCTTCTCAGAGACTACTTACATTTAAGGTCATATTTTGACTGACTTAGAGCTTTCAGCAAAGTATGCCTGGGCATGTGTATGTGTGTCTACATAGATAAAAATGCAGGCCATTCTAAATTAGTCCTCTCTCATTAGTTGCTTGATTTGAAATATATCTCAGGCTCAGGTTGCATTGATTTTTCTGTCCTATGTACATTCCTGTATCTTAGTGGCAAGACAGGTGAAAACACCTTAATTAACAGGTGAATGAACAAAGTTTGGTCAAATAATCAAATAATCCAGTTTAGCTATATTTACTTATTGATTCAATTTATTCAATTTGGATAGCAGTCCATCTCATCTCAGTGACTCTGGTCAGCTCACAACAATTAAAACAATACCCAAACCACAAAACAATTAATAAAAAAAAACTTACAAACATACAAAACATCAATAAAAACAGCATTAAAAACAGAAAAATAACCATAATCAGTGGCAACATTCAATCAGTACCTCAGAGTCAACACAGCCATTGAAGAGCTCTATTAGTACTATGGTGCCAGCCATATCCAGCACATAAAAAACTCAAGAAGAAACATACACAAAGCTGATTTGCATGGACCACCGTAGAAATACTAGCTAAAATGGTCATTTCTACTAGCAGAGTGGTATGAATCTGACCCATTCAGAAAGGTTTGTTGTACTTGATCCTATCTGGCTTAGAAACTCTCATACATATTTCACCAATCTGCTATGATAGAAGAATCCTGGATCTATTTCAAAATAGATCTCTTAGCTTTGTCCCTTCCCCCTTATTATATTACATGTACTATTGGTTTTACATCACCCATATGGTGATGGCATCTATTTCTCCTTTCCAATGCAGGAAGTAAGCATCTGTCTTTGCTTCTATGAGGGAGCACATGCTATTGCCAAATAACTGCAGCAATAACATGCTGGACTTCTAAATTATATCCTATGAGAAGTTGACATATGCCCTAATGAGAAATTGTTACGGTATCAAAAGCAGCCAGAAAATATGGCCTGCACACTAAGCACTGTCATCTTGGTATTTTTTAAAATAACTATGAGCCAGGGCTCTTACAATCAAAGAGCTATGTGTGTTCATAACAGGAATGGCTGTGAAGGACAGGGCAACCTCCATGGTTGGGAACTAGAGAAATTAACTTAGAGGTCATTTTACAAGCAACTGCTGCCTTTCTAGCTAAAATTGATATTAAAGCTCAAATACAAGGCATTGCTCTATCTAATGAAAAGAAATGGCTGGAATTTTCTCTTTTCACTTATATGCTATATTTTAAGACAGATACATCTTATAGCTAATGAAATGTTTTGGACCTATTTGAATAGATCAGTGCTAGTTCTGTGATACTGCTACATGAATGGACCTGGATTCTGCTAGATTTTGAGGTCAGGAATAGTGTGACTACAAAAATGGATGGATGGATGGATGGATGGATGGATGGATGGAAGGAAGGAAGGAAGGAAGGAAGGAAGGAAGGAAGGAAGGAAGGAAGGAAGGAAGGAAGGAAGGAGAGAAATTCACCGGATATAAGGTATTAAAGGTTTCCCTGTTCTATCAACTAAAGGTTCTAAAGAGCAACTGAGGATTCTGAACTTCCTACCCTCTAGTTCCTCATGCTGTGATTATTCAGTCAGATGATGTGGGTGATGACAAATTCTTGGCTTCTAATCCTGGCAGACACTTTGGAGGGCCTGTCTTTCTTTCACTCTGAAAATGACATCCAGAGCCCATGTTGGGTTCAGATCTGCAACACTGGATTGGAATATGGCACTGATTTGCTGCTCTTCTTCTGCAAGATGCTTAATCTTTTTGAATTTCAATTTATCCAGGTACATAAAAGGGAAATATCAGAAGCTTTTCCTCTGAATGCTTGATTGTTGTCTAAATAAACAGAGTTATCCTACAGATAATATTACGGATACTCTTTTAATCAGATTACATATGTGAATTACATACCTGACAAAATATATTTATGTTTGGATATTTTGTTTTGAACTAAAGTCTTATTCATTTACTTCTTCAAGTTTTTAATACAGCAAATTATCTAGCAATTATAAAAAAATATTTCCAATCAAAAATACACAATCAGCTTTTAAACAACTAGAAGTTGTTCCCCAGTATAACAAATGGATAACTCTTTTGCTTCTCATTTTAGTTCATCTCAGAATCATATCTATAAAAATGCCACAGTATAAATAATTACAATGTCACCTACCATTTGAAATAATTTCATTATGTTAAATTCTATCACTCAAGCAAAACAGGAATTATAGTGGAACAGCTGATTTTATGAACAGACCTGAAACTGATGAAATTACTTCCAATAAAGCCGTATGAGACAATGAACATGAGTTGATGTTTTGCTAACTGTGCTGTTAGTTTATTCAGAGCAGATTTAGAACTTGGCAAAAGGTGTCATGTCCTTACATACTGCCCATGTTCAATGGAATAGAATGCCCACTGTCCAGAATCAATGAATATATAGATATTATTTACACATATGCATGCTAATTACATTTAAAATTAACATGAAGGCCAGAACAGTGGCAACTCTGCTTTTTCAGCTTACAGAAAAAAGGGAACAATAACTAATATGGATGAAACCAGGAGTCATAATGCTCCTAGCGGAAAAGGGGGTAGAAAGAAAAATACAAATCTATGGTATACTCACATCTAGAATACTGCATACTGTTCTAATATCACAGTAAAAAAAAGTTATAATAGAACTGGGAAAAGCACAGAAATCAAAGTGGGCAGAGGCTCAAAATCCTATGAGAAAAGGCTAGAGGGTTAGAGACTCTAGGTTGGACAAAAGGATTATTGAAAAGAGATATGACTAAGGTGTACAGAATCATTTATGACATGGAGAAAGTAGAAAGAGACTTAGAAGAGACAAAACAAAATACTTCTACAGGCAGTGCATAACAAATTTGAAGAATCTGTTTCCACACAATGCAGTGATAGCCATCTTCTCCTTCCAAGTACCTTAGAGGGATCTAATGACCCCTGTGAAAAACAAAATGTTGGACTTAGATGGGCCTTGATCTGATCCTGGACTACTATTCTTAGGTTAGGGATTATCCTAGAAAATGGATTACACTTGACTTTGTCAAACACTTAATCTTATTTCATTATGGTTAAATTTGGAAAGTAAAGCAAGATTTTATTAATTTATAAATTTTACAGATCATCGCAATCTGGGCAGTTTACAATATGATAATAAAATACAATAACTACACTATAAAAATATAAAACAATATAATATAAATATAAAATTGTTACAAAAAAGTAACCATTTTACTTTTGCAGCATGGAAGGCAGTTAGGCATACAATGGGAACAAAACTTAAAACTGTTTTTTCCTCTCACAAGAAATTGACACTGGAAAAAATCTTTTAAATCGCAACACATTTTTTGGGAAAACATTGGCTTATAATGGAATCATTACACTTAATCAACTATTAAGTTATAATATATCTATTATGTGCCCTCATTTAGTGCTGACTCATACACCACTAGAATTTCTCTAGACTAAGAATGATCTGAAAGTGGATTTAAAAATGATAGGCTACAAGAATGATATGGAAAAAGATGCTATACTGGATATACAAATGAAACCAGCTGATAACTTAATAATTAAAAGGGATATACAAATAACAGACCAAAAGAATGACCTGGGTAACTTTCTTTTACTAGATTTACAAAAGAGGCTTGTTAAAGCTTTGAAGAATTTTGTAAGAAGGGACAAAGAAAAAATGAAAAGAAATCAAGTTCTAGGACATTATTTGAAGGGATTAAAGATCAAGATTGTTAAAAGTAAAAGGAAGGAATATAAAGTTGGTTTATCTGATCAAGGTTAAAATAGCTATGTTCTTATCTCTGATAACTATTAATGGGCTTTTACTGATCAGGACTGAACAATGAGGCTTTAAGGATATGTTTATACGTAAGAGATGGGATATGTGATGGAGAGATCATTTATATTTTAAGAGGAGGTGATAAATTACTAAAATTCTTTATACTTGTGATGAAGGGGAAAGTCATTTCTTTATATATTTCTTTTCTTTTTCTTTACTATATTATTTTTTCTTTTTCTTTCTATTTTTTCTTTTCTTCACTTTCTATTTTTCTTTTTATTCTTTTTTTTTTAGTTTCTATTAGTTTTTATCTTTTTCATTGTAATCTTTAATAAAATTACTATTAACACATTCTGAATAACTTTTCCAAGATTTTCATTGCTAGTCTGTGGTATATTACTTGACTGCTGGTTACTTTATGTTGGTATTCAATCTTAAAAACAGAAGTCATCCATCACTTCAGTGTCTTTACTGTCAGTTCCAAGATTAGGTGCTGTACCTGTTGTCATTAATTTGGGCTTCTTTAGATTTAATATTAACCTTAGCCCATTTTTTTCACTATGCTCCTCGATTTTCATTACTAGAGTTTGCAGATCATTTGCATTTTCAGCTATCAGAGTAATGTCTTCAGAATACCAAAGATTAGTATCTTTCTTCCCCAATTTTAAACCATGCTCATCTTCTTCCATTCCAGCCTCCCTCAATATGAATTCAACATATAAGCTAAATAGACAAGGAGAGCATATACTGCTTGTCTCACTCCTTTGCCAGCCTGCTGCCAGTCTATTTCACCTTGTTCTATCCAGACTGTGGCAACCTATCCTGTGTATAATTTTGCATGAGGACAATGAGATATTCTGGACATTCTTAAGGACATTCCATAGCTTGGCATGACTGACATAACTGAAGGCCTAGTCAGTGAAATGGATATTGACTTTTTTTTAATTAAAAGATTGGACATTCCCATATAATTGACACTCATTCTGCTTGAAACCACTTTCAATTTCAATAAGGCCTTCATATAATCTTTATCTAGTGGTTTTGTTTTTCTCCAATTTTCTGTTTTTCTTTCTTTGTTCACTCATCATTTTTATCCCTCTCTACTTCTCTATGGACTTCTTCCCCCATTTCTGATGTTGCTTTTCTTTCCCTTTTAAAAATCTTTCTTAGACTTTAATATTACAGTATTACATTTCCACAAGAACAGAAAAAAGAAACATGCATCAAGCTGAAACAATATTTACATTTGTGGAAGTATCGTGTTTTTAAATGCCACAGTGTCATTGTCTATCCTATTCTTTCTGTTCTTCCATATACAGTCCTTTCCCTGGGAGCATGAAAGGACTTCTGAGAAAGCCAGGAGATGACCAAGATGGTAATATCTGGGAAAGCTCCAAGAACAGCCCAGCAGTGAAAAATGTTGATACTTCTTAAATTGTCTTCATTATAGATTTTCAAAGGCCTAGAAAATGCTCTTTAGGGGAACTTTTTTATGCTGAACATTTAGGATGGTTTCTTTCCAAAAATATAATCCTGTTAAGCCTGCAAAGCTTATTATCAATTACATAAGAACATTCTTCCATTGTTCTTCTTTTCTGTTGAAGGAGGTTACCATACTTATGCACAGGTGCACCAACTAAGCCAGAAGATATCTGGCAGGGGAAGCTTTTTAAACATAAAACCAGTGACTCAATCCAAACAGAAAAAAAGGGGAATGTACACACATTGTACAAACTGAAATAAGTGCTACTTTAAGCCTAATCATAAAAGCTTAGACTTGAAAAATGTTTACTTTAACTTAAATAGCACTTTGCTTTTCTCAAATAGGATAGGCAAATGTGAGAAAAAACTACAGGCATTTAATCCTGCTTGGAAGTCTATAATTTAAGATAAATATATCAATATGTATTTTCTAGCTTCTTTTAAACACATCTCTTGGGCTTTTCTAAAGGCTTCTAATTCACAAATGTGTGTGTATGTGCCTTACATACAGAGAAAGAGAGAGAATATCATTATTTTTTTTCAACAATGAAAAAAATGAGCTGATCAGAGGTCACAAAAGGAACACTGGAAATCTGCCATTCTCTGGAGCTCTAAAATATTTACTTCTAGCATTCATTGAAATTGAGAACAATTATAAAATAAAGTGCTATTAAGATACTGGGTGGGAGTATAAAATACTCCCCTCAATAAAAAATAATCTAAATGGAGCACTATCATTATTGCATTCTCACCCTTAAAGTGATTGTATAAAGTAGCTGGCTTTCATGCAAAAGGAGCAGTCAAATTGCCTCTTGCCCTTTTTATATTTCTTTAAACAAAGAGCATGCACATTTCAGAGTTGGATGTTGATCA
This sequence comes from Python bivittatus, assembly GCF_059951505.1. Classification (NCBI taxonomy): domain Eukaryota; kingdom Metazoa; phylum Chordata; class Lepidosauria; order Squamata; family Pythonidae; genus Python; species Python bivittatus. The sequence goes on along the minus strand of NW_028277113.1, from coordinate 41,302,157 downwards.
TACAGAGAAGGACTGTGTAACATATCAGATTCAAAAACGAAAAAGAACTTCATAGCGCTTAGAAACACAAACACAACAGCTATCCACAACTTCTTAAAGCAGCTGCCCTCCACAGTGCACCACAATCTCAGAAAAAGACAAACTTGCTTACTCACTTACAATTTAAGGAACTGTAGATAAGTCCTACATCCCACTCTTAATATGTGCATACAACTTACATCCAAATTTTTTCCCTTTTTTGAGAGAAAAAAAAATCCAAAAAAGTTTGAAAAACTTGATAGCTGAGAAACACAGTTTAATCTTTTGCCCATGACTATCTTCTTGTTCATCCCCTCCGTATTTTTATTTCTCTGTTAATTCAAATATATATGTCCAATATAATTATTTCATAATACCAACAAGTCCACCATGCCATCGTCTACAGTTGGAACAAATTCAGTACTGGGATAATATTGTTGCAGAATTGCAAGAAGGTGAACACCAGTGAGAATACTGGACACTGTGACGTCTTTGAGATTGTATTCATAATATCAGTGGCCACATTCACAATACTCATGATACCTTTCTACATTGCACCACTGAAGTTTGAATTGATGGAAAGAATACTTCCACCTGCTATATAATCATGAAGAACCTGCAGAACCACCCCACAACTTAGGTCTTCCTGATGAATCAATACTAGAGGAAGTGCCAAACACTGTAGAGATCAAAAGAAGATATAAAACAAGTTAAGTAAAACAAAGCTGCTGGATGTGATGAGGTCACAGCAGAAGCATTGAAGTCACAAGATGACCCTTTGCTATGACAACTGTACTTCCTAATTCAGTTGGTCTGGACTTCAGAAAAAATACCAAGCACATGGAAGCAAGACAACACAGTGCTCATGAAGCAAGCCATCCTAATCTCAATCTTTATAAAGAAGCCAGCTGCAAGTGCAAACTCTGTTCTCCGTAGTCAGTAAAATATTTGTGTGGACAATCCAAATACAAACAAAGAGAACAAGTGGCCCATGAAGAACAGGCTAGTTTTTGATATCTGTGATAAGTCACTACTGCAGTAGGCACCATCATGGGGAAAAGTTAATTGGTGTTGCCATTCAGCTTTTGATTCACCCATCTACCTTTTATGGCAGAAGCCTAACATTACCATATACATCAAAATGCACCTAAACTTCACGCTTGGAGGATAAATGGCCAGAGTATTGAACAAGTGAAATCTTTAAAATATTTGGACATGGTTTTCCCTAGCTACACCAAACGCAGTGCACACCAAAATTATGTCATACAAAATGCTCAAAAAACAGTGGCCGCAATTCAATATTTTCACTTCACCAGAGGAGCACAGCATATCCCAGCAGCGCTAAAGCTATATTCAGCTAAGGCTCGTGCACAACTACTTTTCAGTGCCCAGCTATGACCTTACACTTCCTTTACTCCTCATGAAAGGATCCAATCTAAATTCCTAACGGCTATATTCCAGGTAGCCCCTTGTGTTCCAAATGTAGTATTAAGAAGGGAGGCAGGGCTATCTAAAGTTGAAACAGGTGCATGGACCTGTATCATAGCACTTTGGCTGAAGTTACTGTTTTTTCCCACAGGTTTGAGTTCTTTCCGTATTGAGGACAATTACAAATCAATACGGTTCAAGACAACCTCACAAAAATTTCAACATCTTGGCTTTTCCAGGGAGGCATTCCTAATGATGGGTTATGAGCGTGTACTCAGCACATTTAAACAACATATCAAAGACCTGGAAGCCCAACAGGATGGTTTGGACACATTTGCAGAATAGATCCAGTTTGTTAGCTGTACAAGTCACATGGGAACACAAAGATGGAAAGTTCAACCCAGGGCATCAAGAAAAATCTGGAAAAGGCAAATTGCAACTGATCCAGCCCATTGCAGATTGAACTTTAATCCATCACAGCAATGGACAACGTATTTTGGTGAGGCATTGTATCAAATGCCTATGGCCCTGTAGCACCACAGTAGTGTATTGGATGTGAAACTGTACTCAAGTTCATATAGTTGCCATTTATTTGTTTTTGCACTGTATTGTAAGAGACATAGGATGATTAGCAATGTTTATAACCAATGCTTAAAAGCCACCAAACATATATGTTAAAAAGATGCCGCTGAGTGCAAACAGATATAAGGT